>NC_092862.1:135906996-135908716 GCF_032062135.1 Pyxicephalus adspersus
CTGTCTGCCCAGCACATATAGTACTAGGTATATATCAGACAGACTGCACAGATGTGAAATATGCTGTTGAACAGAAAATGATGGAGCAGTAGATTACTTAGGAGGTCAAATCATTGCTCGCTGCAGTAATTGTTCATCCTCAGCATATTTCTTGTTATTCTTATTTTTGTCTTTTATTTCTGTTGTTTTCATTGCAGCATTTAGCTTTGTATTTTGCTTTCTTTTTAAACTTTTTTGTTCTTATTTCCAGGTCTCCTCCATGACATGGATCATCCCTACAGCAATTTTGATAATGAGTAGCAGATGAGGAGAACTTTGCTGCACTCCGTCCTGATGCATGAGCGCCACCCAGGATTAGGGTCCTCGTTCTCTAGATCATTAACGATCGCATGCAAGCGCTGTGCAATAATCTAACCTAAAGCTGTTTTGAAGTTTTTACACTTTATTTTATTACTTTGTTTTAGCCACTCATTTCACGTCGAATGTGATCAATATTATTTAGTGAACTTTTTCTGATTTTTTTTTCACCGTCTTTTATTTTAACCCCAAATTCACTCACCATCTGGGGTCATCTAGTTGCTTTATGTAGCATTTTTCTTGTGTGTTATGTTTTTAGCTTAGCCAGTCTTGGGGCCATGGCCCTGCCTGGTTTGTATTTTGTTGTTCATTTTATATTGGATATGGTTATACTTTTTTGAAAGTAGAACTTTTTTTTTTCCCCCTAAAAATTTTATTTAGTGTTGGGTTTTTATTTAGGGTTGGGTCCACCTAATTGGTATATTGGCTATGCCAGACAATGATGGACCAAATCACCCAACAGCTTCTTACAATGAATGTGTTACACATGTAGGGGGATCTATTAACTCCAGACTGCACAGATTTTATCCCAACTTTTTTTGTATGGTATTTTTTGGCACCCTATAGATGTGGAAGATTAAAGCCCCTTTCAGACTTGAAAACCACACAGTGAGCTGCTCCCAGACGCATAGCAAACAGCTGTTATGTGGCCCAAAATTCCACCACTACAAACTCCTCCACCAGTTTACAAGTTTGCACATATTGCAATTGCTGTGGTTCTTCTCCATCGTATTCTTGCACTCCATTATCCACTGCATCTGTTTGGAAATAAGAACGTGGTTGGGTCTGTGGTAAAACAGGTCAAATTCAAGTCTAAAATGGCCCTTAAGGCAATACACACATCAGGTTTGTGATCCTGGAGATGATCTTTCATGATTGTTTTCAGTGACACAAGAATGAATGAGCACTGAACACACAGCACTGTTCTTTCCTGTGGAGAAGACGGCCCACTGTATCCTCCACCATGGGAAATTACAGGTCATACCTGGTTGGTTGTATAGTGATGTGTCATGGCAGATCACTAAACAACCTCGAGGGGCAGCTTTACAATCAAATGTTTGTCATTGGCAACAATTACCTAGCATCTATAGTGGTGTTTCCCGACCAGGGTTCCTCCAGAGGTTGCTAGGGGTTCCTGGAGCAATGAGCAACTTGTGCCTCTCAGGTCAGTTTAACTGACCCCCAAGGATCTTTTTGGATACTATAAGGGGGGAATTTATCCCATTGACCGTCAGGCTAATGTACCATGAACTGGGCATATCATAAAGATAGCAGGGGTTCCCTAGGGAGGTTTCCTAGAGTCCCTGTGCAGGCACTGGCACTGGCATTGACTGGGTTCTCAAAATCAGCCAATCAATGCTTC
>NC_092862.1:135908843-135924071 GCF_032062135.1 Pyxicephalus adspersus
GCCTTGATGGAAATAATAATGTGATAATAATTGTGTAACTTTGCTGGCAAGGTAATGTTTTGTTTGCTTATTATTGTAATTATTGGGGAGGTGTTGAAATCATTCTTTGCCATCTTACTTTCCTTTATAGGATAAGGGGGTCTGAGTATCACCTTAAGTATATTGTGTTCTGATACTTCTTTCATATATTTACTTTGAAATATTAATTAATCCTGTTTTACAATGGGCTGGAATCATGTAATTTACTGTGCACATTGGTCCTTAAAGCTATTGCACTAGAATCCTAGGAGGAACACGTAAATGTCCAGTTCACACACACACCCACATATATATATCCTGTTCAGCCAGTTTATACACTTTGGCCACTCTGCACAGCCAGGTAGATCCTTCCATTAATTCCTGGTTCTGCTTTGATGCTTTTTAGAGCTCTTTACTGTTTATTAGATAATGAAAACAATGATGACGATAATAATAATGATGCTACCTGCTTTGCCGTACAGCCTGGCACATGTGCATAAATCACAATATTACCTGAACAATATTATAAAACCTTCGGCATGTAAAATTGCTCATGTATTAAAACTGTTCATCTGGATTTCAGCTCTCATATAAATGCCAGATATGTTTAACTTTCACCATATAACAATTTTTGTGATTTTCCTTTTTTTTTTCAACAGTCCTGCCCTGCATTACGATGCCTTTTTCACCCAGTATCCAAAAGATACAAAAAGTTTCCCTTTGGGTTATAATATAATAATACTTTTGTAATTATGATATAATGGGATCATTTTAAAAGTGTGCATCACCCGGTAAAAGATTGAGCTGTATCTGTATTGCAGGAATGTTATGTTACTAGTATTTAGTTAATGTTACTAGTTGTCATTTTAAATAGGAAAACTTTTTCTTTTTTTACTTTGCACATTTTCCATTTTTTAGTGTGTATATTCTTCCTTGTTATGTTTATTGTTTATTGTAAGGCTGTTCTGATATAATGTAACTGTTACCTGAATATTGTGGAGTTGGCTTTTTGACTGCAGGATTACCACTGTGGGCAAAGCTAAAACTCTCTTGGCATACTTCAATTGTAAATCTGTTCTAAACTGATATCTATCATGTATGTGCTCAACTGGCTTCCTATGTAATAAATGTATGTATGTATGTTCTGATGTAAGAAATCCAGCACCATCAACACCCAAACTGTGATTTCCTTTTAATCAAGATGTTTTAATCACAATGTCAAGTAATGGTATCACACAGCAAAATTATTTGGCAGAAAGTATGAAAGGTAGGCTTAGCCCCCCTCCTCCTCAGATTTAAAGGTATTTAAAGTTTTTCATGAAAAGTATTTGGTTGTCTAATTCAAATATAAGCCACGGTACTTTTTTAGGACAGGAACATACTATATCGAGAATAAACCTATGGCACAAACTGCAAGCCATCACTGTTTACATTAATAAAAATGCCAATCAAATTATCTAAATACATACATACATGTTGTGATATTTTTAAAACATTTATTTAAAAAGAGAAAATTAAGTCACATGGGTTTGATCTTTATTTCTTTTTCCCCTTTTTTATTACAGGTAAAAGTATTTTGGATATGATGGGTCACATTCTCTTAAATGACCTTTTGTGCATTATCCATGACCATCATAAGATGAAGCTGTGTCTTAAGGTAAAGTCTGTAACTAGCATGTCATGTCTGTGGCAGCAAGAGTTTGTTACACACTTTACATTAGAACACAGCACCATCTACTGATGTGACCTGACTTTAAACCGAGGTTCATTTTATAATGTCATTATAAGTGGGGAAAAAATCAGTTTATGCTCAATATCATACATTTATTAATCCTGTTGCATAATTACTACAGAAAGAACTTCACAAGTATTCTTTAATACCTTTGTTCTGCTGACACAGATAGGTCAAAAATTGTACTACAGGGCCCTCTCCCTATTAGTGGACCTACGTATCAAGGCTAGGTTGTGGAGTGTCGTCATCACCTTCATCATATCAATTAGGTGGTGGTCAGGCCTCTGCCACGGGCCCAGTTTTTTGGTTCCTTTCTATGGATAACATTTTTGCACAGAATCTGTTAGTGTGGAGTAATAACCTTGGGATTTTCAGGTCATTGGCCCCCAGATTCTCTGCAGGAGCCCAAGGAGTGGGAATGGTGAAGCTGAGCTCACAGTAGAGCCCAAAAGGTATGAAAGTCATCGACATGAAGAGCAAACTATTTCTCTCTACACCGACTCCAAATAAAAAAACAAAAGGCTTTGTGTGGAGTTCTACTTTATGTTGACATTTGACCATTGTAGATGCCATAAAAGGCAGCTTTTTTTTCTTTAATGTTGGAAAACTTGTAACTTATTCTTTATTGGAGGACATTTTCTCTGTATGAGCCAAGATTGTATTGTAAAATTACCTAATAAACCCATCGTCTTTCTTTTTTATTGTGGTTCTGGGTTATTAAGGCAACATACATTTCTTTCCTTCAATCTGTTGGAAACATAAAGCTAGTGCTAGGCTTTCCCTTAAGAAAGCCCAGTGTCATGGAGCTTCTTGGTAGTAGTGCTGGCCATGTATCTGTTTCTTTTCAGCAACATTCAAACCAACAGAGGATTTGGTTGAAGCCAAACTGCAGTTTACCTTGCCATTGGAAAGACATGCCGATCACACCTCGTTATACTACTGCTGTCATTCCTTTACTTCCTTATGAATCAAAATGGCAGTGAGCATTTCATTGGCTTGTAGAATACACCCTTGACACCACCAGCCAGTAAGAACGTTTCATGGTGGTGACCATTTCATTGACTGGTGATATCAGTGGGCAGTTCCACCCCTTGGAACCACCAACCCTTAAAAATCTTCACCTCTCTTTTCATTGGAAAAGGGGTTCTGGTGCATTGTTCACTAACAATAGTAATTGTACACTGTGCTACATTGAAAAGCTGCCCAAAATTAGTTGGAACAATGCTAATGTTTGCCATCTGGCCCCAGAAAGGCAATTCTGGTTCTGATCTGGAGGAGATAGTCAGGAACATGCTCCTTCCACTCTAATGCCGTCTATATGTCCCCTAAATATACTGTTGCTGTGGATGAAAAATGAGGGCATGTCAGTGGTTACACAGGTCAGTCACTCCAAGTGCCCCATATGGGCTGTTTATAAGTGGTTTCAAGTGTAAAAGCCAAGTGAATATAAAGGGCATTATTGGCACTCCCTAATACTTTTCTCATCATATCCTGAAAGTATTAAATTTACCTGCTGCTATTCTGTCCAGATATCCAGCTATTCTGTTCTGTAATCTTACCAGTTTTTTTTTTAATTCCTCTTTAATACATGATCTTTCACTAACATGTTTTTTTTTTCATGGGTTGACAAAGGTCACCCATTGTACTGGATCTATGCAGGAGCATTGTTGGCATCCTTGGGAACCATGCAAACCAGAGAAGGAATGAAGAGGAAGGTTGTCATGTACATGGTGTATGCTCAAGTGATGAGGGTTGCCTCTCTTGGCAATCTGGCCTTTAATGGTCCAGGAGGGCACACGTGGTGGTGGATGAGGTGCGGGAGAATATATCAGAGGGAGGTCAGGCAGATGTGTACAACCCATGAAACAAAGCAGGTCCAGGAACAACCCAACAGCAATACAGAATCTGTATCGGGTAAGACAAGGGTGATCATTAAGCAAGATCAGGGTCCAAACTGGGTCCCCAAAACTAATTCAAAGCACCAGTCCAGTTGGATGCATACATGGCTGACGACCAGTCAGCAGGGACAAGGTTATGTTTAATTAGGATTCTTTGTATTGAAATGCATATGCATGTGCTTATGTAGGCCTGCACATTGATGTATGAGCATGCGCCTGAACCAATGCTCTACAGGTATTGCTTTTCCTAACCTTGCTAAGTATCAAGTATATTAATATTATATTTCAATTTCTTATATGTATAATTGTTACTGGGGTGGTTCTCCATCAGCTTCAAGGGTATCTTATAACAAATACTGATTACATTATCTGCCCATTAAAATCTAGTGAACATTAAAGAACAATCAGGAGTGTAGGCACAATCCAAAAAACAGCTCTGATGGCTGCTGCATAAACATCCACATTTGGCTCAATAATCTATAGCAGCCAATCAGAATTAATCTGTTTTTGGAAATTGAACTTTAAATGGTTCCAGCACTTTTCTCCTTTTTTTAGAATCTCTGCCACCCTGCAGGCTTCCCGAGTTCCCAATACGATGACAGTTATTTTAAACAACAAAGGAATTGTTTTTTTAGTCTTTTTAAATATGATTTGAGTCTCCGTACAACAAACCATTTTATTAATCTTTTAACATTCTGTTTCTCACATGGCAGGACTATTACCATACCAGACACAAACGTTCTGTGTAGGTGTTAAATTGAAAAGCCATTTAATGTGTTTTTGCACCAAATAATTTATCAAGGTCAAGCAGCGCGCTGCCGTGGGTGGGTTTAATAATGATCTGCTGCTGGGCTAAAATTCCTTCAGGTTAATCCACAGAGAAAGAATGTATTATTTTTTTATGTTGAAAAATGCCTAAAGAAAAGTAAAGCTTTCAATGAGGCTCACCATTTGTTGAGTTCCTAATGTAATTAAAGGAGAAATACCCAATGCTGCTGAACTTACCAGAAGTTTGCTTGGAGTTATTAAAGGTTATTAAACTTTTTGTGACAATGAAGCAGGGAAGGTTAATGGTCATTTTTGTCAGTTATATTCATTACTTTGTTTTGGTAATTCTGCACAGGCTTTTTAAGTATCCATTGTCTTCTGTTTTTTCAGATCCCACTTACATCTGCCATAAAATGCTGGAATATAGGAGAGGAAAGAGAGGACTTCTGTATTGCAATTATTTTTTATTGCTGACTTTCTTCATCAATCTTCTTGTCCAAATAACTGGTTTATATGAGTAGATCATCTGAGATATATTTATTTTTCTAAATATAGGAAAGTTCCCAAACTCCCCTGATGAAGCAGGTTTAATTGCCACGGAACGTGTAGACAACACGGAACAAGGAACAATATTATTAAGGATTCTATATGTTCAACTTTTGATTATTTATCATATACGTAGTTGTATGTGTTTTTTTTTATAAATAAAACAGTATTTTTTTATTATTGATTTTTAAATGAAGTCAAACAAATATTTTTAGTGCTGCCTAAAAAGTCCCCTAAAAAGAGTTGTTTGGTATTGTTGATTTCTCCAGTAAGTGGCAGTGTGTACAATTTAGACACCAATATATATACCAGGATATATACATTTCTTGCTCAATTTTTCTTTTATATTTAGCATTATAGGGATTTTGCTAATTTCCTAAATAGTCATTGGGACTGCTTTGGAGAGCCACTTCAAAGACTTAGGATTGATCCCCTTTCTTCCCGAAGTCATTAGGCTCATCATGTGAGGCCACAGGGTTCTCCTTCTCTTTACTGGGTGGTTTCCATTGATGCCAAATAAGGCATAGTATAAAAAAGGTGAAAAAGCCTAAACAAAAGAAAGTTAATGCAGCTTCTACATGGTTGTACTGGAAAAATGCAATTTTGTTTGTGGGGTCAGATACACCTTAGGGATAGGACCTAGAAGTAAGAAGTTTCAGGCAGAAGCAATGGGGCCGCTAGAAGATGGCACAGTGGAGCTCCAGGAGCAAGAACAGCTGGAGCAAGTAAGTTCAAGCAGTGCTGGGAATAGGCATCGGGGAAGGGCAATGGTAAGTGTTTTTTAAATCCACTTATACAACTCAGATTTACGAACTACAAAAATATGAATAGGAAATAGATTTGTCTGAGCAAATGCTTCAGTCATACAGCACTGTTGGGAAGACTGAACTAAAGAGCTATTAACCCAAAGGAAGGGTATTAACAGATTTTGGGCTGGGGGTGGAGACACTTCATTGTTTAGACCATATAGATCAGTGGATTTCAATATTTTAACATGGAGGAACCCTAAAAATAACTGTCAGGTCTTCCGGGAAACCCCTTCTATAATTACTATATCTTCAAAGTATATTAGTGTGGTGGTCAGTAGGAAGAATGCCACTTACATTGCGGGCCATTGGGAAGAATGTCACCCATACAGATAGCCAAAAAGATCATTGGTGTCACTTAAACTGACCTGAGAAGCACAAACTGCTCATTGCTCAAGGAACCCCCAGCAACCTCTAGAGGAACCCTAGGATTCCACAGAGAAATACTGACAATGATGTTCGTAAGAAATGAAAAGGTCTCTTTCTCTATGTCCACCAAACCCTTTGGCACCATAGTATACTTTGTTGGGTAAACTCACAGAAATCAGTTTCTACTTTAAGAAATCCTAGTTGTTGGTGCCTCCTGTGCCAAAGGTCCCTAGTCCAGTCCCAGGAAGTGGGAAAAGAAATATAAGATGCTTGTGATGTTCAATAAGATACAGAAACATAGTACTGTATAGGACCTTTGTGTGCTCTCTGGAGGTATGGACCGATGTCCTGGGGTATCTAGGACGAAGCGGTAAACCCTGCCTTTACCACCCCTACTTCTTTCCATTGTAAATCATACTCCCAAGGGACACAATATATATACACAATGTCATCCTCATGATCTAAAAGAAAATGTGACCTACCAGACCAGGCTACCCTCTTTCATTGCTCCGTGGTCCATTACTAATGATCATGCGCCCGTTGTAGGTTCTAATACCAGTATACAGGAGTCATCAATGGCTCTTACACCTTTCTTGAATGGCCAGAACAAAGAACCCATGTGCAATAATGAGCCTTGGAAAACCAAATGACCTGTTTTGGAGATGCTCTGATCCTGTTGGTGGTCCACTGGTTGTCCTTTTTTGGACCATTTTTGATAGGTAGTAACCACTGTTTGCCTGGAACACCCAACAAGATCCACCATTTTGGAGTTACTTTTACCGAGTTATCCAGCGATCACTATTTGGCCCTTCTCAAAGTCATTTAGATCCTTACGCTTGCCATTTTTTCTTCTACCACATCACCATCAAGAACTGAACTGTTCATGTATTGCCTGTTACAGTATATGCCGCCCCTTGACAGGAACCAATTATATAATCATATCTAGTGCCAGTATTTAAAGACTAGGGTGCTGTGTCTATAATTAGCATTAAGGAACAACTTTATTGCTGTAACCATTATGTGTTGGATGGTCCATCGTCATTATAATTCTATGGAGGTTGTCACTGTCTCAGGGTTACAGGAGGTAATAATAGCCAGGTGATATGATAGTTTTTCACTTTGCATATTCATTGCTTAGTTTTGTAACTTGCCTGGAGTTCTACTTTTATAAAATGTTTCTTCAGCTGAAAAAATGAAATAAGAAGATGGATTTAGAATGTGTTAGAGGGCATAATAAGTATTCGGTTGAGAAAATATTTGAAGACGATGTGTAGAATGGGTTACAGCAGCACCAACCCAGGAGAATAATGGCGCAGAGCGAGTGAGCAGGACAGCAGGGTAACTGTGTGTTAAAATGATGGCGTTTTCCTTGTGAATGGACAGACGGACTCAATGGAGACACCGATGACTTAATATAGAAGCATTTCTCATTTTCGGCACCCAGCTTCTGTCAAATGTGTCAAGGACTGGATGTGAAATCCCAGCAGCTGCCAATATGATATACGGAGAGTAAAAGTAATAAGGCGAATGGCGCCAGGCTATTGTCTTTGTTTTTTATGGCTGGATATGGCTATAGAGAGAGATAAAGTCTGACTTTTTCAAGGATGCAGCAAAAAAGGAGACCTTTGGAGACAGTGAGCAACCATTGAGTGAAAATCACACATATTCATTCATTGGCCCTGATTTAATAAAGCTCTACAAGGGGGAAAAGGATACACTTTTATCGGTGAAGCTGAGTGATCCTGGAATGGATCTGGTCCAGGATTCAAAACATTTGCTAGCTAATAGCTAGCAAATCCATTCCAGGTTTGCTGGATCCACCAGCTTCCCCAATAAAAGTGTATCATCTCCAGCCTTGGAGAGCTTTAAAAAACAAGCCACATAGGGGCTGCTAATGTGTTATAAATCTGTTGATTTTCACAAATAATTCCTTCATGACAGTGAACCCCAGTGCAAAGAACATTTTATGTGTTGCAGGGTATTATTGCACAAATGCATTGCAGTGCACTGTGGATGTAAGCTGGGGTGCAATTGGCAGTGAACGACAGCACATGTTTGCTGGATCTCCGAGATTCACTGATGAAAGTGTATTCTCTCCAGTATTGGAGAGCTTTAAAAAATCAGGGCTATATCTCTGACAGCTTTATGCTTTGGATTGCATTGAAGAATCAACTATACAGGTTAGTACAATAGCATAAGATCATGTGCCAAGAGGCTGCAGTCTCCAGAACCATTTTGACTTATCATTGAAACCATTGAAACAAATAAAAGAGTTTGCTTGCAGTGTTTGGTTGTCAACCCGCTGCCTAATCAAATGCTTCTGTCTGTCAACTGCTAGGACAAAGAATATTACAATTATCAGCAGCAGAGGCTGAATGTAACGCTCATATAATTATTATTATCATGTATTTGTATAAAGCCATGTGATATAGTAAATACACCCCAAGCCAATTGTTGACTTATTCAAAATATATGAACAGGTAAACATTATCTTCGCTCAGACAGTGTATACAGATAAAGGTGATATACAGGTAGTTCCCGGGTTACATACAAGATAGGAACTGTAGGTTTGTTCTTAAATTGAATTTGTATGTAAGTCGGAACAGGTACATTATTTTAATAAATGCAATTAGGACAGATGTCTCAACATGTTATTAGGCAGCGTGGTGTCAATTACTGTTTAAAATCCTCACTGTGAGCTAATCGCAAACAAAACAAAAAAAATATATATTTATGGAGCCTAGACCTAGACATTAACTTCTGGATCAAGCTGTGCTTTGATATGCAAAAAGAAACAACTTCAGAATTTGTCTTGGTCATTAAAGGGTTACAAGAGCTTGCAGAACAGCAAAAAATTTCTTCTGCAAGTCATGCAAACCGCCCCCTCCCCCCATCAAGCCTCCATCCTGCACACAAACAGCAGGGAAGCCCAATTCATACCTATTAGTCATCTGTATGTTGGATGTCCTTAACTCAGGGACTACCTATATTTAAATAAAACACAAGGTGAAATTGTTAACTGTTTGTTTATACCAGGGTAGTTATACTATAATGATTACCAGTCTGTATTTTTTTTTCAATTGTCTTTCTAGTTTTCTATATCACTTATTACCCCTTGTAGTTTTATGGTGTACTTTTTTGTTACATCAGCTTGTTTATTTAGTTGTTTTAAAACTTAAAAAACTCCCAAAAATTTGTAATAAACAAAAACACAAGGAGAGATATAAATCATTTATTTACTAAATAATGTATAGCATACTATTGAAAAAGTAAGTATTTGAAAAAATAAGTTTGACACTCTTGGAAACAGCCCCTTTTAGCAGACATGACTTCTTTTAGGCGTTTTGCATACTGTTTTGCATAACTTTGACTAATCAGGCCCTTAACACTCTTATTCTTTTTGAGTTGCTTGTTGAATTTTTCCTAGTGTTTTAGATTGTTAATGTGTTAAACAATCCATTTCCACTAGAGGTTAAATGAGGGCTTGCTTATTTTATTCCCATGACTGCATTCATCCTCCTTTTAGTGTGAGTCCCATGGCTGTGCTCATCATGAATGAATGCAGTCGTGGGAATCATCCTGTGATGATTCCCACAACTGCATTCATTCATGAAGAGCACAGCCATGGGACTCACACTGTCAGTTTTTGTCCCGCAGCTGTGCTCATCAATGAATGCAGCTGTGGGAATCATCATTCATGATAAGCACAGCGGTGGGACTCTGTTCTTGGATAGAGAATCTCAATCCAAGACCACATAATACAGGACTGCAAGAGCAATCAGCTCCGCTCCCCTGATTGCTTTTGCAGGTCCCAAAAAATTTGATCTTGACAGCCGAATTTACACAGGTCGTTCTTGCTTACATGTTCAGTAAGAAAAAAAGAACGGCCCGATTTGCCGTGAGATCGAATTTTAAAATTTTACCCTAGCATCCCTAGCACCATCATATTAAGCAGCGCTGTACATTAAATATGGGTTGCTAATGACAGACAGATACAGACAGTGACACAGGAGGAGGAGGAGACCCTGCCTGGAAAAGTTTACAACAAAAAGATTCGCCTTTCATTTTACAAATCCACTTTAAAGTGCGGGGAACATAACTCCAAATCAAATATCTGTTTTCATATTTTCATGACCTGTGGTAAGCAAACACTGCTGCAATCTGCAATAAATCAATAGAGTGTCAGGGGTTTACTTGTCTGCAGTCTGCACAGCTCCAGGCACAAGACATGCAAATATCCATCCAACATGCACAGAGGTGACATTATCTTCTGTATATGCTGCAGGCAATAAGCTGCTATTCCCTGTTGCTTACCAGCGTGGGATTCAGTTACCTGGATTCATGTCATTGTCTATAGAAGGGACAGCAACCCGGAGCATTATAAATGTACACTGCAGAAAACAGTGAAAAAGAGCCATTTAAAGGGGATAGGTATGAAGTATTTTCTGCTAGATCAGTTTGCTTTTTCAGAGTTTACCTTGAAAGTTTTTAAGCAATCATAATTTGTTGCAAATTTTCATAGCTTTTAAAATTGTGGTAGCAAACCCCTGCTATTAGCTGCTCCCAGCCACCGCTCTTCCATACTGTGCGGTTAACTACGTGGCTGTTGTGTTGACTGCAGATCAACCTCAACTTTTCTCAACCTCCATGTCACACAGTTGAGTTCAGTTGGGGGCTGAGGTTGGTGCAACGGTTCAATGTTTTGGGGAAGTTAATGGATGAAAATGAACAGCGTCCTTCCTTTCTCGATCCTTCAGCAGCAACCCATTTTAACTGCTTTCCAACTGCTGTGAGCTGCGATTAAAGGCGGTTGTGGTCAAGTCAATGGAAGTGGCTGGGCGCTCAAGGGTAGCCAGGAGCAACATGTTGCTTTTAGCAATCATGGCTGCAATCCATTGCAACCGCACCATGACCACAACTGTATGCACCAAAGTGGTTCCCAACTATTCCAATACAGTTGGGAGCATGGTGGAGCTTGCGGCATAACCTGATCTCAAAGAGGATTCTACGTGAAAGCTAGCTGTATGCAACACAAGATTTTTAAGAGTGAATGAGACTGGCAATAGACTAAGCTTGACATCTTGCCAAGAACCTGCCTAGAAGCTGTTGATGTGGGTGCTGACAATCCCAGATGTTAATACAACATGTCCTATTGTAGCTTGTATACCACATTTATAATTTATAAACATTTATAATACTTTTCATTTATTTTCCCATTCGTCTGTCTGAATTTGGAAGCCCCATTACAGATAATGGTTTTGTGTATCCAGCTAAATAGCAAGAGAATCTGAAAACCCTGTATACACCCTGGAACCACCCACAGAGGATCTGTATATTTAATCATCTCCATTTCCTGTGGATTGAATCCCCAACAGTTCATTTTCTAAATGTATGTGTGACAATTGGTTTCCTGTCTGCAGATTTTCTTAGAGATGCAAACAGTTTATAGGAGGAAACAAAAGAATGAAGGAACATTTGCATGGCTGGATTCCAGTACTCCGATATATAAAGAATAAGCACACCATGGTAGAAAAATATGTGTTTAAAGCAGACCTACCAAAAAGGAAGCTTCCCTCGCCCAAATCACCTAAGTGTTAGTATAAAAAATGTACCTTAAAGGGAAAAGTCTAGAACTATACGTACCTTAGCCCTATTTTCCACCCACAGTGCCTAGGCAAGGATGAAGACACAAACCTTCTGGAAAGATTCCTCTGCTCAACATTTTGGGGACAATAACACTCGTAAAGGGGCAATAAGGGGAGAAGGCAAAATGCCCAATGTTTCGGGGATTCTCTACCTGGACAGATAGATGGCTCCGTACCTAAAAACATTGAGCATTGCATAGTGTTTTCTATCTCTGGCATTTTGCTCCCTCCCTATACAGGACAGTAAGAGGCCCTTGAGAAAGGAATATTCCGATCCCCAAAATATATAAACACATCTTTGTCTCCTGTAATGTGTTAAAACATGGAGCAGATCAGACTCTGTTAATTGATGTGTTTTTCTTTCCTGCATCCATTGATTCAAAGCGAGTTTCTTTAATCACCAATTTCAATCGAAAGTCCCAATATTCCAAATCTGGTGAATATGGATGTTCCAGCGTAGTAATGGGTTTATCAGTCACAGAAAGTGCTGTGTGAGAAGGAGCATTGTCCTGATAAAGAATAAAACCATTTCCCACATTTCTGCGGTCTTTTCCTGACTCTCTCAGCCTTGTCGGAACTTCCCTATGATAATGTTGGGTCACTGTTGAGCCTTTGGAACCCATGCTGCCCAAATGACGCCCTTCATGTCACAAAACAAGATAAGCGTGGCTGAGAATTTGGACTTTTTTGATTCTTGGTGATGAAGGGGTTTCCAGTGACTGTGGTTTTGTTTCAGGATCATACTGGAAGATCCGGGTTTCCTCAAGTGATGACTTTATGAAAAAGTTTTGGCTCCACCTCAAGTTTCTGCAGAATGTCAGCGCAAATTTCCTTGCGGCGATCTTTTTGTTCTAGTGTGAAATTTTTCTAAAAATGTCAAATTGATGCTTTTATACTTCCCAAATATTGCAGCACATGAGGGGAAACACAACGGCATTAAATGGTGACTGACAACAAACTAAACGGCAGAGAGTTCTGGCATTTGTCATGAATGTTTGGAAAAGTTTACACATTCATGGCAAGAGATCATAATCATCTCACTGCTTTGTGATAGAAACGCAGTCTCATTACTTCAAAGGCAGACCTCGTATATCATTGTCTTGTTGACACGGTGGCAACCTGTGTTTGGGTATAAGCATGCGCACATTATACTGGTAATTACATGTATTCTGTGGCCACTAGTTGGTGAGAAGACCTAAAATATTAATAATATGTATTCCTGCAACATAGAAGTCGCCATAGAATGTTACTTTTATCTTTAACTGATCCCTATACCACCTTCCTCTGCCAATAATATCAAGATTCCATTTATGATGGAAATTCCTTCCAAAAAGAGACAATCCATAAAAAGAGACAATACACCAGTGTGGGATCACACATTGATTTCCTGCCTGTCTTTCTGTTTCTGTATAAAAGCAGTATAGATCAGTGGTCGCCAACCTTTTCGATCCCACAGACCACTAAATTACCGGCTCCTGACTGCGCATGCGGGGGGAGCCGGGTGTCAGTCAAAGGGGGAGAAACCCATGACATCATCGTGACATAACCCCGCCCACTCTCCCATTTCAGATCTGAGCCTGTGATAGGAGAGTGGGCCGGTTATGTCCAGGGACACAGTTCGCCCCCATCCCTAATCATGGAAATAGTACGGGGGACGTGGTCTGCCGCTCTGGCCAGTGCGCCCCGCCAGTTGGATCCTTCTCCTGACCCCGCTCGGGGGGGGGGCACCTGCCAGAGCCACGGACCACCAAAATTTTCTTTTGGCAACTGCTGGTATAGATGATGTACGTTCTGTATTTTATATGACTTGATGGTCCTTTTTTATGTTAAACGCAGCATTTCTCAACAATTTTAATATAAAATCCCCCTTCTCTATCTACTATATCCGCAGTGCACAGTATATTAGTGTTGTGGTCAGTAGGAAGAATTCCTCTTACATTGCTGGCCATTTGGAAGAATGTCAACCTTACAGATAGTCAAAAACATCATTGCTGTCACCTAAACTGACCTGAGGGATACAAACTGCTCATTTTTCCCCAGCAACCTCTGGAGGAACCCTGGTTGAGAAACACTGGTTATAAAAAAATAAATCTGGTATGTCAACTTAGTACTTAGGGTACTATACAGAGGCCATGCAGACATACAGGAGAATTACATCGAGAAGTAGTACTGTGCAGAGTCCAAACATACAGAATATGAACAGATACTGAGTATTACACCCGGGATACAGGACAAGAGAAGTAGTACTGTGCAGAGGCCATACCTACAGAATATGAACAGATACTGAGAATTACACCCGGGGTACAGGACAAGAGAAGTAGTACTGTGCAGAGGCCATACCTACAGAATATGAGCAGATACAGCTCATCAAAATACAGATGTACCTATTTTATCACATATGAACATATGAAGACTGATTGCCAAAAACAAAGCACCTAGCAGCTATGTGGGGAATGGAGCTCAGTCCCATCTCTGATGAATGAGTTGAATCAAAGCAGAGTGAGAGAACTATTATTCCCAATAAGCACTATATAAAGGAGTTTTTAAATGGATGCCAATATCACATAATAAAAGTATCTATTTTATTGTAAATATTTACCATAAAACATTATTTCTCATAATCACATAAACACAAGTTTTAAACACAAAAAACATTTACTCAATATCAAAATCACCATCGAGTATACAGTTATTTACATGTTTTATATACTTGATATATCATACAATACTACAATAAACTTCAGACTACAATCCGCAAACTGCAGGTTTATATATCAAACCAAGACACAAATCAGAACCACTGTAGATGATAATCAGCTCGGATGTTTAAAAATCCCACTTTACATGATGACGCGTTTGGCAGGACATCGGCTGCTTCATCAGATCATGAAACTTAGAAGTTGTATGGAAAAAATCAAAAACATAACTTTAAACAAAATAATATTATTATTACCTTTACATCATATTTATGAACCATTTAATGATTACAACAAATGTATAAATCCACCTATTTACTATATATATAACTCAAACAATTTTTTACATACTTAGAACATTTTGGAACATGGAATATCATTGGCATACCAATATTATATAGGAAAAGTCTCCAATGTCAAATAACCACTTTACTGACTAGAGAGGAAGGAAATGGTAAAACACAGAGCCATGTGCAGCTATTTGCTTGTATTCTCTACCAGGCAGAGCAAAAATGTCAGCTCAGTGTCAGGATGTAAGGGCCCCGGAGAGGCAGATCTGTCCCCTATTTGAGCACCAACGTGAAAGGTATTAATGCTCCACATTGCCACTAGAAGAAGGGTAAATGGTCAATTAACAAAACCTTTTCAGGTAGTCCTGACAACACCTTTGTTATATGACAGTTATTCTTCTTTCTTCTATAATGGAATATTTCTCTAATTGGAAGTTTTCCCTTAAAGTACACAAGGAAA
>NC_092862.1:135926655-135927403 GCF_032062135.1 Pyxicephalus adspersus
TTTATTGCGACTTTCTATTTAATGAACTGCAAACCAAAGCTTACCTCCAATTTCTAATGTAAAGAAGTGTAATTAAAAGATATTAACGATTTTTGTTTCCATTTCTAAGGCAAAGGTGGCGGTGAGGGATTGAAAATATGTAAATGGGAAATATTGAACCGGAGACCCAGGATAATTGTGTCTAGGCCTGGGGGTCAGTGATTACCATGGGGCGTCTATGCTCACCCCACTAGCTGTGACATACTGAGAATAAGCAATGAAAATGCAGAAATAGGTTTTGGGTGGGGATGAGCTTTTATTCTTCTTTGTTTGCATTTTTTAAGGAACCCTGTAAACAGTAAATGAGTTTTCCTGAAATTACATTTATTCCAATCAATGCCAGGACAAGGCGCCCGAACTCCAAGATGGGATGTCCAAAGTGCACCCCTCCTATGATCTGTGATGTGTTTCAGAATAACTTGCAGGCCCTTCTTGCACCTCCCTTCTATTAAAGTGTCCAAGTTGGCCATTTCTGTATCACAAGATATTTCGGTTTACAAGTATTTAGGCTAAGGTTATATGCTCATTAATGTGTTGGAGTAACCCACAGGTCCATGTGAATTGCAGTTGCAATGCATTTTGGGTGCCTCAATAGAGGTACACAGCACAAAGCATAGGGGTCCATATATAAAAAGCAGTGATTCCAACACTCACTGAATCATTCTCTAGTGGACAATCGTGTACAGTTAATAAAACACATGGAACTGGA
>NC_092862.1:135927810-135933905 GCF_032062135.1 Pyxicephalus adspersus
ATACTTGTAAAATAATATACTCCATAGTAGTAAACATTTCATGGAATGTGACATGCTGCATTGGGGAAAAATGTACAGGTGGGTTACTGCCATGCTTCACAGACATTAACAGCCAATGCAATATAAATTGGCTACTGAAACAGATCCATGATGTGCATGGTGAAAAACACTTACAAAGTGTGTGATAAAGCACCACTGCAATTATTAATATTATTACTACACAGTATTTATATAGCACCGACATATTGTGCAGTGCTGTACAAACTCCATAGTCATGTCACTAACTGTCCCTCAAAGGAGCTCACAATCTAAAGTTCCTACCATAGTCATATGTCATTATTACAGTCTAAAGTCAATTTTTGGGGGAACCAATTAACCTAACTGCATGTTTTTGGAATGTGGGAGGAATCCGGAGTACCCGGAGGAAACCCCCACAAACACAGGGGGAACCTGCAAACTCCATGCAGATAGTGTACTGGCTGGGATATGAACCTGAGACCCAGGGCTGCAAAGGCCAGGGGCCTAACCTCAGTGTGGCAATGATCCTTCTGGGCCCATAAACCTAACAGATGGCCACAGATGTTTAGGGCTCGTTCACTAAAACTCCATAAAGGAGGCAATGAGTAAGCTTGTACTGTCCTAGTGAGAATTGGAGCCACAGGCTCTCCTACTCAAGTGAATGGGTGTGGTTGGTAATAATTTTCTTGCATGCAGCTGCGGCAGATGGAGGTGGCCATGCACTTGCTCTTGGAAGAACTGCACCATAGAGCGCAATAGCAATATTAGTAATGGCAGCTTTCATATTTCTCTCCAAAGGTTTTCATTGAAGACCCATTTCCAAACACATTGGTAGTCATGTCTGTTGCATTAACACACATTGTATTGCATGACCCATAAAGGCAGCCCATTCATTTTGCTTTGGCTGCTAACACAAAGAAAGAAAAAAACTACTGGCAGCAATTTTTGGGACACAATGCATGGTAGATCTTTATCATGTATCGTTATGCCCTGCAATAAACATTCATCGAGGCTGCATTGCCTTAGTGCATCCGAGGACATTCAAAATCAATAGTGCCACTGATAGCCAACATACGTAAAGTGCAGTAACATGCCTTGTAAAGAACAAATCCTATACAATAACTACAAAATGCAATAAAACAGCAGTTTATGGACTTGTAAATGTTCAAACCAGAAAGTAAAATTAAATTGAACCAAAAACTAATATAGCTCTGCAATACAAAAAAAATGAAATGAAATTCTGCACTAAAAAAATTAGGATATTTTACCTTTTTTATTTTTTGTACAGCCTATTTTTTATTTTTTTGTACAGCCTATTGTTCTTTTAGATCCATATTAGACATACACAGACAGCACAAGTCAATATAGACAACAGTAATTGATTTTGAATGGGCTTCCAACGCCATACAATGCAGGTTTGAATGGACGTGCCCCATTCTTGTAATGCAATGCATGCCTGGTGTGTAGTGCAGCAAAGGTGCATTGCCAGCTATTGTCGCTGTGACCTGGGGTACTATTCCTAATGCAATAATAGAGAAATGACACATAGGTGCCACCTTAAAAATTCTCTTGAACATCTACTAGATTGTAAGCTCTTCGTTGCAGGATCCTCCCCTCCTCCTGTGTCACTGTCTGTATCCGTCTGTCATTTGCAACCATTATTTAATGTACAGCGCTGTGTAATATGTTGGTGCTATACAAATCCTGTTTATTATTATTAATAATAATAATAATAATAATAATAATAATAATCTGCATGCAAATTTTTGCAATCTTTTTAATTTCTTTTTCATTCTCTGCAGAATAGATGAATCTACATGTGAATAATAGGAACCAAACCGCACTGAATCAGCAGTTTTAATAATTCGACCAACCCTAGAAGACACTCAGTTCAGTGTGCACACATCTCTAACCTATCAGCCGAGAAAACCTTATTCCCTTTTGTTCTGATCTTTGCTATCTGTAGAATTATCTGCAATAGAGCAAAAATGTTTATTTTTTTAATCATGCAGAAAGTATGGACTTGTCTTGCAGATCCCTGGGGCAGATAATTAGCTCACTGGCCAGCCATGGATATTATTATTATTAATATTATTATTTAGTAATATTCATAAACAGGATTTATATAGTGCCAACATTATATGCAGCTCTGTACATTAAATAGGGGTTGCAAATTACAGATGAATACAAACAGTGAAACAGGAGGAGGAGGGAACCCTGCCCAGAAGAGCTTACAATCTAGGAGGCCATACCTCTCATTTATATTAAAGTGTCAGCCCATGAAATCACATAAAAAAAGCTTTTATCCTATTTCGCAGTCTCCGATTCGCCTCCTGTGCCATATTGATCCTCAGCTAACTCAATTAAATGTAAAATGACCACATCTCCATTTTAATGCACAACCCTAATGAGGTCTCATCAAAATCCTGATAGACCTAAAGGTGTCCCCACAGCTGAGCTCTATAATAGGAATATAGCAGTAAGAGAAGTGCAGATAGGCACGATAGCCAGTAGATGGCGCAGTGGAGCTATGACAAGAGGCAGTGTGCTGCTCCTGCAGGAAGGGAGCTGAGTCCCCTGTAAAGTCCTGGATCTGCTTCATCATTCTAAGAATATAAACACTGTACAATGACGAGGATAGAGAAGGGGGAGGAACAGATCACAGCTCAGCCTGAGCTTGTATGAGAAGCTGCTGCAGGACCAAAGCTGATTCCTGCATGTCTACAAAGGGGTTCCCTGCATCCTGCTCTCCTCCAACCATCTGCAAGCCTTTCTCTACTTTCACCTTTGCAATCTACAAAGCCTTTGAATCTTTCTTCTGTTTGTAAATATTTAGCTTCCTGTCCAAATTTTCTTGGAGAAGTTACAGAAAATGAGTCACATTATTGGGTCAGAGACCTAAAGGCTGCAGGAGAAGACCATAGAGCCAGCGCTACATAGGAGAATTTGGGATTCTTCTTTGGATCCTGCTCCAAGTTGCCTGGATGTGTGATATGATTGCAGGGCAGCCTGCTCAGAAGCTGAGCAAGATGAAAAAGTTAAGGAGAACTTTGTCAGAGAGCTTCAGCAGGATAGGTGAGTGATGTTGGGGGTTCTTCTGATGGTTGGCAGCTCTTAGCTATGCCTTGGCACACTTCCACCACTTTATGTATTGTCTTAGTGGTATGCATTGCGTAGATGTTGGATGTACAATGTGGGCTGGCATAGACTATCTGTACAGTTCTGGAGGTTACCAATAGTCCAGAAGTATAATGGGACCCTTTTCCACCAACCACCAATCAATCCTTGACCACCAGTATAACGGGACCCTTCTGCATCAACTACCAATCCATCCCTGACCACCATGATAATGGGACCCTTCTCCATCACTCCATCCCTCAAATTCAGTAAAATGGGACCCTTTTCTATAAATAACCAATCCATCCTTGATCACTAGTATAATGGGACTCTTCTCTACTATTCACCAATTCACCCATGACCACTGGTATAATGGGACCCTTTTCCACCAACCACTACTAATAACCACCACTACTACTAATCCATCCCTGATCCATCCCTGACCACCATTGTTATCCCTGATCCCAAAATACTGATTATTATTCATAATCAGTATTTTGGGACCCTTCTCCATAAATCACCAATTTATCCCGCACCACTAGTATAACAGGACTGTTCTGCATCAACTACCAATCCATCCCTGATCACCAGTATAATGGAACCTTTCTCCACCAATCACCAGTCCATCCTTCATCAGTAAAATGGGACCCTTTTCCATATATTACCAATCCACCCTTGACTACCAGTAATGGGACCCATTTCCACTAACCAACCACCGCTGACGAAAAGTGCAAATGGGGACTGACTTGACCATTACTGACTCTTTAATGTTCTCATGCATTAACCACCGCTATATTAGGACATATTCCACTGACCACCAATGCAGAGTAACTCTTTATGGTTTTCCATAATCGTTATTTCATTTCTTTTCTATTCATATGACCCCAGCTTGCTGTTCACACCATTGTCGATTGAATGGAAGATATAAAATGTATTAGCTAGAGTTCCGAATCATGACTAGCTGGGTACTATATATGGCTGACTAAATCTAATGAAGATTGCCCTAGATAATGTGAAGCTGAGCCTCCATGATTGGAAGGGTAAATTCCAATTTTACTTCCTTTCATGTTGTTTTGTAAAAGCAGGATATGATGGAGAACCACCTCAAAGTTCTCCGTGCAACAAATAGATAAATGATTCACTTTATTATCCTGCAAACCCCAATTCAGCTGGTGATGATGGGGTTCACCCTATCAATAGACTGCCATACTTTTCTTATGACAATTCTAGTTGGCTTTGTGTCATTCTTGTTCCAAGTCGGTGACTCAAATGATAAAAAGGGATAAAGATTTCCGAAAAATTCCCCTGACCCTTTTGATTGGCATTCTAGGTTGGTGACTCAGGGGAAACTATAGAAGGTCAGAACGTTTTGTGTTGAATGCAATGAATTAGCATTTTCAGGTGGAGATAACAACAATCATTATCCTCTTGGCACGGTTTACACCGATCCCACATAGTGTGGGCATAAACACTGGCTCGGTGGCGTGAAAGGAGCTATAGGAACTATGAAATCTCCAGCCGCATATTGAGATAAGTGATGATGTTTGTACTCCTACAACACCCCCACCCCTTCACCATCCAGGTTAAAGAGTTTCAGATGTTTTTGTTCTAATACAATTCTGTTTACTGGAATAAGTTGACAAATAGATAAATATATGGATATTCACTTAGAGTTTGGAAAGACTTTGCATATGAGGATAAGGACTGTGTGCATTGGCTGGTGGGGTGAAGTGTGAAAAAAAAAATTATATGTAACTCTTTATTCTTTTTACTACTTTTTTATTATTTTATTTAATTTATATCAAATATATTAATAAGCACTGTACAATACATAGGGTCTGCTGGTGACAATTCTTCATATATAAGTCCAAAGGAGAAGAAGAAGACACTGCCCAATTAAGCTTCCACTCCTGGAATAACAATTATGGGTCTTACTGCTACATTGTGGCAAATATAGAGATTCAGAGGATCATCATACAGAAATTTGGAGATTTGACCCCTTTTTGTAATCTGTGTGCATGCACAAAACGGATAGTTGTCTGTATTAAGCAATATTTTTATTAATCATAAAAACTTTGCATCACTTAATAAACCAACTTTCTTAAACCTCATATCACTGTTAAAATCTTAATTTTTTTGACATTAAAATACATGAAATGTGCAACACCTTTTGTGAAACAATTGGATGAGTACATGAAACTGTATTATTAATAAACAGGATTTATATAGCGCCAACATATTACGCAGCACTGTACATTAAATATGGGTTGCAAATGAATACAGACAGTGACACAGGAGGGGAGGATCCTGCCCCAAAGAGATTACAACTGTATGAAATTAGTCCCACTTTTTGACGCATTTCGCAGAGTGCTTCTTCTGGAACAATGCAGGATATCACAAAATACTGCAACGTATATAATTGGAAATATTCACAATTTATTAGCATCTGGTATCACCTATTGTATTTCATTACAGAAATTGTTATAAATAAAGTAATTTACTTGGGTATATAATCCCATGAAACCAATTAGGATTACCCATTCCTTTAATCCTTTTGCTGTCTATATTATATTGGGGCGACTGGATAAGAGGTCAGCTGTGCGTTGATAAAAAGTATTTTTTACTCTGCTGGTATTGGGTTGAATGTTTCACTTTTTTTATTCTGAGCGATATAAACTAAGAAGAGTACCGGTTAGCTATTTTTTTTGTTGCTATTGAAGTTAGAAAGTGACAGTTATTGAATGATTCTATTTGATGTCCTTCATTATTCTCCTTGCTAACGGATTGTGAATGATTGTACCTTGTCTATATTTATTTTCATGGAATTTTGGTGTAACATCTAATGTACAGCGCTGTGAATTTTGTTGGCACTAGATAAATCCTGTTTATTATTATTATTAATAATAATAATAATAATAATAATAATATCAAATTAATGAAATCTTCTCCATCTGTTTGTC
>NC_092862.1:135934224-135936166 GCF_032062135.1 Pyxicephalus adspersus
AAGGTTAGATTTAGCAATGATTAGTGCATTGTATGCTGGATTCCGGCTGGGAGCCGTATGCTGCACCTCTCAATGTTGGGTTTATTTAGTTACCAGTTCGCTCGCTCGGTGGCCACATTCCAATAACTGCAGAAACTCTTTCAGCTGATGTGTTTGTTTGCAAACTGTAAATGTGCTGACTTTAATATTGGGAAATAAATCTGGTGAAACAAACAGCAGTAACTTAACTAACCCTATCCAAAATGCACCCCCCTCCATTAAAAGTAGGTGATGCCTAAAATTTGGTGCCGTGACATTGCTGCTGAAAATCCTAAATACTTCTGTGCATAGGGAGCATATGAGGCCGTGTTCATAATATCACACTCCCATGTGTATTTGAACAGCACCCCAACACTAAGGCTTTGTACACACATAAGACTTTTGTCTGATCTTTCACAATCCTTTCCATTGACAAAAGACTGAAAGGTGTATGAATGAGCATTGTACATACAGCACCGTTCTGCTCTATGAAGAGGGGAGAACGATGGAGCGTCACCCTGCTGCGCTTTGTTCCATTGCGGTCGCTCATCGTTCGTGGCACCACCAGGACAGATCCATGAAGGATGTCTGACGGCCGCTATACACACATCAGATGATTCTTGTCCGATTAACGATTCAGGGCTAATATCAGACAAGAATCTGACGTGTGTATAGCGGCCGTCAGACGTCGTTCATGGATCTGTCCTGGTGGACTTGCAGTGTGGTGTTCTTAAACACACAGCCATACAACACCTTACAATGCTGTTTCCAGCCTTCTAAAGAGGCCAGGTGTGCGTTTACTTTTGCTGGGGGTTTATCAAGGCGTCACTCCTCTTTTATGCATGTAACAGCACTGGTAAGTCATTTAGTGCCGGCATTCAGGGAGAGAACATTCAAATAGTTTTTTAATTGTCTTGATGCTGCATTAAATCATCCATCAGCCTTATTCTCTTGATCACAGCAATTGTAACTTCTGCAGCTGGAAACATTGATGGAAAAGCCGGCATCCTACTTTAAATTTAGTTCAGTTGGTCAGTTCATGTTCCTCAGGCTGGGATAACTTAGTGATTAGCTCACTTATCAAGACATTCCTCGTGTTACCGCTTCCTGTACAGAGAACTGGTACATGCAAGATTATCCCAGGCCGCTCGCTCGGTGGCCACATTCCATTGACTGCACAAACTTTTTCAGCTGATGTGTTTGTTTGCTAACTACCAATGTACTGACCTTAATCATCAAGTCAAATCTTTCTCTGGTCTGTGAATGCAAATTGGAACCCCCACCCTTAATGCGGCAATAATACTGCATGTTCACAAGGGCGATAATAAAAGGTCAGTCCATCCAAATGTCATATCTGGGCTTTGTGTATGTGCTGTAGAGTTAAAATTGATCTGCGGGCTGCTTTATAAAACACCAATTCATATCAAAAAGTGAAAATTTCTTCTATAGACTTTTTTTTTCCCTTTACTTTGAGTAGAGCAGTGATTCTTAACATGGGGGAGCCCTTGAAATACCTTTTAAGTCTTAGGGAACCCCTGCTATAAATATTATATTCACAGCTCACAGTACATTAGTGTGGTGGTCAGTGGGAAAATTTCCTCTTACATTGCTGGTAATTGGGAAGAATGTCACCCTTACAGATAGCTAAAAAGATCATTGGTGTCACTTATACTGACCTGGGAGGTGCAAACTGCTCATTGCTCAAGGAACCCCCAGCAACCTCTGATTGGGGAACACAGGAGTGAAATATCGAATGGTATAGACTAGTGAGGGGCATGTCCGGGTTCCAAATTGGTGTTCTCCCCAGCCCCTTTTAGCGGGGTTAACCACCCAGCACTTTTTGGTAACCACCTGGCTGTTTTTTGCTATTAAAAAGTTGGGTCACAATAAAGGGGCTGCAGCCCGCCTACAGCTTCTTTCCACC
>NC_092862.1:135937094-135939817 GCF_032062135.1 Pyxicephalus adspersus
TACAGTATGCAGTGAAATCAGAGGAGGCCGGTCCAGGAGAGGAGTCGGTACAACTGTGCAAGATTTAAGTGAAGGCTGGAGGACAGCTTTAAATAGAATGTAATATTGTATGACCCCAAAACTGGCTACATTCCAAGCAGCGGTAATAAAACTATTTCTTTGTTTGATGCAGATTTCCACTATTCCGCTCCTACTGGGCGATGTTACATTGTTGATTCTTGCAATGGGAAATGGGAGAAGGTTATGTAAAGCTGAAAATGAAAAGTTTGCACACACAATGAAATTTGTGTGTTTTACATCCCGGGTGGCGGGAATCCAAATTGAAACACTTCCTCTTAGGCACAATGTATACTGCAAAAGCTGTTCAAACAAATGAGAACAAGAAGAATAAAAAATGCTGTTCAGAGTTGACTTTTCCAAGTCAACTTGTCAAAAAGATGGAGTGTGCCTTTAAATCATTACATTCACCCATCTGTACTTGGCATCCAGGAGATGAATGTGTACAGTGACTCGTTTTTCTGCTTTCTTGTAGCAGGATAGGGTAGTGAGCGCCTCTCATGAGCCTTAAAGGTGGGATTGGTTCCTGTTTTAAAGATACAGAGACCTCTGCTATTGGATATTTTATTAAACATTGGTCTGTAATCCAGCCATTATCAACCAGGGTTCCTCCAGAGCTGGCTAAGAGTTCCTAGAATTGAAACTGATTGACCTCACATTGGATGACGTCTGCACAATTCTGGCGCCAACACCACTCTGCCAACAGTGCTGAGTCTTAAATGACCTCAATTAACTTCCTCCACTCTTTTATAATCTTTGAGGATGAACTGATCCACAGTGCCTGTAGCTATGGAGGTCATTGGTTGTCTTAAAGCTTATTTTCTTCTTGTTCACATTGTGAGCACATTTCTCATTCATCTCTACAGAAGTTGTGTTTAGTTACAGCAGGATCTTGTTTACTGACAAGTATTGTGCATATTTTTTACCAGCAAGAATACCAGAGAATATACATTTTCAAAAGTCAGCAAAAGCAAACCTCATAATTCTCCAATGACAGGTGTGCTTTACCCTCATCCCAACTCATAAACATAACCTTTAAGCCAAACCCTAAACAAAAGCGTGGCATGTGAGAGATCCATTATGTGTCCTTCCTACTAATATATATATATATATATGGCTTTCTGCAGCCTTAGCTTATTCCCAGAACAATCATGGAGCTAGTGAAGTCCATAAGAAGAAAGCTTTGTGTAATATGTTGGTGCTAGATAAATCCTGTTTATTATTATTATTAATCATTATTAATAATAATAATATAAAATATTAATAATATAAAGCCAGAGTTGTGTACTTGGTGTGCAAATCAGTAACTTTAGAAGATACTGAAGCCTTTGGATCATTATACCAGTCAGGAGAGATCAGTAGGCTATGGGGTTTATTCATAAATATTTTCACCCCAGATTCATTCAACGCTTACACCAAGTTTTCTCATTTTTTACATTGGATTCAATTTTAAAATGATTTCTCATTATTTATTTTGATTAGTTCATGCAATCTAATGTGGAAAATGTTTGAATTTGGGGATAAAAAACTTTTATAAATGGACCCCCTTAGTATTTTCTTCTCTCTATTTAGAAGACATGTGAGGGCCCCATACACCCATCTGGTGTGTGTGGTGCATGACTACATTTGTGTAATAATGATTTGTGTTAAGTGAATCCTTTTTGTTAGAATTGGATTCCAAGCAATGGCCAAAAAACTGGATCCTTTGTTTTCTGCATGGCATGTGCGTTGTGGTTGGCTGCAGTATGAATCTGTTAATATGTAATGTGCTTTTGCAATTCTAGGTGCAGTGTTTCTCAGGGTTCCTCCAGAGGTTTCTAGGGTTCCTTTGAGCAATTTGTGTCTTTCAAGCCAGTTTAGATCTTTTTGGCGATCTGTAAGGGTGACGTTCTTCCCATAGTCAGCAATGTAGGAGGAATTCATCCCACTGACCACCACACTAATATACTGTGAGCTGTGGATATAGTAATTAAAGAAAAATATAGTATTTATAGGGTTGACCATGTTGAATATATGATAAAACACATCTGATGTGTACTTTCAGGATTTCATACAGGCTATAGGTCGGTGCCGTATTTGTGTCAATGGCTCAAATACAGCAACAATTTCCTTTTTGCTTTTCCAGAGGATTGAAAATTTATGTTGAGTATAACATTGCCAGCAATGAAACCACTGACTGTTCCCCTATACAGATCCCTGATTATACCCATTACTTCCATCCCTGGATAGATAGACTCAGACAGAGATAAATTGAGATAAAGATTTGCATCATTCCATCTCAGTATTCCCTAATTTGCCCTGCATATGGCATTCCCAGGGGGGTTTTCTCGTGGCTGTGGATCTGCCATTCAGGAAACGGGCTGCTTACGGTTCCCCCCCAATGACTTTCCCTGGACAAACCTGCTCAGTCAAGCAAGCTAAGAGCAATTGCTTCGCTGCATTGCCATGTGAGAAGACTGCACAATCATGCAAGCATGCCCAGTGCAGAAAAAGCGTCTGGTTATACTGACTGCACGGGGCTGTGTGTAGGGAGATCTGTGTACATTGATTGATTTGTGTTTTTCCTGTGTTGCAGAACTCCTTGCATAACAATATAAAAATATATAGACAAATTAACAAAACCAGCTTTTGTTGCAATATTCACCTTCAATCCAGGAATTATTCAC
>NC_092862.1:135942479-135967419 GCF_032062135.1 Pyxicephalus adspersus
GGTACGTTTGCGAAGCACTAATGAGTACAGAATACAATCTAGATTAGTGTAAACATAAGACATTGTTTACAATATATACTGAATAGAGACATAAAGTACATAGTCCAAGTATATTCTTGAACAAAATATTATAACATAAATGAATAATAATAAGGTACATTACTGTTTCATGTAATAGAAGAAGAAGAAAATTAATTCATCAATACTGCACTAAATATTGCCAGATGATTAATGTCTGGAACCTTATTAGGCCACATTTTGATGACAATGTTCTATTTCTTGATCTGCTGAAGATCACTGATTGTTGTATGTCATTCACTATGCTATTTATTAAATTATTTTCTGCCAAAACACCCCTCTGTTGTACGTTTCTTTTCTTTCTTTGTTATTAGTGTGGTGTCATTCCATTCACTGTGAGTAGTCTTCCCAAAGGCAACTTATTTAATTTTATTGTAGTCTAAAAAAAATTGACTTTTTTTTTATATTTATATTATGTGTACCCTGCTATATTGTCCACTGTTTCAATGCTCCAGTCTCCGTGCATGCCAATATGTGATCTGCAATTGTTCTATCATTCTCTGGTGAGATTCAGGGCACCCTGTTTAAGACAAAATAATTTATTCTAACTACTGCTGATTCATGTAGTATGGGAAGAATTGCTACACTGACCAATTGTCCTTTATGTGAAAAACTTGGCTTGAGTTAATGAGATATGTAACCACGTTTTGTTACATCAAAAAAGCAATGTACAGCTGAGAAAATGGGAAAAGAAGCCTGCAGCGCCAGCTGCTGGTTTTAAAGCAGATAAAGGAATATTACGGCCTCTTTTAGACCTCCTGTCTCGCAGCTGTTAGCTGCACCCAGCCACCTTTCTTCAACTATTATGCTGTCAACCACAGAGTTTTACAGTCAATTTGTTATAAGGTTTTAATGTGGTTGAGGTGCCATTCCTTACCCAGAGCAAGTAGAGCAAATGAGTAGCCAGAGGCAACAATTCATCGCAACCCATGCAAACAAATCTATAAAACTATTCTACTTCACTCTATTTCAAGACATTGAGCAAAGCAGCAGGCACAGAAATATATTTTGAATTTATCTATTCATTACTTTGCACCAAATGTTTTATAGGCTCAGATGTTATCTTGTAAAAGTAGCTGTGACATCATTATAATGCTATATGTAGTCACTGCAGAGAATAGGGAAGTGGGCGGAGCCAGGAAGACTCACTCATTGGAAGCTGCCTGCAGATAACTACAGGAGGGGCGGCGACTAGACCAATCACCCTGCACCAGAGGAGGGAGCAGCACTGGCTGGTCTTTATGACAGAGCCAACATTTCACTCTGATATCCTGGACAGATCTGCAAGAAATACACAAAGCACACCAAGATTTTAGTAAGAAAACACATGGTCCTTGTGGTCAGACAATATTTGCCTATCCTGGAGTTCAGCTTTAATGTGTTTGAATTGAAACTCTGCAGATAAAGTGCAGCGACCAGCAGATGGCTGTAGCTAATGCAGGGCCCCCAGGCACTGAGAAAATGGGGGTGAGAAGGTTAAGTGGCTGTTACATTCCACACTGTCCTGTGTCCTCTGGGCGAGCCAGCCATTAAGGCCCATTTATAACTCTGGCTTGAACCCCCATGCAGCTCCCTGGCTGTCCATCTCCTGTGTACAATAGGACTGTTCTTTCCATCATATTGTAACTAGAACGAGATGGAAAATCCACAACTACCAGACGTGTCATCAATGAAGCTGCACTGTGTTCTCCATGCAGACGTCTCATATTTTACATTCTCCATATATAGACAATAGGAGGTCCGGGGGTCTCCCCAGCTTGGACTGCGCAACTGCTGCAGTTTGCCCGGCTCGCTTTTCCCACGTGGACCCCAGCAATGCAAATGCCTCTCATTTGGAAAGCGAATAGCAAGTCGGAGCCAAATACTCGGCTGCCAAATGTTCAATCCTGCCTCCCTATTCCTGGCAATGTGCAAACCAACGCCAGCTCGACATGAAAATTGTAGTGTTTGGTGTACTTGACACGTTTTTGTGATTAGGATGAAATAAGAATGCACTGGCACCTGGATGCAATCAACTATTAAAGATAATTCTTTCTTCAAGTTCATTCAACGATTCGTCTTCTCATGGGAAAGCGACTTGGCTGGCCGCACACTCGGCTCTGATCAGCAACCGAGATCGGGCACAGATTCAATCAGTTGCATTGATCACGAACGATTACGTGAGCTGCAGTACAGCATATCCATCAGTTTTTCATTTGTGCTTACAATTATTCACTCACTAATATGACGTTATAGATCATACACACAACACATCATACATATCATATAATCCAGCGACTTTATTAAACAGGCAGAAAAATGATTGTATATAAATGCGTTCAAATAAATACAATCAACAGTCATCAATACACTGACATATACATGTTTATTATTATTATTAGTCAGTATTTATATAGCGTTGACATATTACGCAGCGCTGTACAAAGTCCATTGTCATGTAATTTATTAGTAAATGGACTCAGAATACAATGGAAGATGGAAAAAGTGGATTGAATACAAAAACACAATTATCAATATGATCAATTTCAGCAACAACTAATTAACATTTTACATATTGGCTGATTTTACCACTAAACATTCTTGCCAAATATGGTTATCATTGGACCAAATGGTTCCGTTCATTATCCTTTATTTGACAGGCGGTAGGAGGTGGCAGTATTGTCATGCTTAGTTTTTTTTGGATGATACAGTGGTACCCAGGGAGATTTTAAAAACTTTACTCAAGTTTTTTTTTTCCTCCGTCAGTTGGCTTGAGATCCCACATTACTCCAACCTACCATCACACGTCTGGCATTAGGGGACGGTATTCTGTATTGTCTATAGTAGGAATGGGTACAGAAATTTAACCTAATTAACATTTCAAGTTGAATCCAATTCACATTTGATTTTGAAAATGTCACAAGTTTTTGATTTTGAAATGGCTTCTAAGACCTTTTTGCTGTTTGGGCCAGTTCTTGGCCCGGTGTAATTGTACCGGGTAAAGTTGAATATGGCTGAATCCTACTGTGATTGTGTGTTGATCTCAATATTGACTTTCAAATTCAATCTAGCCAAAATGAATTAGAATTTTTATTCCTTTTGTCAAATTTGTCGACCAATCATAATTTAGTAAATTGGACCCTCTCTATCCTATAGCCGTATTCCATATTTGTCTTTTATCACAAGAGCATAGCTACAACAATATTGAATGGCGAGGGGCTAATTTATACAAGTTTTAGATGACTGAGCTAACATTTTCCTCGTCTTGCAGCCAATGGAGGGGCATGAGTTCTGCAGAAGGCAGCCAATGACGTGTCGGCTGTAGCTTCATCAGGTTCCGTGCTCCCTCTTTATTCAGTTTTCTTCTTTGTAGGCACCTCAGTAGCCTGCACAGTATTGCTATGTTTTACAAAGCCATCCCTGCCATGACTCGCATGTATTTCTTTTTTTCTCCTGGCATCGTACTGACAATCCTCATCAGATAAAATCCTAATATAAATTCATGTATTTGGCCGGTCACAACCCACTCAAAGACTGGAAACGGGTATCCACTGACTGTATATTTGAAGTAGTGTAAGTCAAGGGGCTGATAATTCTCTGGTGCTGTTTGGATATCTCTTCCTATAAATACATTTCCTGGGAGCAGGATATGACTCCTTCATGAAACTATGTTTAGAAAGCTGAGGCCGAGATCCTCCGATATGCCAGGGCTGCTGTTTGTATTGCAATAAAGGGAATTGGTCTTGAAGCCTGGTGCCTGTGTGACAAGCTTCTGGTGGAAGCTTTCTTTGTCTGAGCTCCAGGCTAAAGACCAATTCTGGAGAAGTTAAGGTGAATTTATTCACCTCTGGTATGTGGATTTGCTGAACTAGAAATGGTCTTGGAGTCTCTGCATGTTTCATCGGAGGATTCGCATATTTGGTTCCTTTTAACAATTGACCATTAAATCTAATTTATTAGGATGTAGGACTGACCCTAAAGGTAGACCTTAAAAACCTCTCGTGAGGTCTGTTGAGTGTATTTGGCCCTCAGGGGTGCCCATGGACCCTTCTGCCATACAAATGAAAGACATTATGCCAGGAAAGTAATGCGTTATAGTGGGACCCCCCATTAAACTTCCTCCTCTGGGTTATGGGTCTGTAGTTGAACCCTGAGTAGATACCAGATCCCTGGTGACTTTGAGGTCCTACAATTGCTCACCATGTAAATCCTGTGACTACAAGCCCTGCCACTTCATGTAGACACATGGTTTTGTACTGTAATGCAGAAGAGTTTGAGAATGTAGTCCAGCATCTATTCTTTCTTTACTAATTTGGGTGTTACATGGCCACAAATGATTGTCACTCCCATTGGCTAAATTCATAAAAAGTGCACTGTGCAAATACATTTGACTCATCAAACACATATTCTATCCTTCACTTTGCTTCCATACAATGTATGTAGGTTCACAGAAGGGGGTGTATTTGGGGTACACTGATGATAAAGGACCTATATCTTACCAGGGGGTGTATATTTCCCATCTCTGGCCAGTGGACATTTGTCCTAAAAGCTGTTGAAGTTGAAGGCACCATTTGTCACATTTTCAGTTCATTGGTGTTCTTGTACACAATTATATCCCAGGGGTTACTCTTCTTTAGTTATATGGAAGTTTGGGTGTCACAGGATCACAAGTAACTCACCCTCTCATTGGCTAAATTCAGTGATGATAGGAAATGAGATGTAGTACAGTGTGCAAGCACATTTGGGCTTCACTTGTATTCTCCTATCAACCTGATTGCTATTGGAAATTACACATTAGGCTGTAATATTTTGGGAGCCCTATAGCTAAAGTTAATTTTATAAAGGGAGTGCATATCTCTATCTCACCAGGAGGTGTATATTCTTATCCCAGTGGACAATTGACACTTGTCCTTATTTCACCCAAAGCCCCCACCATGCCACAACCCCTACTGGAGTTGAAGCCACCATCTGGGACAAATTGGGGACACTAGTGTTCTTGAACACAGATTTTTTATCCTGGGGGTCACACTTTCAAGGTTAATATTCGTAATATATATGGAAGTTTGCTTTGGGTATCACAAATATTTGACCAATCCCCCGGGTAAATCCATAGATGAAAGGTAATGAGATTTGGCCTATCAAACACATATTCTGTTCTTCAGTTTACTTTTATACACGGTATTCACTATTGGAATTTTCTTTGTTCAGGTCAGGTTCACATAAGGGAGTATCTAAGTATTTGGGGGACACTGATGATAAAGGGCCAAAATCTCCCCTGTAGGTGTATGTCCAACCTCTGGGCCAACGTTTTGAGCACATTCCAAAGCTCTCGCTATCCTACAACCCCACCAGTTGGCCCATATTCAGGTCACTGGAGTTTGCAAATATTGATCCCGGGGGTCAATCTTCTAAGTCTCATCTCCCCAAGCTATAGGGAAGTTTTGCCCTTCTATTAATAAATCAGAATTGCAGGGAAATGTTTTCCCACATAGAATAATTTCTCGCCATCTATTTAATGAATATTGGTAGAATGTTCTGGTAACAAACAAATAGCAAAACATGAAGCAGATCCTGACCGTAATAGGGGGATATTTTGTCTTTAATAAATAAGCAGATCTTCTACCAGACCCATAAACCATCTTCATTTTTATGCTGAAGGAGCTTTTTAAGTCTGGCTTGTAGTAATGTGCGATGTATCATTTATTCATCGAACATACAAAGTCGTAAACTTCGAGATCCCTAATTGAAAGTTAATGTAGATATTGATCGATATGTTTTAAAAGCTATCTATAATTCCCATGCACTTATACCAGCGGGCTCACTGCGATATCACAGGTCCAGCAGCGCCGCAGCGGGTGGGTCATGTGACCTGGCTGCATCAATGCCCTTGTCAGTGTATGTATTCTAGTTTGCATGAAATGTGCCCCGGAGGGTTGCTTTTAAGCTAAAGTGATGTAGTAAGAGTTGAAATGAATATATTTTTGTCTGTAGTCCCATTGAGGGGATTTTCCATCACTTCCTGTCTCCTGGTAAAAAAAATGAGGGACACTGGGGTCACCATAATAGAACACCCAGAACTTACATTATTAGGTGAACCTGGATGTTAATGTACATTTAAAGAAATGAGTAGATACTTCTCTATAACTACATTGCATATGAATTGCTACTGATTCTCTCTGTGCATGGTGAATTATATACAGTCCTTTAGCAAGGATGCTTCTCACACCCTTGATACAGCGACCAATAGAAAAAATGTGTATGTATGTATATTGATATATAAATGAGTATTTCAAAATATAAATATGGCACAGTAAGCTTGAAAATGACATTTTTTCAAACTATAATGTAAATGATAGATACTGTAAATTCTCTGTCTGTAATAAAAGTTCTGTTTAGTGTAGTAGAATTAGTAAATTGTAATTTGTTATGGGCTGCACTGCTATTTGCCTTCTATAAAACCTAAAAAATGTATAAAGCACCAGATTGAGAAGCTAATGAACATTCAAGATATCATACAATTTTTTTATTGCAATTTCCAACACAAAAATGCTTCTTCGGGTCCTAAAATGCTTCCTTCGTCAGGGACATCATTTAGAGTAAAAGAAGACATAAAAAACACAAGTTTCATCCCAGAGAAAACCCAAGCTTACAAAAGTCCTTTTGAGATCTGGTCCTTGACCGGAGGTTCATATAGAAAGTATATCAATGTTTGCCTTGAATTTATTGACTTATCAGTCAGATGTTCTGGGTTTTCTCCAGTTGATGTTCCTTTTGTGGGCAGTTTTGGTTTGTATCACTTAGCATGCTCATCCACCCCTCCAGAATTATCATACATGATCTAGAGCAGCCCTTCTCAACCTGAGGAACCTTAAAAATAATTGACAGGGGTTGGGAACCCCTGCTGAAATCAGTCAATGGGAAAATGTTATTTATATTGGTTGTCAATGTAGGAAGAACGTCCCTCATACATTAGTGGTCTGAATGCCTCCTTTACAGACAGCCAAATAGGTCCTTGGGTTTTGTTTAGCTGGCTTTTTCAACTGGTGGCCCCAAAACTATGCAGACGCCATCCTATAGGAGGTCAGTCAGCCACAGCTGGAGGAACCATTGCAACTTCTGGAGGAATCCCAGGGCTTCATGAAACCATGGCTGGGAAAGTTGATCAAGATTGAAACCAAGGATCCAACTTTCCATCTTTTACCTATTTCCCTATATATCTTGACAGCCAGCTTTGAACACAACTTGGACTTCAAAAAAGTCTTTCAAGATTTCCTAATAGTTAAATTACAACTGGAAGAGTGTCTTCCAGTTGTCCACCCTGAACCCTACACGTTTTTTTAAGGACTCCTCAACACCAGACACACAATACCCCTTTTTGGTGGATGCGGTCCATTCCCAATAGCCTAAGTTGGGATAATGTTTTTCATTTAGAAGCTATAGTTTGTTTGTTGTGGTATTTTTAGTTATTTTTATTTGCAGTGTGCTATGATTTGTCATTTACTATTAAGCTGTGATTTGTGCGTGGAATTTTGGTTTACAAAGCTAACTAGTAACTTTTGTTCTCCTTTCTTTTAGCCTTGAAGAAGGATGAGAACACCATCGATGAGGTGAGTCCTTTCTTATAATTAGTGGTGAAGAATCTTGGATCCGGTGTGTTGCAATGTTGTTGTGTGGTGCTGGTGTCTTTAAATCGTGGATAGTAATTCTTTCAAGGTTGCCCTTAGTGTCTTCTCCTCCAGAAAGGGCAGCTTGGTGGTCTTGTCTATGCTTCGGGTTTATTACTCTCAGACTCAGAATATGAAAGATTTGTGACTTATCTGATCTCCATGTTTGTTCTCAGCATTGAAATCATGTCCAACCATGCAAGTGGGGTTTTTGGGAAGAAGGAAGCTGTGGCCATCCATTTTTATGATCAGAGTGCCCATGCCAATCATAGCAACAATTCCCCCTTAATCTGGTTCTCCCCAGCAACCCCTTTTACAACCCCAATGTTCTATTCACTTGCTGGTAGAGGAGATAAAGATGTGTAGATTGCACCAGGCTATGGGCTCTTCTTGACACTATTGGGGCCAGCTCTATGACAAGTGTTAATGGTTTCCCCATACCCAGAGCTGAATGGAGCAACTGTGGGAGCAAATTAAAGGTCCACATATCGAGGAAGTGAATCCTGTCATGGCCTGAAATGAACTTAAGCTTTGGCTGTTTTCGGATTTGGAAATCTGAGAAGTTGAGCGTTGGCCACTGTATACCTTCACAAATGGATCACAGACAAGTTTACTTTGCCAACCCTGAACATTCTCTGAACTCAAAGTAAAGTGGCATGGTCAGATTAGCCCATCTCTAAAACATGTGTTTGGATGGAGGAGGAAGATAAAGTAGAAAAAGTAGACCCATCGTTTTGCTCTAAAAGGGCAAAGCACAAGAAAGTGTATGTAAAGGAATATAAATTGTTTTTTTTAATTTTCCAACGTTTTTGGGCAAAATATTTCCCCAAAAGCCTTTTTTTTGAACACCAAGCCCCCCCCCGGTGACTTTTGGCAGAACTGATTTTAGAATAAGAGAGATAATAATCTTAGACAAGTCAAATTCTTTTATAGATTACAATAGATTAAATTGAGGCTGTTGTCGCTGCCCAGGACAAGTTCCCATGTCATAAGTAACACCGGAGCTGGTCAGGTAAAGTATAAATGCCTTTATAGAACAAGAAGTGAAGGAAAATCTTCCCTGGTGGGTCTTAAAACAAAACACAAACACATTTTGGCTTTACATACACAAGTTTATTGAAAGGCTAAAAGGCTCATCTCAGGTGAGAATGAACCGCCATTGTTTTCCCCCACCAAATAACTGCTTTCCTGGCTGGCACTGTCTTTAATATTTAAAGACCTGGGATATGAAAGCCAGAAAAAATGTCAGAGGTGCTAATCTCTATAATTATTTTTTGTTGGTGACTCAGAAAGCATTAAAGCTCAATTCAGCATTTCATTTTTATTACTTTAATGCACTCAGTAGTGGATGTGTCAGTGTCTTTTAAACTTTTTTAATTTACTAATTTGCTGTAGTTTTTTTTTTTTTTTAAAGCTCCCTTTGGCGGCAGCATGCTGAAGATCCAAACCACTGCTCAAAGTCAGTAGCGAGCTCCAGTGGTTTGACACCTCCCAAACAAACTTCCCATCAGCAACATCCAACAATCATATTTTATGGAGAGCAGCAGTCCCGACCTACCGCGTGCAGCCAGCACAGGGCACAATAGTACAAATAAAACCCCAAAAAACACATTGATCCCTTGGCATGATCCCAATACTACAATGATAGAGAAAGTTGGCTTTAAGCCGGACTATTATTGTAGAAGCCATACGGCAAGCATTTCTAGATGGAGAGGTCCGCAATGGCTTGCTTCATATTTTCTCATGGCAGGTTTACTTTGAAGCCATTTTATTTTAATATTTTCATGCATCCATATTGCAGCCAGCAGCTTGCACTGGACCTTTGGTTGCTCTGACAGTTTCTGGGGAAGCCAATAGTCCGAGCTGTATGTTTTTGGAGGTGTGGGGCAAACAGAACCATTCAGCAAAAACTGATAGGAAAACACGAGAAGAAAATACAAACTCCTTGCAGATAGCATTCTAGCCAGAATTTGAACCTGGGTCTGGCTGACCTCTGAACCATCCATGCTGCCCCTTTTTATTAATATTATTATTATACAGTATTTATTTAGTGCGGACATATTATGCTGCGCTTTACAAAGTTCATAGTTATGTCACTAGCTGTCCCTCAAAGGAGCTCACAATCTAATGTCATACCATAGTCATATGTTTTAAATACAATCTAAGGTCAATTTTGAGGGGAAACCAATTAATCTAACTGAATAATTTTGGGAATTTGAGCGGAAACCGACGCAAACACTGGGAGAACTTACAAACTTTATTTTTAAAGCAGTTTTTGAATAATATACAAACTAAGGTCTGCTCACAAAAGTTCAATGTTTGCAGATTTTTTTTATCACTTTGGAGGTTCTTTTAATTTACTGTTAACTCCACTAAAAAGGCTTGTCCATATTTCTCATGCTGACTGCATTATTTGAATAAGTTGCCATTGCGTTATCAATGTGCAGTACAACAATATGCATGGTAGTGTATTACTGTATGTTGGGGTGTGTTGCATTGCAGGGGTGTGTTTGGATGCCATTGAAAACAACCCGGCAGCACCCTATGCATAGCATGCATTACTTCAGTACGATACCATGAATCGGCTTTGGAGTTTTTTAGTGCAGAATATTATATAATGTGCACATTGCATTGCAGATTTCTGCTTCATTTTGTATGTAAATGTCAATTCTCCAAAAAAATTGCATTGGTTTTTGCTCTTTGAAGTACCACTTACTGCCGGATGCCATTCATTGTTTTTCTAAAATGATATTTTGGATGAGGACCTATTGGCCACTTTGATATTGGACATTCTGTTATACCTTGGTAGAATATTTGCTGTATTGGGTATTTTTTTCCTGCTCTGTTCCATTGCCCTGGGTTCCCATTAGCTACACCTGTTGTGCCCAATATTCTGATAGCTGGATTTTGTACAAAGCAATTCAAATGTAATTCTGTTTGCTCCATAAACAGCCATGAAACCAAAATAAAACTATGTATACATTTCCTTTAACTATATAACATGTATGTCTTCTGTAAAACATTTCAAAGCTTAGTTTACTAACAGAGGATGTGTGACATCACTGAGAGCCGGCCATGTATATACAGTGTAATCCCATCCCTCCATGTCTTGTAACGGATCCTCTCCGCCAGACCCCCTGCACATACTTTCCCAGGATGCACATTCCCGGGACGATTCTGTATTTGGGATCCATGACGCTGCTTGGCATAAACACAGCTGTGATCGCTCGGTAGGGGGTTCCTGTAGGAACGGCGTTTAGCATCCAGCATGAAATTGCAGTAAGGAGATTTAGGAGGGATACATTTGTTAATTTTGCCTGATTTCTAGTTGCAAGTTTTCAAGGTTTGCACAGATATTTTTCATCCCTTTTTTGAAAATGACTATAACTGTAGGTGTGAAATTTTACCCATTTTTCTAACCACCAGGAATCATAAAATCCAAGCAATCTCTCAGCCATGGTTTTGACTTACCAGCAGAATTCATACAAAAGTGAAGTTTTGATTGAATGTGCCTTTCAATGCCTGATATTAAATGATTTTTGTGAGTTAGTTTTGGACTAGAATAATACACAATATTAACAACAATTACAGCTGCAATAACCTGCAAACCAATATTCCCACATCAATACAATTCAGGGATGGATATCAATGGCACATTTAGCATGAGCGGACCTTACCTCCCAAGCCCTATAAAAGGCTGTATACCTATGTTGTGCCAATGCAAAAATTCTTTTAAATGAACATTGTACAATAATATCATGGATCACATCAGAGACTTTGGGTACTTCAAGACTTTTCCATTTTCTTACAGTTGCCATTTTAGCACTTAAAAGAACATGTACGACCACTGGTCTCGCTTTCAATGGTTCCTTATCCAGTTGTAAATGTAAAATAGCCATTTCTGGCTTTGCTTGAATAGAGCTTCCAACCAGTTCAGATATCAGAAAAAAACTCTGATTCCAGAATAAGCGGACAGATTCGCATTGCCACAGAATATGTAGCAAAGTGCCCAAATCTCCAACACACATTAGTACCCGAGTCAGAAAAGTGCGCCAGCAATACTGGAGTTAGGTACCATTGATTAAGTTTCCTCTGATACAAGTCCCAATACTTAGTGTGGCAATACGTAACCTTTAGAGATTCTAGCCACAAAGTATTTGGAATCTTTAGATTAAGTTCACTTTCCCACTTATGCATTGGCTTTGTTTTTTGAAATTCCAAATTGGAACTAAATAAAGAATAAAACTTAGTTATCCCATTCTTTCCCATATGGGGGTTGGTAAAATATAGATATAAAGAGTCTTCTATGGGTAGTCTAGCGTGCATATCTATTTTCAATGAACAATGCCTAATCCACATAAATGTAAGAAAAGGAAGATTATAAATCTTTTGCAAAGACTGAAAGGATTTCACCAGCTGAAAAAAAATATAAATCTTTACTTTTGTTGATACCTAATTGAGACCATCAGGAGAGGTAAAGATGCAGAATAAATACTTCTAAAATTCTCAAGTTAGGAGTTGGGATATATTAGTGTGCATATTCAGGGCAAATATCGGGTAACGATCCCAAATTTGGAGTGTTGCTTGGATGGACGGGTATGCATTACAGGGGGTCTGATATCCCATTTTCATGGCAAGTAACAACCATTGGAAATTTGAACAGTGGAAAAATAGGAGTTCCATCCCAAGCTTGGATTAGAATAAGAAAAACCTATGACAAATGTACCAAAAGCAAAATCTAATTTTTCAACCCTTCAATCGATAATTATGATTCCATCTTCTTGGTTTTGAAAATCAAAGAATGTGAAGGACTGAATGCATTTACATATGTTGACACAAGATGCTTAGGGTGTAACCATATACTAAAAGCAAAGTTCCCCCTTGGAATTTTTTTAAGCTGGGTGGGAAGAAGCTGTGGATGGGTGGCAGCCCCTGTATTGTGACCCAACTATTCAGTAACTTACTAAAAACTGTTGGGTGGTGCGCCCAGCTAAAAGGGCCTGGGGAGAACACTGCGAAGATCACAGTTGGGGGGGCACTGACAGAAATAAACTATTTCTAAGGTTCTGTCTACTGCCAAGCCATGAAGCAGCTAACATTAGGGCTTAAATCCCTAAAAGGTGTTTGTGTTACTTTGTGTCCCAATAGGGAGATTTCCCTTGACCTTCCATCCTTCTGATCTTTGGTAGTCTTAGCAGGTAATCAAAGTAAATCTCTGCCATGTAAGATCAATCTTCAATTTACCAAACTTCCCTACTAACAAAATTTGCTTTTGTCTCAGTTTTTTTATTATTCCTCACTTTCAATAGTCAGTAGGTCCCAGGACAAATTGAAAGAATGGCACAGACAGTGTTAAAACCTGGACAGAAATTTTAGTTCTTACCGCTCTACCTAAAACAAATTCTGGACTTTGGATATTCTTATGTCTTATGCTTATGCTATGCTATGCTGCTTATGCAATGCTTATGTCAATTTTAAAGTTACACTGTGACTCCACCAATATACTGAACTCCTGTTTACGTGTTTATGAACCCATTTGCTTGTTGGATCAAAATTAAATGCTAGGTAATGCTGAGTATGGTGCAATATGGAACTATCCTATTCTTCAGCATTTAGTGTTGGATGTGCACTTACCAGGACCCATGAAATCATGGAGTCCTTATCATTAGGTAATGGAGCATGCAGGGAATCATTATATTCATCTCCTTTTTTACCGGATTAGGGCTGTGAACAGGAATATAATACCTTCTGGTATACTGTGCTGCCAGCAGTGGGGAAGGTGACAATAAGTTGGAGACCCTTTAAGAGAGAAAACCCTAAGGGGTAAGAGAGAAAACCATAATTTGTAAAATTGGTGAACTATAATGGGAGCACCAAATAAAAGGGGGGGCATTCAAAATTTTGTTATGGGACCCTGGGATTCATAGCTACACCTCTGTTGGAGCAAAGACAAGTGGGCATATGTGCAATTGGGGTGGTGGACAGTTTGGTGAACCTGTTGCTTTGCCCCTGATGGATTATCATTGTGCAGCACCTGGTGTGTTGTGTATTCTAGAGCATCCCAGTCCTCTTTATTCCCCTCTTCCTGGAAAGGAATTGTACATTTCTAATCACAAGTAGGCAAATGAGGTTGATTTTAGAAAAGTCATATTTATGGTGGGCCCTGGCTTCTAGAGCTGAACTCCGTTTATGGCCAGTGACCTCAGTCTCCTCTTGCAGGTCCGTGATCCCAAGTAGCCTAAAATGATCCTCATTGGCGACATGTGGCTGGGCCTTTATAGCTCCTCTTCTAGGCAGTGGGAGGCTGCTGGAGAATAAACCGCACTGGGTTCTGTGTAAAGAAAAGAAAATAAGTCTGTTCAGCCTTTTTAAATTGGCCTGATGTCAGTATCCATCGCAAAGCACAACAGACACCACATCTAACACATCCAATTAGTGTTCTTTCCTGTACTTCATCCCTGCAGTGCCACAGCTCCGCCAGCTCCACTCCGACCTGTATTTAGAAACCCAACACTCTGGTATGAAGAAAAAACATTTGCCCTATTTGAAAATGGAAGAGCAGAAGTAATCTGAGAAATGGCCATGATTACTGTTTTATAGAAGCAGAAAAAGAGGAACTTTCTCCTCCATGATCATGGAAACCATCCAGATCAAGATCAATCTCTGACTTTTCTGAATTCTTGGTTGGAACAGACTAAAGGAACACATTTCTGTGCAAACACTGATTCATATCCTCTTTTATTTTGGAGCAATGTAGATTGGGCAATCAGTTGGCATTTAATGTTTGTGCGCTAGGGCTGTGCATGCCAATGTGGTAGCATGTTAAATAACATTAAATCTGAAAAGAACTGAAATGTTTGCCTATAATCTCACTTTCTCATGAATATCCTATCCTTGTATATAGATACATGGACAGAAAGCTGCTTATATATTTTCATTTTTTGAAGAAACTGCTGCAGAGGGATTCAGTTTCAGACACATGATGGAACACCTTCCTTTGGGGATATGGCTCAATATGGGGGAAGTTCTTGGCATGGGGGTTTCAGATTCAAGTACAAGTTAAAATTCTGAAATCCTTAAAGTGAGCTAAAGTTCCACTAAAAAGTGATCAGGCAGGTCCTTTGTTGCAGATTGGACAGATAATGGATGTCCCTTTCGTATCTGATTGCTCTTTTATTCCGTCATCATGCCCAGCTCGGTGTAGAAAGCGGGGATAAATGGTGTATCCAGTCTTAGCCTGCGGCCACCAGGACTGGATGACCTCCCATTCTCCAACGTGGGAATTCTGTCATCCCAGGCCCAACAAAATGAGGTTGCCAAAAATTAAAAAAGAAAGATGGCGGCGACAGAATGAGGACAAGTGAGTGTATGTACAGAAAATTGCAAGCATGTAGGTAAGTTAGATGTCTCTTCTGCAATAAAGGACCTGCCTGATTGCAATTTTTTGAATACAGGGTTGAGATCCGCTATAACACCATGGCTACGTTCAGACAGGTGGTGAGGTTGCTGTGTGATTATCATACCGTTTCCTCATGCCAGCAAACACACCTCGGAGGGAGACGCTACATGTAAGGAGGGAGGGAGACGCTACATCCATGATGTCCATGGAAGCCCTACAAGGCATGAATAGGAGCTGCAGTTAGCAGTTCAGTATTCCACACTGCTGTAAATTGTCAAGTCTGCAAATTCTGGTTCTTTTGGAACCAGCACTGTGGTGAGACCATCCAAGTGGCACCAGGAGCTGCACGGTCGGAACCTTCACTTAAGTACATCCCAGTGGTAAAAACCCAAATCCCTAGTAGGTAAAACCATATAAGCACAGTTGATCCAGAGGAAGGCAAAAAAATCCTTATAAAGCCTGGTACAACTTGTCCAACAGAGGAAACATTTCTTTTGATCCCTGAGGCAATCGGATGTTCCCTGTATCAACAGTCTTTCTTTGCTTTAAAAAAATACCTAAACCCTCTTATACCTAAACCTTTAAAGCACACGAAACTAAAAAGATTGGCACTTTATTGCAGAACAAGTGTTGGGGGTCTCAAACAACGCCTGTCTTACCTAAATATGAGCTGCACATGCACTGGAATTGGGTTTAGGGCTGTACATTAAATAGGGGTTACAAATGACAGACAGATACAGACATTGACACTGAAGGAGGAGAGGACCTTGCCCCGAAGAGCTTACAATCTAAGAAAAAAAAAAGGGTTTAAAAAACGTAAACTATGTATCTTTATTTTAAGCTTCCTTTCAATATGATTAAATATTCTGGAAAAGTTAAAGAAAAAAATAGTGTAATTGCTATGTGTGTGGTCGGCTTTGGATGATGCCATAGATCTCATTCCTCCCTTTGTACCCTTGTAGGTTCAGAAGCTGGAAATGATTCAGTAGTCCTTGCCTGCCATCAGGTTTCAGTTTGTGTTTCTCTTACAAGCCATTGTTAATGTTGACCTGGCTCAGTGCCCTCTGGAGCTTCTCATGTCAGACAGTGGCAGTCTTTTTCCAGTCTGGATCTGGCTGACATTCCTTCTCAATGTTGTAGTAGAGAAAGCTGCAGCTGACCGTGTTTTGAAGGCTGACGTTCCAGCAGGTAACACCAACAGACTGAATATTTCACTTATTTAGAACAAAACAAACAAAGAATTTTGCTGCAAAAAAAAGTAATGAAGGTCAGGACACTGGGAGGAAGCATTAACATTCCTGGGTGGTAAGCACAATTATGTTGTCAGTGAGGACATTGCCTACAGCTCGGGTGCAGAATGTGCAAAATCATTGCTAGATCTCACTTGATAAAGTAATGGAATGCACCGGTTAAATGTAGAAATTCCTCATTTAAAGCTGCACGCCATGAAAATAACTAAATAGAAGAAATTGTATAAGGAAAAAGATGCAATGTATGGTTCTTTCCTAAATGTATTAGGCCAAGATCTATACTATATCTAATATGTTATGTATTATATACTCCTATATGTTAATTATTGGAGGGGGAATCACATAGGGGAAGCACATAGGGTGAAACGCGTCGGGATCTAAGACCTATTACTTTTTCGCTGTTTATTCTTCTCTCTTCTTTGGAATTTAATCCTACGGATTTAACTGGGAGAAACATTTTTAGTACTAAATTTATTCCAAGTCAATGAGTTTGGATCATAACTTCTTTATTTATCTTTTGTTACTGTACCATGCACAATGTTGTTGTGAACATATATCTATTTATGTAACTAATATGCATTAGAAACTGCAACAAGTCAGAGCCTTATTCATTTACAGCATCCCAGTCCATTTGGGTTTTAGTTGCAGTCTTGAAGGCTTAGAAACACATGTGGGCCCCCATGCTCCCCAGTCGTCTTTCAATGGATAGCACTGTCATGCAGAATTCATGAAGACATTGAAGATTTTACTTGCTGCTATAGCAAGCATTCGTCTCTTGTTACAATGGACACTTTTTTTTTGTTTTGGAAAAGTGACGGGGTCGCTTTATGTAGTCATACAATGTCAGGTCAATGGCAGCAAACTTGCTGGAAATAATATTGATTGACAGTTGCAGCTCTTCTGAGACTTTTTTGTGGCGGTGTACTCCTGTCATTGTGCTGAGTGATAGCTGAGTTCCCCATCTCCTGACCGTAGTGCCCCTCTGACCTGCTTGTGTCACAGAGGAAGTACCGAATCTTCCATTGACCTTTTTGCTTTTAGCTTTTTTACCAAACGTGTCTGCCCTCCGGGAGGCCCTTGTATAGCAGTTCTCCGTGTTAAACGGGAATGCAACATTGATTTGTTGTGTATTTTCTCCTTGCTTAGAATCCTCAATCTTCCTAAAGCAGCTTTGTATATTTACAGAATAATTGCTTGTGTTTAATTATTATGCCGATGTTAAAGAATAGAACAGCTGTTATTCTATAAAATAAGGCATACACAAAGTACATCTATATAAAAATTAAATATATTAAAATCATTATGTACAGATAACATCCTGGCACCCCCTGGGGTGTCTGAGGGGGGCAGTGTTGTGATCTAGGGTGCCTCAGGGGGGCAGAGTTGTGATCTAGGGTGCCTCAGGGGGGCAGAGTTGTGATGTTGTATAATCTTATCAAATTGATATCATGATGAATGCATGCTGTCTTCAATGCTGGAGGTGGTCCAATGAAATATTAGATAGTGTGACTTTTTTGGCATTGTAATATTGTTATTATTTTAATATTTTTAAGATAAATGTAACTTGTTCTTTTACTCCATAACATATCCATGATGATCACCACATCAGATTATATCTGCGCTGCATTTTAATTTGTGTTTAATCTAAGCAAATATCTTCAGTGGCACTCCCACTTTCCATTAATCACTTTCAGTTGGCGGAGTTTGTTTTTTGGCTGTTTGCCAATTGATGTGATACTAATATCTGGTGACAGTCACTGACAGACCCAATATATTCCTGTTTTCACTGGATGATCTCTGCTATGGGTTCGGCCAGAATATTAAGCAATCGGTGTGTCAATGCAACTCATATTTTATGGACATTCTATGCCATAGTGGAACAGAAGAATGGCAATGCTGTTCCTGCTCAAAACATTTGATCTCAACAGCAGATCGTTAACCTTTTTCTCTGCAAGGAGACATTGAGGGTTTGAGTTATTAAAGCTCTCCTAGTCTGGACAAGATAGGCTATCATAGAAGAACCTGGGGGATCCAGCAAAATTGGAACGGATCTAGGCCAGGATTTAAAATATTTGCCAACTAATAGCAAATTATTTTTAAAAAAACCATTCCAAGCTTGTTTGATCACCTTGGTTTTCCCTTGATAGTTTATTTTCTCCATTTTATAGAGCTTTAATTTATAAATAAAGCCTAGAATATCCATTATATTCATACATAGGTGGTGGTGGTGGGGGTGTCCCATCATGGCCACAACTTGGGATCTAACCAATGGGGTCCATGAAATAAAAGGAACTGGACAATGGCTTAACACTCTATCGTTTAGTTTGGCATGAACCTGCCATTAAATAGAAAATGGGTAGACCAAAGCTGTTTAAAAATAGTTACTCCGGCTCTCACCGCGATTACTAAAGAAGATGTGCTGTTTTTATGTCTCAGAAATGAAACACGTAGATCCGAATGTCTGCACAGTGTGTCTGGAGAATTATTACCCACCGACGAGCTGAGAATTTTCATCTATTTAAAGGCTGAAGCCGTTTACAATCAAGCAAAGCATCTTCTTGGCATTGGCCCATGCCGCAGAGCGGCCGTCGCCGTTTGACAGTGAAATATGGAAAATCCATAATGTGTTCCTCTTAGTAAAATGACATTTTGTCTCAGTGTTATTTTATTTATTTTGTAAAAGGCATAAAAATGGTAATACATTCCGATATATCTGATGGCAGCCTTCAACTGACGGCAGGCCGGAGATGCTTGGTCATGAATAAAAGGCATCCTTGCAAAATCATTTCCCAGTGTGTCTATCTCACTTTTTTTATTCTAGGGAGTCAGAGCTAAGGGTGAGGGGGTCTTATTGATGGGATTGTAGTTCTGAGCAAATATTGGTAAATGTTAACCAAAGTTGGGTGAAGCTTACATTGAACATTTAGTTGTTGGCATAATTAACCAGACAGTGGCACTGGAGCAAAAAAAAAATGGCTGACTTTTGGGGTACCCTGTCCTGATCCACAGGTGCCCAGTTTATTCCAGGGTGAGCCAGACTGGGGTGTTAGAAATGGAGAGTTTCAGATTTGTTCCACCTCCACCCCTTTCTCTTCATCACCACCACCATCCCTCCACTGATGGTCCTCCAGCTTTGTTTTATATTGCCTTAATTCTTTAGGCTGGTCCTATGACATTGAAGGGTCTTGTCCGTCTTGCTTGTTCTATGGGTTGGGTGGTCCCTTGGGTGGAGCTCTTGCATGAAGGGCACAAAGGTGATTCCTCCTCAGGGAAGATAATGGCACCCTTTATTTGTAAATCCCCGATCTTCTAAATGAGCAATGCTTCATGTAAATCAACCCAAAAAAACTTCTGGCCTGCAAAAAAAGTCACTATGGACTGCATGCACATTAGAACTTTTCCTTTTTATCTCATTATAACTTTGTTGAACTCCATCTAGCAAACCATTTTCTTGCTACTTTCAGACATAAGTAGTACCGCTTGGCAGTAACCGGCTATGGAGTGTTTGTTTTCATTTTCACATTTACTCCAAACACTTTCAATACGTGTTTTATGTGTTGCTCACCAATCTTTGTTTTTCATACAAACACAAGTCTGACGAAATGATTTGTGTTTTCAGCACTCCTTTTTAACCATTTCTGTATTAGCATCACAAAGCCAAACTTTTATTGATCTGTATATTCCTATATCAAGTTAAATGACAAGATTAGTAGTGAAAGTGGTTCTCATTCCAGGTCTTTGTAGTGTACCAAATCGTCTTTTTAAAATTAAAGATATTTCTTTGCTCATCCATAACGTGGTATTAGCTGCTTATCTTTACTTTGGCCCTGGTTTATTAAAGTTGTCCAAGGCTGGAGAGAATACACTTTCACCAGTGAAGCTGGGTGATCCAGCAAACTTGGAATGGATCTGGTCCAGGATTCAAAGCATTTGCTAGTAAATAGCAAATTACATTAAAGAAATCCATTCCAGCTTTGCTGGATCACCCAGCTTCACTGATGAAAGTGTGAACACCTTGTGTGTCACCAGGGTGACGTAGGGGATTCCTTGTGCACGGAGTCCGGTGTCAGTGTCACATACTTGAAATCGGAGTGGGCGTGGTCTGTGCTGATCCCGCACAGCACACGCCCACTATAATGACGTAGGGTATTCCCTTTGCCGGCTGCCGGCCGATAGTAATCTGACCATGGGCCGCAATTGGCCCCCAGGCCAGACTTTGGACATGCCTGCTTTAGAAAGTTCACTTGACATATATTTTCTGGTTTTGGGATAAATATTCTTACAAGACTTTAGCTGCTGCCTGGGTGTTAAATCACTGACCCCAAACAATTAAAGTAGGACTTGTCTGACCTTCCTGTTTTGTACACTTGAAATAGGTAATAAAGAATTAAAGCATGGGTGAACTTATCTCTCCTCGCTTCTTCTTCTTCCCTTTCTTTGGCCATCTTGATAACTCCTACATTCTGCAATAGAATGCTTAGCATTTTGATTTCTTTTGGTTTAATTCCACTTTAAAAGTCCTGGAATATGGACAGTTCATTTTTTTAGAAGGATAATAAAAGCAAAGGTCCATATTTATTTATTATTGCGTTATTGTGAACACCATATCTCCAGCAACCATTGAAGACCTGAGGTAGGACTGGAATCCATGCAAAGAACACCTAAAGCACCTGGTTTCATAGGCCTTATGGCTAGTATGATATAATAGGGTCTCAATGGGAGGTTTTGGACATCACTGGGCCTAGAATAAAGTATATATTAATAATAAAGGTAGTCCAAGGGTTAAGGAGATTCGACATATGGGCGACTCCTAGATACAAACAGGGCTTCCCTGCTCGCTCGTGTGCAGGACAGAAGCGTTTGATTGGGGGAGGGAGCAGTTTGCATGACTTGCAGAAGAAATCTTTTGCTAAACACAGCTGAGACTGTGCTGTTCAGCAAGCTCTTGTAACTCTTTAATGACCAAGGCTAACTCTGCTATTGTTTCTTTTTGCATATCAAAGCACAGCTTGCTCCAGAAGTTATTGAATGTCTAGGCTCCACAATTAGTTTTTTATTTGCTTTGTCACTAACTCACAGTGAGGATTTTATACAGTAACTGACACCAAGCTGCCTAAAATGTTGAGACAAACAGCCAAATTGCATTTATTAAAATAATATATCAGTCCCGACTTACATACATATTCAACTTAAGAACCAACCTACAGTCCCTATCTCGTATGTTACCTGGGGACTACCTGTAAAAGGTTTGAATTAACAATGCTACTAGTATGGGTGAATGGCACAATCAGGAGGAGGGCTTTAAGGAAAATACAGAACCTTTTCTGATACAGGGTCCTTTTATCACTGGGTCGCCCTACTCCTTTTATCACAGGGCCTAATATACAAGTTGGGTTTTATATTGCTTTGTGTCTTCTTTGCTACCTGTCAGAGTGACTTGTATAAGTGATATTTATGCAGCTTCTCCCTAATGAAGAATTATTACATTACTGACCTTTCCTGCAGCCATGGTGCAGAAACTGTATTAAGTGAAACCTCATTTCACGCTCTTTAATCTGTTCTCCTATCAACGTTTAACTTACATTTGCTGAGTGTTTGGACTAAATATAGCAGATATGTTGATTCAGCTGAACTGTTTGATCTAAGAGGGCCAGGAAGGGGCAAGGATGGCCAGACATGCAAACAAGAACTGGTGGGGTAAAAGCTTCTTTATCACCTATGGGCACATGGATATGTTACTCATTGTCCATCTGTACATATGGAAGAAGCAGAGAGTTTGGAATGTGGTAGGACATCAGCAGCCCTGGTTTTGAAAAGAAAAAACATTTTGATTGGGCAATTTTATGGAACATACCTGGTTATTATATTTTATTTGATGCATCTTTTTTTTTTGCATGCCTGGAGATCAGACTATTTTATTTAGTGTTCACAGTAAAAAGACCTGTTAGATATCCCAGAAAACCTTGCAGTGCATTTTCCAGCCCCATTGTTATAACCAAATCCCAGCTTTCAGTTTTGTAGCTAAACCTTGCTTTGTGTTTCAGAAGTGCTGACACCCTGGTTCCTGTATGAATGAAGCCTGCAAATGTTTGTATATTTCATTCATACATTGTATCAGTATTGCTATGTAGTATGTTGTAGTTCTTGTTCAGAAGAAAGACTAGTTCCCTGGGTCTGATTTATTAAAGCTCTCCAAGACTGGAGAAAATAGATTATCAAGGGAGAACCTGTGTGATCCAGCAAACTGGAATAATTTTGGTATAGGAGTGAAATATTTGCCAAAAAATAGCAAATCATTTTCAAGAAATCCATTCTAGGTTTTCTGGATCATCTATGTTATCCCATGATAGTCTATCGTCTTTAGTCTTGGGGAGCTTTAATAAATCAGACCTGATGTCTTCCGCAGCAACCTTAGAGTGTAAGAAACTTTTAAATGTATAATGACAAAATAATATGTTAAATATAATAATACAAAAATAAAAAATAAAATCTTCATATATTACCAGGTTACCTGTGTCTAATAAACACGGTGCTGTTTAAGCACTTGATCATATAGGACATTGGAAGCAGCCAATGGGCAAAGCACATAAAAGTGAAATACTTTACCAGCCAATCAGATGCTGTTTCCTGAACAAGTTTTGAATACCTTTTTATTAAATATCTAAATGGCTATTACAGACAGTTCCTCCACTCTTCTCCCCTCCAGTTCCATACACCAGGCCTCTAGCAGTCCTCTTTGCAGAATTGAGGGACTAATTTCTGTTTACTTGAAATTTTTTCCAGCGAGAGTCATTTGGAGCCATAAATGGGTTTTTATGCATGATTGCGAGGCACTGAATAGCTTACTCAGTGAATACTTTCCAGCAATTAATTCCTCTCTGTTTAGCAAGACAATTTCCGTGCAACAGCCCTAAACTCACATAATCTGCTCACTCCGCCTTTGTGCTATTATTTGCAGTGTGCTGTATTTTCCCACTGAAATGCTGATAGTGAAGAACAGGCTGATATATTTCTCTTCATTTATTTCGACTGAGATCTTTGCTCACAAAGTCTGGAAATCTCAAAAATACACAGAAGGGAAATTCACCAAGCTCTGTGAGTAAAAGTGAGTATAAAGTTATATTGGTGTGCGCACTAGCCATAGAGTTATTGTTAGGACCACAATAAGTGGTGAATTGCCAATAGAGACATGCAGGAAGTAGGGGCTGGGTTTGAGGATTTAGGAAACACCTGAGCTGGAGTGATTGCGTATGTTATGTGGTGCCTACATTGTACGCTGCCACCTGTTCAGTACCTTTTTGGTTCTAACATATCATCATTAGGAAGCAAAAACCTGTCTAAACGTAATTGTCTCTTCTTTGGTAATATAAGGTCACAAGAAGCAATAATGAAATGCATGTTGAGAATTTTTAAAAATTAACAAACAAAAGCTAAACTTTCTTATGTCTGGTAATTGTAAAAAAGACCTAAGTGTTTCATTTTGTACTACTATTTTCTCAAATTTAAAAACACAAGCTGTTAAGTTGTTAGACCTAGCCCATGCTAAACTTAATTTCCATTAGATCACACCCCTGCATACCCCTGAACATATATTTATTTAGGTCACAGCTTTGCAGAGATGTCAGATCCAGATCATAATTCACATGATTTTCAGTAGGTCTTAGCCCTGAAGAGGTGTTAGACCTGGCCTACAAATAACCTATATATAAATATGTCACACTCCTGCAGAGATGTCAGACCCAGCCCACAATGAATCCATTTTTCATTAGGTCTCACACAGGCCAAAATGCACGTTTTTCAATAGGTCACACCCCTGCAGAGCGGTTAGATTCCGCCTACAGGGAGCCTATATTCAATTAAGCCACACCCCTGCAGAGGTGTTAGACCAGCCCACACTGAACCTCTGTTCCACTAGGTCACACCCCTAGTTGAGGTATCTCATAGTAAGCTTACCATTTAGCAATATCCTAACTTAAAAAGTAGGGTGAGGTCCTAAAAAATGTTCATACATATTTTGCATTATCGTCAGAAGGAACTCACTTTTTTACATGCTTGATCAAATCAAGCTTGCACTGAGGAGGAACACTGATATAATAAACAGACATTGCATTCTGTAAGGTCGGCCATACTATAATGGTGAAAACTGTAGTTTATGCTGGATTTAATCTTGAAAGCTCAGATGATGGAGCTATATATAAAAAGAGTCATGTTGAGCCAATGTTTGGGATGTGAGGTTAACAGAGTGAACGTGATCTTAAAGGATGCCTGGTATTCCCAGTATGCTTAATAACCGTATACGGGCAAACAGTAAGCAGCTGTGCAGTCTTTGGCACACGGTAATTAAGAGTAACTTGGCCGGTGGCCAGCTTGTGACAAAGACGAGTTGGCTGGCAGGCGGACACCTCCTACAAGTTGTCTTTCTTGTTACTTCTGTGTAGGATTTGATAAATGTGACTAATAGAATTAAATGCTTAAAGCATACGCACCCGCTTGTACTTCTGACCACATGCCACTATGAAATATGCATGTCCGTATTAACATATGAATTGGCACATGCTCCTTAAGGCTTT
>NC_092862.1:135968509-135970780 GCF_032062135.1 Pyxicephalus adspersus
TGGGTTTCACTTTCATGGAGTAACTCTACTATTACTCAGTCCTTGTCCTCATTGTATATCCACAACCTTTAAGTCATGTTGGTATAGAGCAGATAGATAAGTCCACCAAGACACACAACCCTAAATGATCTGTGGCTCGTCACCCATAGTATACAACAGATTGCTGCAAAGAGAGACTCTGTTTAAAGGTTGCAGCAGTAGGGCACAGATGGGAACTCAGGTTTAGAAGACTTGCCAGTGGCTTAGGAGCAGGGTTGGAGAAGTCCTGAAGTCCTTCAAGGGCCCTCCTCATGGTCAAGTTGAATCGGGAGATTTTCTACCATTGGCTTCCTTTTTCTGCCTTACATTAGATAATATCATCTGTCAGAGCCCAGCCAAGGAATTAAGCAGTAGAAGTTCTCCTCTGCTGTCTCTGTATATAACAGTGAGTGGCCGGTGAGGTAACTTGGGTGAGCGAGGGTCCCAGGTTAGAGGTCTCAGGGGCTCCTGATGGGAATGAAGGAATATGATGTAAGGAGGGAGGCTATTGTGTAAAAAGGAGGCTCCTTGTATAACAGAGAAACTCTCATGAAAAAGAGAGACCTGTGGTGCAAAGGGGGATTCAGTTGTAAAATGTGGAAATCTAAGGCACGTAAAAGTGAAAACTCTGATTTAAAGGGTGATTCTGATGTTAAAGGGGCAATCAAAAGGTTAAGAGAAAGGACTCTAATGTGAATGGGTGTTCTGATGTATGGAGGGTTCTGATTTAGAGATAGGCTTTAAATGTGAAGGGGAGAAAAGCCACTCCTGATGGTAAAGAGCTTGTTCTAAAGAGCCCCTTAAATATGTAGCTAGAAGACCATCAGTGGCGTTGCAAAGTTGCCACTGAAGTGGGAGCCCAGGTGCAAATTCTGCATTGGCACAATTAGATCTACATTTGTGCCACTGAGTCCAGTCTCTGTGATATTGGAAGAAACTAGTATGTTGCTCTCCAGTATCCAATCATAAGTAAACAAGACCCCAAGATATTTTAATAGGTTATTATCAGATCCGTAAATGTTCATTTGTAGAGGTGGCTTGCATTCAATAAGCTTCTGAGCAGAACGCCAACTTGCATTTTGTTCTGTAGTCAGTGCCACTATTGTATGGAAACAGCTGCACATTTAATAACAGCGGGCTGTGCAAACTCTGATGAGAAAATCATAAAGCCGATTAGCCAGTGCCAAATGCTAACGATGAGATTCTAATTGGAAGAATAAGCATAAAGTTAGCAGCCAGCACAGGCTGAGTGAAATGTCTCTACAGCAGATCTCGAGTTACAGTAACTGGAATGACGATAACAAGTCTCTGAAGACCCTAACTCCGTCCGGGAGAAAATCCAAACCCTCAGTTTTATTTCTTTATTTCATCACTAAAACATGGCGGCTGTCAGAACAGTGACAGTTCTGGGTACAATTATTCAAATGTCTTCATGAATTGAAGTAAAATGGGCACTTTCCATACCAGCAACAGAATCACAAGGGCACAACTTTCGCCATCCTAAATTGTGTCACACCCTTGACTAGTTTATGTCTCTTCTTTCCCTGGTGATTTATTAAAATCATTTTTATTGCATTTTATAATTTTTATTGCAATATGCTCTTATGCATCCATGCCAACATTTTGGAGTAGAAGACATTTTTGAGTTAGGGCTTGTTCAGATGGGTGGTGAGGTTGCAGTGGGGTTACTGTGTGGTCCTCACGTCTAAGTGTTACATGTAGCATCTCACCCACAGCCACTCATTGGGAATGCATGGGGTGCAAGGGTAATAGTGAGTAGCATACTGGAATCATGAGGAACTATTGCAAAGGCTGGGGTAGCCAAGTAGATGACAAGGTGCCAACTGTTGGGAGCCACCCAGGTACCACTGCTGAACCACCTGAAAAAACAGAAGTGTTTAGTTTAAAACTGAACCTACCTTGTTATATCAATTTGAACACACTAGAAATACACAATGATAGGTTTATCTTTTACTTTGTTCTTACATTCTGTTGTAGGCTGACAACACACACCATATAGACTGTTCAAAAGAAAGTGGGGTGCCTGTGGGGGCAGTGTTGTGATCTGGGGTGCATGTGGAAGCAGTGTTGTGCTCTAGGGTGCCTGCTGAGACAGTGTAGTTTCTGGGGTGCTTGTGGGCCACAGGATTGTGCTCTGGAATGCCTGCGCAGGCAGTGTTATGATCTGGGGTGCCTGCGGAGCAAAGGATTGTGCTCTGGGGTGCCTGCGGAGGCAGTGTTTTGATCTGGGGT
>NC_092862.1:135970929-135979197 GCF_032062135.1 Pyxicephalus adspersus
GCCTGCAGAGGCAGTGTTGTGATCTGGGGTGCCTGCAGAGGCAGTGTTGTGATCTGAGGTGCCTGCAGAGGCAGTGTTGTGATCTGGGGTGCCTGTGGGGGCAGTGTTGTGATCTGAGGTGCCTGCAGAGGCAGTGTTGTGATCTGGGGTGCCTGAGGGGGCAGTGTTATGACCTGGGGCGCTTGTGGGGCACAGGATTGTGGTCTGGGGTGCCTGAGGAGGCAGTGTTGTGATCTGAGGTGAAGGTGGGGAAAAAATCTTGGGGAAAAAAATGAATGCAACTATTTGCCATAATTGAACAGATATACCAAAATGTTTCCAATGGTAATTGTATAAGACCAAAATGTATCAGATCAGATAGGTTCACTGTTAGGGTTTTACAAAATTTTTACAAAAAAAAAGACCAAAAAGTGTGCTTTTTTTGTTTTACCCAACTCCGGCAAATCACATGACAATGTGCCAGAAAGTTGCACTATTACTCTTTGTTGATGCATTACGTTTCTATTGCATACAGTTGAGCCGACAGCTCAGCAGAGCAGTGTCAGTTTCAGCTTGATAGATCTGATCTATAATTTACTTACAATGAATTGGTAATTGGTAGCCCAGGTATAATTATAGTTTTAGATTGACTGCAGAGGACTATTCAGTGTGGTTGATGAAAACACAAAAGACTCCTACTTGTATTTTATCTTAAAATGACCCACATTTGCTGAAAGGTAACCTATACCCCCTCCTGAAAATACCCATTCTCTGCCTATAACAGTAATCCAATAGCATCAATATTTTCTTTGGAACAAGTACGCAGATTTGAAGTTCTGAATTGCAATTGCCATGTTTGTTCTTGGTTGATGCCCCAATGTACCAAAGGCAAAGAGCTAAGCCACTCGTAATTTCAGAAGGAGTTCGGCATGTTCACATAGATGTAGTTTTGCTTGAAATGAACATGGTTTAGGATGGAATTCCTCTTTAATCCAGGAGAACTCTGTACATCCTCCATACATGGTCCGTTTTTATGCTTCATCATATGGCATACATTTATGTTTCATCCAGTTTCCCAGGTTACTAACTCCTTCAATAAAATATTTAGCTATTTCAATGATGTAAGTGTCTCATAGGATTGGGAGGTGATTTATGCTTGTTTAACGCTGTTAATGCTTCCATTATGCTTTTGGGAAGGACCTGGTTCCTGGTGCAAAGTGCCAAGATAAATAATACAATGTTATAATTGGGTAAAAGTGGTGAGATTATGGCAACCTCTTACCTGTTCCCTACAATTCAACATAAATGCCTCATTTACAATTTTTAATGAGGCAGCGTAGAGTTGGTAATGACCTACAAATGGCAAAGATTTACAGCAACCATCAGATTGCAATTGGCTGGTTACTCCTGGGTAACTTCATTTGGCACAGGCATTTGCTTTTTTTAACCACTTGAATTCCTGCCATTTTAAAATGGTATTGGCACTCTGGCATTTCACTGCCAGGTTCAGTGGTGGAACCACAGTTGGTAACAGCCATGGCAAGTACTTTTGCTCTAGAACTGGTCCTATTAGCTCATGGGCTTTGAATTCTAATAAGGAGCATACAGAGGAAGTGAATGTGATATCCTAATTCGGGAACTTTGCTTTATTTATTTATTGGGTGAAAACTTCCTTTCCCTGTCTCCAGTTGTGCTTCAGCATTGATCTTCTGATAGACAATGCGTGTGGCCATTTGGCACATAATTGTCAGGGTTGGTTCATTGTTGTCAACATCAGGAAACCCATGATGAGAAAAGCAACACAGCCATCTCTGAAATCCATGTAGACAAGAGGTGGCTGCCAACAGGATACCAAGGCCATGCAACAAAGGATAAACATGTGTTGACATCAAGTATTGTTCATGATTCACAATGCAATTTGTCATTCCTTTAGCATTTACATCCAATTAGAACAATTCCAAACACATGAAATCAATCATTGGGCCACTTATATTTTTCACAACTCTGCACCCATTGGGAGCTGTAGGGGTAGAAGTTTGCACCAATATTTTTTTTTCCTATAAGGTATTATAAGGTACCTATTTAGGTAATATTGGAACAGTAAAAATGCTCCATCATTGCAAGCAGGCATGTTCCAAGATGCACCAAAAAAGTGTGGAATGGACTGGTATTTCCTAAAGCATTCTAAGGCTCGGCATTCCTTTTTGGCTGTAGTGTACCTTTAGTTTGCTACCAGCTTCTTCAGGAGTAGGGAGTAGATCATGGATAGTTTGGTGCTTTCTTTATAAAGTGATAAGGAATAAGGGAATGCTATAATAAATTAAATATACAAGATAATATCTAACAAATGGCATCTGCTACAGCAAAGTGTCTGTCCCAAAACTGCCATTTCTGCATTTATTAGATGCCAGATGGCAGAATCACCCACAAGATTATTAAATCTGCCTGAGAGTCCTGACAACGCTGCGTCTCTGCTTACCTTCTGTAACAATTACAAAAGGATCTTGCTTTCCATGTTAAATTTTAAAGTGTTCCTGTACAAGAAGTAGGGGGGGGGGGGGGGGACTATTCATCCAAGCTAAGCACTGGATAGCCCTATACCCGGCTTTATTATGTGCCAGCTTTGCTGTTAGATAAGATTCAGATGGATGGTTGTGTTGTGCTTCAGTTACTCTTGCGTCATGCCCATGAACTATGCCATCCTCCTTGCCTCACTCTTGGCCACCCATTGTGAATGAAGGGGGGTGATAATGAGCGGTTGAGTAATGCCCGCTGCCAAATGTTATAAAGTTAGTTCATGAAAACCAGGGCCAAATGACAGTCACGGAGTCACCACTGGGATCTGCCCAGGAACCATGATTTCCACAGCCTGTTAGAACCTAAATCCTTAATCCCTAATGCTTTTGCTGGGGCAATAATATCTTCTTTTAGCTAAGTGACTATATAGTGTATGTAAACCCAATTTTCTATTAGCTCTATTTCGGTGTTTTAATATTTAATTGGAAGCATTTCTTTATCATTTTTTTGGGTCCAAAAATGCCTATTAATCATTTTAAAAAATTGCAAACAGTTGTGTGCCTTGTGTACACTTCCTACGATATCTCCAGGGGCATAATTAGTGAACAATGCTGGGAAATCTTGGGAATTTATGCTATCCCAGGATTCCGTCTATAGGAAGTGACCGAAAGCTGGGGTAAAATGCACATCTATCTACTTGTTTTAATGTTTAATACCCCAATTGCTTTCAATAAGCAGTGCTATTGGGTGACTAGGGCCTTATATTTTCTTACAAGGTCCAATTACATGTATCAATTATTTTTTTTAATGGTAAAAGCCAACACTATGTATTTGTAAGAGAGTAAATCTGCCATGCTATCGCACTGGGGAATTCTATTCCTCCCGGACTTGTGGCACAGGGGTCCAGCTGGGGAAGTGAAAACAGCTGACTGAAGACCAACTTGGCTATGTTGATGGATGAATAAGCAAAGCTGCAATTTAATAGTAGGTCTCAACAATCTGCGGCCTTGCATCAGAATATATGAAGATGCATTGAACTTTGTGTATGCTTGGTAGAAATTATTCACATATAATTTATAAAAAAAACAAACATATTCTTGGATTAATCTCTGGTATTTTATTTGGCTCATTTTATCTTATGATTAGAGCATTTATAGTGAATGTTCATGTTTTATATTGTTGGGATATCTGTCCATATCAACGTAGTTTTAAAAATGAAAAACATTTACATCTATTACATATATATTATGTTTAAGCAGGATATAGAAAAAACGTTCTTTTAATATTCACCTTACCTTTAGGCTGGCTATAATGCTTTATCCTCCCTGTACCCAAACCCTAAATTTGTGCTCCAGTCTTCCTTTCTGTCTTGCACAGTTGCTCCTCTCCTGGACTGAAATTGCTGACTCTGATTTAACTGCACACTGTAATCTTCCTAAAATGTGCATTAGAAGCTGCAGCATTATCAAACCCTTTTCTCTCCAGTCCAATTCTGTTTTAGCCATTCCCTACTGACAGCTGGCACCTTACCCCAGGTAGCAGAAAGGAAGTAAAATTGTACATAACTTGAATTGCCAAATGTTATTTCATTGGGGTGTAAGCTTGAAAACCTTCTCCTTTTATCTGGTTGATGGTGTTCTGTACAACTGCATGTATGGGCAAGGCTGATTTTACTTCCTAATTCTTTTTTATTCATACAAGGTGCTATTTAAGAGAGCAGCTCAGGAAATAATGGCAATTTAGCAGCTACATTAGAATTGCTATTCTGAGATGAGACTTACATAAGAGGCGGATTCCTGTGTAACTACTTCCATAGTGAAGTAAGTGCAGGGATGAGGGTCAGGCAGTGTTGGGACTCGTGAGATGATCTAATAGAACAGCTGCTGTCATTAGGGAGTGTATGCTGTAAGTGCTGCTAAGGTCAGCCGCACGTAGGGAGCAGCATGGGATACATACGGCATTCATAAGAACTTACTGCATCTCCTCGTGCTGGATATATGATTATTGTGCCGTGAAGTTGTGTATTTACTTTCTGTACACTGCACCTTGCACTATATATATGGATGCCTTTAAGTTCTTCTTTTTTTAATCTTATTTATGTTCCTTAATTTTGTATTATGGGTAAAGCCTTTTCCCCAGCATTTCCTTTTCATCCCCCATGTCCTGTGCCAAGTACATATCCTCCAGTGGTGATGTGGAACACCTCTTGCTTAGCTTTAGTCAATGGCAGCCATTGTCAACCAGGGTTCACTGGAACCCTAATGCTTCCTCCATATGTAGCCAGGAGTTCCATGAGCTGTGGTTGATTAACATCCCATTTTATGATGCCTATCTATGTCCAGGACCAATGTCCCTTGGCAAAGCTAGCTGCAGGACACCAATGTTTTTATTTTAGCTGTCTGTAATGTGGCATTCTGATGACCATTGTAATAGGGTGGTATTCATGGATGCATTCTTCCAACTAATCTCCAATAAATCGGTTTGAAATGATTTTAGCTGGTTAATGGGCTCAGGTTCAACACACAGGTACATACTATGCATCAAGAAGTCAGCCGGTTTACTGAATGGGGGCAAACATCCATGGGTGACAATGCAGCCCATGCATAGTTGTACAATCCGAGATCGTTGTCATCCAACCAGAGTAAGTCCATTACCTGTAGGATGTGTAGCTAAAAATAAACATCAAAAATCAAACAAAAAAATCCAACCATAGCTAAATAAGCTTACACATATCTTTTTTATTTATATGTTTTAAGTAGAATTTAGTAAATGAGGATCTAGAAATGTTAATTATTTCTAAGCAGTATCTTGGAAAATCCCCATTTGGTCTGAGTATCATCCTTGAAAAATAGCAGTGCTTTTTCTGGTATGTACGTGTGCCTAGGCAATGTAATGTATATGGCACGGCTGCCTCCGTATTGGCAGATTTGGAGTGAGCTTTGGTGATGTCACCATTGAACTGTTTGTGGTTCTCCTTGCTGGAGATTTGGAGATGATGAACCAAAGTCTTGCTTCTACCAAGATAGCCAACTCCATACAGGGACGTAGTGCAGATTCAGTAATAAGGAAGATCAGTTACAAAGAAACCACAGGCAATAATAGTGACTAGTCTTTTCCCTTCTTCTTGTCTTTTCAACCATTAGGTTATTTTTATGTTATCCCAATCTCCATCTTGTTCACTTGGATGATGGGGGTGGGGGTCATCGATTCCCTTGTGGGTCCCAGTAAGCAGCAATTCCTCTATGCACTTTCCTAATCAACAAAACATTGAATTTGCCAGTGGGTCCAACTCAACCACACTCTACCACCTCCAATCATTCCTGTAGGTGGCCACTAGTAAGACGCAAGCATTTCAACCTGGCACATTTGCAGACTACAACCTCATTGCTCAACTAGCCCATACTTTATCTTAGGAACCATTCAACATGGACTCCATTTTGGATTTCAGGCTATCGAGTGCACCTTTGTATAGACGGAACAACCATGAGGATAGAAAGTACTGAGTGGCTAGCAGGTGACCTGCTATTGCAAGTGCATACCCACTAAGTGATACCCACTGGCTTGCAAGGGTTAAGGTGGGCATGCAACTGCCAGCTAGCCTGTTCCGTTAAAATTAGTCCTAAAAATGTTACTTTCAGTTTAACTTAATATTAAATTCATCTTCACTGTGAATATGCTATGAACAAACAGTTAATCATAGGCTCTGTGCATTGGGCATACACACCCATGTGCACAACATGCACAGCATATTTTTGTTTAATGTTCTTTTTTAGCATACTAAAATATTTGATAGTTTCCTCAACGGTGCCATTAAACTTTCTTTCCTCCGACAAGTCATTAATTAACATTCTGAGTGGTCGCTCTAAGGTTAGATAGAGTTGCTTTCAATTAAACCAAACTGGCTTTATAATCCCACACCTGTTCCAGCTGCCCTTCCCCTATGCACAGTATATTAATAGGATTTATGTGCTGATAGACATCACTGCAGCCTGTAGGACAGAAGGGACCCTCAATGGAGATGAATAATCCCCGCCACTTGAGTTATATTTACTAGAGAGAGTTTGTGCTAAGACTTGTGTCATGGTCATCAGTCTGCCTGAGGATTCAGCCGGGTAACGTCCGCCAACTGCGACAAATCCTGAGACTGGCAAGATAAAAGGATTCCATGTCTGAATGAGCACAGCGGCCATACTCCAAAAACCTCCTTTAAAGGGAAGCTATCAATGGCAGGATTTTAGGTCTATACTGTAATGTTTTTGATGGACGGTTTATATTTTCCTTGCTGTACCATGTTCTTGTAATTGTAGATGATCCTTCTTATATATTGCATTGTATATTGCATTGCAATCATTCAGACTTTTTGAGTAACAGCAGATAATACAAAATCAGAGCCACTTAGAGCTTGGAATGCTTTCAATCAGTAACGAATGACTGGTAGGCATTCATTGAAAGAAAGGAGGTTTGACGTAAAGTCATTGTAGAATGATTTTTTATATATATTAAGGGACTTGACTGGTATTGGCAATGGTAAACCATAGACAAAACAGGAACAGTCCAATTGGTTTTCTCCAGCCCATTATATCAGTAAGGCAGAAAACCTATTCTGTTTTATTTCAGCAAGTCCACAGCACATTTAGGACTCTATAGGAAAGATTTGCCCTCACTTCCTGTTCTTTCATCAGCCAGGAAGAGAAGAAAATACTGAAACAGACCACAGTAAAAAGATGGCAGATGTATTATTGTCTGCTTAGCTTCATGTCCTGGTATGGCAAACTTTGTATCAGACAGGAAATATTAGAATTTCCTCAAGAGAGCCTCCGAGTGCAATGCAATGTGACTATTCCAAAAAATGTTTATATACTTTATTGTTATTGTTAATAGAAAGCCAAAGTGATTGAACTGAGCTACAAAGAGCTCCCTCTAGTGGCTGATCTACACATCTCCTTTCATAACACAATGAAAAAAATATGCACAGGGAAGCTTCCATGTAATTCTTGTAAACAATTACTTTCAGTTTATCATTGCCCAAATTGTATGCCCACCACAATCAAACTTTAATAATTCTATTTACTTTCTATAGATTTACATTTTTAAGAACAAAAAAATGCCTTCTTGGTCCCCGGTCCTTACGGAGCACCTTTTCTATGGCTTGCAAGCCAAGTTATCCATGCAAAAATTGTTCTCGTTCTTTTCTGTTGACAAACAGTCAATGTATGAGACAGTGGAGGTTTTTAGGATCTAAAGTAAATGGAGACAATGGGGATATCATATCTGTGTATTCCCCATGAGTTTTATGATGGTGTTTGTTACCCTATGGAATGCCCATAACATGGTAATGAAAAAAATAAATCCATATAGGGTTCATTTAGAGAATGGATTCACATTTTTGGCAGCTTCATGTTGTGGAAATGTACATAACAAATATTTTAAATAGCACCATAATCCTCACCCAGGACAATGTATTTGCAATTTATACCTTAAAGTGCACCACCATGCATTGCCAAAACTGGTGCTCTTCCATGTTTTTTGGATGTTTTGGCGGATTGCCATCCCATTTATTTGAACGTGTTGCCCTAAAGCGTAACTAAAAAATAAAATTTGGTAGGTAGTTTATTGCAAAAGGGAAAGGTGATATTCTATTGTGTTAAAATAAACTTACCTGTCTAATAGCATTTTTTTTAACCATTGCTAATGGCTCTATTTTTAAAACAAGGAATCTGACATGACTGTGGCATGACAGATCTCTTTGCTTCTACCAACATCCTAACCCCC
>NC_092862.1:135979982-136033391 GCF_032062135.1 Pyxicephalus adspersus
CTTTTATTCCCGGTTATATGTAGTGGTGGATGTATAAGCACTTGTTCACACTGTTATGCAAAAAGTTAATTGTCACTTATGTTTTTATACTGTTTGTAAATGGGGTGCCGGGAGGTCCTCGGCCCTCCCTTGCCTTTGTTTATATATATATATATATGTGATACTTTCTTTTCCTGTTATGTACTGTCCTTTAAAAATTTTAATAAACTTGATTGAAACAAAAATTTGTGACCAACCTACTATCCCCCTACCCTTTCTTGTACTTTACTGTACTCCAACCTTTGTTTTCTTTAATTACCTATCAAATTCCCCCTTATCTCCTAACTCTCCCTCCTTTATTTACCAAATATCCCCAGCACTAGGCCTGCCCCCCACAGTCATGCAGGCCATCGCCTAGCTTCTTCCTCACAGTCTCCTGGGGCTTAACTTTCCCTCAAACCTTCCCTAGTTGAAACACATGCACCAGGAAGATTCCCAAAAGGGAATATTTGAGAGAATGTCTGATTCCCTGTTTTATACATAAAACCCTTATGGTTGCTACGTGTCATTACCATGCATTGCATTATGTTGAAGCTAAATCGGAAAATAAAATACTGTGAGCAGGCAGGTTTTTTATAATTGCATAAGGAATGGGTAATGTTGCTTCTGCATAAAAATAACCCTACCAGCCTGATTGCAATTTTTGACACGGTCACTCACCTGTCCTCACTCCATCGGGGGCATCTCCACCTGGTCCACCCGGGTTCGGGATTTCTGCCCGAGTCTCCAGGGTGGAATGACGTAATGCCTGCACGTGCCCACAGGGGTTCAGTCATTCCCTGCAGCCAGGTGTGCCTGAATCAGGTATGGAGCTGAGCATCCACTATGCTGAGCATGTATTTTTTTGCAATAGGGACAAGCAGTGTTCCTTTTGCAAAAAAACCTACTTACCTGTCCGCTTGCTATAGCTATAAATATATATATATATATATATATATATATTTGTTTTTTTGAGATATGCCATGTATCCTGGCATCCCCCATAATGAATAAACTCCTGCATGCATACTTTGTATGCGTCTTTGAGTTATGTCATTCCAGCCCAGCCAATGAAGATGGCAGAGGTTCGGGAACCTGGAACAGGACCAGGTAAAGATGGCGACGCCCATGACAGAACAATGACAGGTATATGTATATAAAAATTATGATCAGACCGGTGAAATTATTTAAATTCATAGACGGGACATCATTTTTTTTTCTGCAACAGAAAACTTGCCTGATTGCAAATGTTCTATGCGGACTATATTTTATTTTCTCATTTAGTTCCACCGTAACGCAACTTACACCAGAAAAGTATGAACCCAGCCGGAGGTCTTTTGTTGCATTTTTTAGTGTGTGGATTCTTCCATTCACGCTGTGCTATGCCGGTCTTGGCTGCCAGTTATGACTTAAGCTAAATGTTATGGCTCCCCGGTGACACGTTTGCTCTCTCCCGTTATGTGAATATACTGTCTGTAGTTAGATAACAATCGGAATGCTACTGCAAGTTAAAGTGCAAGTTGTTATTAACTTCATTGCTTTCTTAATGGCACTAATTGCTTTCCTGCCAGGCTCAAGGATAAAACAATACCTCTTTACGGCATGCAAATTAAGTTTCTGATGTTTGCCTGTGCCGTCCTGATTGGTTAGCTGCATGCCACCATCGTGCCCATCACACCCTGTGTGCTGCCTTGTGGACCATTCATTCACATAGCTTTGTCTATTGCTGGATGAATTATTGTACACTTTATCCGCCATTAGGTCCAGTCTAGGGACCAGAAAAAATTGTCCCTAAGTTTCTATAGTTCCCAGGCTGAGATCCCTAGAGAAGTCCTTATGGCGGTGTTTCGCAACCTTTTTAACATGGGGAAAACCATGAAATAACGTGCTGGTCTATTGGGAACCCCTTCTATAATTACTATATCCATAGCTCAAAGTACATTAGTGTGGTGGTCAGTGGAAAGAATTCATCCTACATTGCTGGGCATTGGGAAGAATGTCACCCTTACAGATGGCCAAAAAGATCCTTGGGGATCACAGATTGCTCATTACTCAAAGGACCCCTATCAACCTCCGGGGAAACCCTGGGTAAGAAACACTGCTTCATGGGATTGGTCTTATATGGGATAAAGGTATTGGGTTAAGAATAGACTTTTTACTAGTTACCAGGTAGTTTCCAAGCTTAGCCATTAAAAAGCCCATTCTTAATCCAATGTATAAGCTTTCACTCATAATGTAATTTCAAAAGGTATTTTACATCTCCAACTTTTACAATAACTGCTGATCTTTTAGGCACTTCTTGGTTGAGATGTGTGCAGGGACAGAATTTCCACCCAGTTCTGTTCATTTTGGATTCCTCTTTGAATATGGGGTGGGATGATCCAAAAATAAATCAGTTGGGTGGAAATGGGTAATGTGTCATTTGGTTCCTGGGGTGACTTATAGTTATCATCTCTTACATGCACCCCAGGTGGGGGACTACAAGAGGGATTCAGACTAATATTGGACAGGCAGGTACATTTACTTTATTAGGATAAAGATTTTATAGTGGATATGTTTAAGTGCCAACTTTTTTGTCCAATGGAGAGTTGTTGATGAATAGTAATATGGAAGACACTTAAAAGTTTCCACAGAGTCAGCAAGTGTTCTCAACCTGACTGTCTTAGAACTGCAGGACCTGCAGCCATATTGTACTGCTCACTGAACCAGATTTGTTTGAGAACTCCTTTCCACACATGACAGATTCCCTTCATGCTGTTGCCCCCATACAGGGGTGTTCAAACTTTAGGCAAAGAGGGCCAGATTTGGTGAGGTGAAAATGTGTGGAGGTCGACCATTCAGCCCCTACCTAGGGTTTTTGTGGGCATTATCTGCGCGGGTCCAGGGGCATGTGTGGAATTCCCTCGGTACCGAGTCCGGTGTCAGTGCGGGCAGAGCACGTTCTTGGAATCAGAGTGGGCGTGGTCCATGCGGGTCATACACAGAACACGCCCACTATAATGACTTGGGGGATTCCCTGTGCACATATGGGGACTCCGGTCCTGTTGATTATGCCCGCAGACTAGCAGGCCCATAATTGCAAGGTGGTTGATCAACTCTAATGAAATATAAAATAGCTTTTTTTACGCGTGTATTTTATACTGTTGTCAACAGTACTGGCAGGCCGCATATTATTGATTTTATGACAGGCTGCGGGCTGGTTGAAATCTGAACATGGGCCGTAATTGGCCCCCTTGCCAGACTTTGGACATGCCTGCAGTAGATGCATTTAGGTTTCGTGCCTAAAAAGCTCAAATGCTCAATTATTATGTAACCAGCAAAAGAGACAAAATATGGGATTGGCACTGGTAAACAGACTCCAAGATGTCTGATTTCTTTTACATCTATTTGCAAAATTGTACGCAAATAACATAATTCAACTGTGACCTCGTATGAAACACCTGGGATGTTATTCTCATACCTGGCCTCGTGGCGAGATTGCACCTGGCACGGCGTGCACCTGCTCCAATATGCAGGATTTGCATTCTGTGGGATTTAATAATACCAATGAGACAACTTGTGCTCTCTACACAAACACCAACAACATTCTCTGGGGGCGTCTATCATAGTGCCCACCTGTCCCAATGCACCTATAGGAGCGGTCTCCTAGCTCTGTATTACCCATATAGTTATATATAGTACCTGCCTTTGTCTCAAATTGATTTATTCTGTGTAAAAAACACTCATTTCCCCCCATTTCATAGTTATGTAGGCAGCCATTATGCATGGGTAGATCATATCCTGTTCAGTCATTTTTTGATTAGGTATTATTATTTTTTTAAAAGATTATGTTCCTAGAAGTATTAATGGTGTGCCAAATCCTTTATGAATATATATATATATATATATATATATATATATATATATTCAGAGATTAAATACTGACTATAGTTTGGCTTTATTAGCAAGGTATTTAAAGTGTACATGGTATTATGAATTTATTATTATTGCTTCTTTAGTTATCACATGGCTGACTGAAGGAAAATATGGAGCCACGCTATATACCTGTTCCATCAACAAGCAGATCCTAGTAATGTGAAGTCATTGAGCCTGATTTATTAAAACTCTCCAAGACTGGAGAAGTTACACTTTCATCAGTGATGCTGGGTGATCCAGAAAACCTGGAATGTATCTCTTTAAATGCTAGCAAATGATTTGAATCCTGGACCAGATCCATTCCAGGTTTATTCTAAGAAAGAAAGACCGAGAAAAAGGTTACAAGTTAGTCTTCCTTCTTATTTGTGAAGTCAAAGATGGTTATACCAATCATTTTGGGATCTTATTTTAATCAAGTAAAGATAGACAGTAGACAGAGTTTTTTTGGGAATAATGTATTAAAAAAAACATTAGTTACAAGTTTTTAAACAATGGTTAATTTCAGCAGGTGTTACAAAGCAATTAGAGAAGATCCCTTTCCCCTCCGTTACATGGACAGGCCTGTATGTGATACAAAACTAAACAAATATTTTCTATCCACGTATATCTCTACATGTCTATGCATAGTCTTGTGAGAAATGTCCTGCTAAAGGTATTATGCTTTATGCAGTTAACAAACTTTTCATGAGACTCTTAATCTGACACATTTCACCTAACTGGCTTCCTCAGGGGAGCTAGAGACAGTTACTGGTATCATTATAAACAAAACATATCGGTATATGATTAGTGATTATGAACATAAAAATAAAAGTACAAATAATAATAATACTAATTATAAAAATTCACAACTTTCACAATTATGAGTGCCAGTGGGTTTCAATAAATGATGGTAAGTATGTACTTGGGTTGAAATTGTGTATTATGTATAGCGTGAATAGGACATTAGTATGAATGTTGTTAAAGGGGGAAACAAATAAGAAAATATCTATGCATTGGCATGTAGTGAAATCAAAAATATTCCTGGGTTAAAAGAATATTCTACAAGGAATACAGATTATTTTATCATTATTAATATTATTATTATTAAACAGGATTTATATAGCTCCAACATGTTACGCAGCGCTGTACATTAAATAGGGGTTGCAAATGACAGACGAATACAGACAGTGACACAGGAGGAGCGCACCCTGCCCCGAAGAGCTTACAATCTAGTAGGTGGGGGAATTAGCACACAATAGGAGGGGCAAATCTTGAACTGCAACTCTTAAATATTGAAACCAGAGAATCATACATTGAAAAGTGAGACTTAGAGACAGTTACACTTTCCTTTTCAGGTCAGTTTTAGGTCTATTTAGGTGTCCTTGTTCTGCCTATGGATGGGGGGAGCAGGAGCAGTGCATTTGTTGTACCGGGGGCAATTAGGGCACCAAACATTATTCGGGTCCCATCGTTTTGTACAATTTTGTTGTTTGAAGTGCTGCAAACCATTTACATTCACATGAACTCCAATGACAAAGTGTGTAAAGCCTAAATCGTAAGAACAGGGGAGAGAGCAAAAAAAGAAATGGCGTGCAAGTTTCCAGGGTTTTGAGTATAATTGTGTGAGATTCGATGTGCCATTAAACTTGCAAGAAGATACGTTTCCAAGGGTAACCATCGGCCTCTATGCTGATCCAGCTCCTCCAGTCCTCCGCTCTCTATATAACCGTTTATGTAGCAGCCATTAAAGAAGGAAAACAAAATAATATAAAGCTTGACTTGGGTCACAGCTTTTACTGCCAACATCACATCCAAGATGGCGGCACCCAGCAACAATCTCAGGGCTTTTGGATGTCTACACAAGGGAGGCTAATACTGGTAAATCTCATGCCTAAAACACATTAAATATATAATTGTTATTCCCAGGGCTGCCATGGGGGGCAGAGTGGGGGCTAGGGGTACTTCTCTACTGCACCCCAAATATAAGATCAATGCATAAACATGGCAGAGGGGCCCAAGGAAATTACCCTGTATGGGGCCCAGAAATTTCTGACGAATGTTATAACAAATGAACCGGTGACAGGTTCTCTTTAAGCTTTCTGAATTGAACTTACAGGGGGTGGTTCACTTACCAAGGTGAATTACCAGAATAAAGAATAACTCACTTATTCACCTAATTCACTTTGCAAAGAATACCCAATCACAGGTAAGGAAATCTAAAAAAAATGGTATTTTCCTTGCACATGATTGGATATTTAAGTCAGCAGAGCTTCATCTCATTGACTAAGCTAAGTGAAATATCTCTTGCAAATAATTCTCTTTGCTATGCTTTAGTAAATATTAGTACATGCCCCCTTCCTGATAGACTGTATTTTGTATAGCTGCTTGTGTTGTACTCATGATTACACGCAGGGTCTGATTTATTAAATCTTTCCAAAACTGGAGATGATGAGACTATCATGGGAGAACCTGGGGGATCCAGCAAACCTGGAATAGATTTAAAAAATATATATTTTGCTAATAATTGGCAAGCCTTTTCAATCCTGGACCAGATCCATTCCAGGTTTTCTAGATCACTCAGCTTCTGCCATGTCAGTCTAATCTGCTCCAGTCTTGGTGAGCCTTAATAAATCAGGCTCTATATGATACTTCCATCAATGGCAAGAATTTGAGGCAGCTTCATTCAACAGTTGCTCGTCTCCAACCACGACCCTATCTGTCATTTCACCATTTTATATTGTGCATTGCATACGGAAATATATAAATATATAAAGCTGCTGCAAAGGGATGGGTAGTTTTTGATGATGATGCCAATAAGCCACAGGTCCTCTTTTCAAAGGCTGGCATCCGAAGTGGCAGAATTCACGTGTATCCTCCGGCTGCATTACTACAGCAGGGAGCAGATTTGCTTCTTCCTTCATACACTCCAGGCAAATCCATCCTGCAAGATTGGCATTTCAGGTGGCATTGCCCAGCCGCTGGCCATCTCAGGGCATCTTGTTATTTTTGTCTGTGCAGGGCTAGGCGTGATGCCTGAGCATCCTTAGAGAATCGCCCGCCTGCTGAGATATCCCTGTTTGGAGCTTGTGATTTCCCCCTCTCTCTCCGAGCCGTGTAGTACGTCCTTCCCCCTTCCTTCGCTCAGCACTAGCATGTTGTGAATTCATTCGCTCAGCGAGCTCCGGCCTTACTGCAATCGCTGGCATCAAAGAGGGACATGTCGAAGAGTTGCAGGTGAACCGGACAGAGAGAGAGGGGCACAGCACAACGGTGAGTCAGTGTTTATTAAGCCGCACGTAAATCTGCCCCCTGGCACGCACCTTGGTTTTTTTTTTCCTTTTTCCGAGGACGGGTCCCTGCCTACGCCGTGTAGGCAATCCACAAATTCCACGCCTTATACCGTGCAAAATAGCCGCTTCCATCCAATCCTTATTTTAAATTATTCAAAGCAGAAGAGTAAATACAGTTCTTAGCTTGTCGTCCCTGGGGGGATACACCTCACTGAAGCATCTCTGTCTCTGTAGTTTAGAATCAAGAAGGGAAAAACAATCTACAATCCATTTTTTATATTTGATTTCCCTATTAGAGATCCAAATCCACTTGTTTGCAATTTATGTATTGAGATTTTAAATAAGGCGTAAAAGCTGTCGGGCAAGACCGTGCCATAGCGGTTATGGAATCCTTGCCATGCTGGGATCCTGGATTCAGTTGCTATCAGGGACTCTGTGTGTGGGATCCCCAACATCCACCGTTCTTGGGGTTCTGGCTTGGGAGGCAAATAGAAAAGTGCCCCTTTGGAAGAATTGCCCCTCTTATAGTAGAAGCAAGAATGCCACCCTTACACCTCTATGGGCCCTGGAAATGGGAGGTCACATGGGGTTCCTGGAGCTGTGGCCGATTGACCTCCCATTTCCAGGGCCACCAACACTGGCATGGTGATTTTTAGCATTCTGTAAGGGTGGCATTCTGGCTTACACTATAAGGGGGGCAATTCTTACAAAGGGGCACTTTCCTTCTGAGCCCCTGATAAATTGCTTCTAGCCAAGACCTGACCATTCGGGGTGGGTCCCAAAGGCTGCTCTAGATGCTCCCTTTAATATCTGAAACAATAGTAACAAATTAAACAGCTCCTATTGATCTGTGGATTTTGTAAGCTTCATCGCAGCCAGAGATTGGGGTGAAAGGTTCAATGGGTGTTTTGTAAACAGCTATGAGGTGTGTTGGCACTATATAAACCTCATATAAATTGTATGAAATCAGGATTTCAGCTAAATGCAGTCGGGTTGGAGAAAGATAATATTTGGTGGGTTTGGTCACTACAATGTGCACTTTGGCTGTAGGTAGTCAATTGGAGAAGTCACTCTTGATTATTAAAACATTCTAGCAAGGCATGCTGGGCATTGTAGTCCTCTGTTGTAGTAGCTGAGTCATATTGTCCAGCAGTTTATGCCGCAGAGACATGCTGGGACTCTTAGTTCCCGCAGATTTGTTGAGTAATTTAATGGCTGATGTGCATTGCTGTAACTTATAGCAGAATTGATTTTTCAATGACGTGCCTTTTATAGGAATTGCTATAGGTTATTTCTCCACTTTACTCATCTTCAAAGCTTTGTGTATACAGTTCTCTATTAGATAAGAAATCTACACCCAACAACTAGGTGCAGCAGCAAATGTGTTGTACCTGCTAAACATATATATTTAATCCGGGCTTCACCAAGGAAAATCCTTGAAAGTCTTTTACCCAAAGAGTAATAAATTGTACATGAAACAAAGCAAAAATGTAATATATTGCAGTTTACAAATCCTTAGGTGTGATTGTATTAGCATGTTCCTTTATTATCATTCACTTCCTGTACTAGGGTGACAACACTTCATGTACTGTATGTATGGAGAAGTGGCATTGTCACCATAGGCCAGAAAGTGCATTCGGACTGGAGAACACCTCCTCTTTCTCTATAATGCAGGCAAGGTGTTCGGTATTCAATAGAGAGAACAATGCTTGCCGATTGAATTGCAGCAGAGCATAAGACGTTTTCCGTTTTTAGGATTTTTTTTTTTATAGGCTCTTCTTGTTTTTGCACTTATGACATTTACCAAAATCTATTTGTTACCATGGGTCTACCAGGGGTCTCTCTCAATCCAAAGACATACTTTGTTCATTGCTATTTGACTGAATTAGCGCAAAGTGCAATCTAAATTTCCTTCTATGCCAAAGCAGATGCAGAACCCATAAATAGATATTTGGCTGTTGAGCTTGCAATCTGTACCATAAAGATGTACTACAAGCTGAACATTGAAGTGCCCTGTGGCACAGGAAGGAGCTTTGGTTATGAGAAGTCCTGGTGCCCTACGGCACCCCTCTTCATCATCTGTAATATAAGTTATGTCCTGGTTGTAATGGCTGTGGAAGCTGGGCAGAGCTGGGGCCACGGAGGCAGAGATGGTGCCGTTGGGTTTGACCAAAAAATGTCGGGTAAAGTTCTGCATTGTTAATAACTGCTCCTGCCCAAGGCTGCTTGTTGGTCTCTGAAGCAGATTTCTGATGTGGTCATCACTGGGTTCCACCATTCTTTAGACTGACAGCACAGATCAATGAAATAGGCCAGGTTGGGGCCAAGTTGGCTCACACTACGTGTTCTGAGTAATTATAAGAAGTCAATCCAAACACTGTATTTTAAAAAGTATTTAATGAGTTTTAAAATGCATTTTTGGGGGGGTTTTGAAGCTGAAACATTCTTTGCTTCAACCCCTCAACATGTTAATATAACTATTTTTGGTGATGGAAATGGAAAGCCATATTGGAATCTAGGATACCCCTAAAGACAAATTGCCTGCAAAGTTATTTTAAAAATAAGATTGTTGCAGAATAAAAGTTAAAACAAATACCCAAGCTCTGACAGGTAAAGGTCACTCTGTGCCGGGAGCTCTGAATCCCACAAGAATGAATTCAACCTCATAGCAAAGCTGTGTCTGCACAATGTTTGTGGAAGTGGCCATTTGTAGGGACAGAAGTGGTCAATAAAGGGATTTTATTACAGGATTACCAAATATTATTAAAGCTGCATAAACAAATACAAAATACTAAACTTTTTAAGTTACCACAAACATGGAAAAGCTTAATTTAGATTTTGATGGAGTTTACACATTTTGTAGAATTGGTAGTTAAAGGTTTGGGCTGAAATCAATATTAGGGAGGTTAAGTACTCTGAGCCCATTCACATTGCAATGATGCAAGGTCTGTGCTTTGGTGCTATTGGCAAATTATGAATGACACCCCATTGCACCTCCATAGCCCAACTACCATGTGAGCAGAAATGAGGCATGTCCAATTTTTGATTTGCTGTGGTGTGTTAGGCAACCCATTCAAAGAAGAGACTGTCTGAATGCAATACATATATCATGGACTGTTCTGGTGTGAATGGGTCCTTCTGGTTCCTGGCTGCACCAACCAGCTTTATCATAACATAATAGATGCCACTGTTTAACAGAAAGCCGCCATATTGCATGAAAAAAGTTAATGGAACCAATGATTGATACTTATCCCCTCATTTAGATTGCTGCAAAAAACATCACAAAAATGCAAAACCTGTTGGGGGAGGGTGGGAAAATTATTACATATCATCATACTCCCATTTATGCCAACAGCACCCAAGTGAAGATGTCGGCATGCTTCAAGCATTATCATTGAGAATGCTGAGTAGCCCAAATCTTGTGAGAAGTGCATTAGAATCCTTTTGCAAAATGTGGGTTACTTTGCATTGTTTGGCATATCCAATAAAGCTGACTGCACCCCCTGAAGCATGGAAGCCATGGGAAATATAAGAATTTTTTATTTTAACCCTCACAGGTAATTTTTACTTTTTAATGGCAGAAAATGGGAAAGGTTTCTTTACTAATGAAGCCAACTTTAAATGTAGAACGAGGCCCACTTTACAAGAATGGGAAGGATATCATCTTTATACCAGCCAGCCTTGAGAAACATATATCATCATTACACAATCCCCAAAGGAATAAGCTGTGTTCACCAATATAAAATGACTTTTGTTGAGTTCATTTGTATTGCTTAACTGTAAGAATCCACTTTTGCTCCTCATGCATTTCTCATCATGAGTTATTGTTGTGGTGTTTTTTTGCTTTTTTTTGCTATTTATAGACAACAGATATGGATGGAATCAATGCCTTCATGCTGGGCTATAGCTCAATGATACATCTGTTGCTCTGCATTGATCATCAAGTGAATTTCAATTCTTTTAACGACCCATTGTCGTTAATGCACATATGAGTTTAAGATTGTGTTTATAATTAACAAATGTGTGCTGAGCGAGGAGACTGCTGTATGTGGGCTGCCGAAAGCCTGGAGCTGTAAGAAATAATTAACTATTCATCCTAAGTAAAGATAGATTTAATATTGTTCATGTTCCATTCAGGGGAAGTGACCAGAATAATCGAAGACAACAGAATGAGAAATATCTGTCTCTGTTTCTTTTGGTTTTGGCTTGGAGGGAGAGAACTTGCTGTACAAATAGCTGCCAATATTTTCAGGATATTTTAATGGGCATTATGCCGCTTTAGTTGTGTGTTTAAAGGCTCAGTCTGTCCAAGAGTGATATTGGACTGTTTGGACCAGTATTTCCCAACCATGGTTTGGTTGCACCCTAGGGTTCCTCCAGAGCTTGCTAGGGTTTCCTTGAGCAATGAGCAGCTTGTACCTCTCAGGTTGGTTTAATAGATGATCTTTTTGGCTATCTGTAAAGGTCATATTCTTCCCAATGGTCAGCACTGAAACAGGCATTCTTCCAATTGTGCATATATTACTTGACCTGAAAGTTATTTCAAGTGGTTCACCTGTGTTAAAAAGGTCACAAAACACTGGTTTGTTAGATACTGGAGAGGTAAGCCTCCTGACTGTTCTGCTTTATCATGGGAATTCTGTTATATAGATATCTATGATGAGTTTTTGCGTCTACAAACCTGCTGGGTCCATTAGGGTTTTCCGATCTACTTTTAGGATGTTATTTTATTTTTTAATGATGGAGATTGTAAAAAGCATAGCTGGGACCCAAAAAGGTGGGTAGGAACATCCAAAACTACCACTGGACAGAAATAGTTAGGAGTTATGATGAAAAAATCATACTGCTGGAATATCCGAGACCTATTCAATACCTTTTATGGGTAGGCAGGTTGACCAACAAGGCTCCAGGTAATCATTTTTGGTTATACTGACCCTTTAGGGAGATGGACAAGGTATCATAACTTTAGGTAATAGAGACTGAGGATTCCAAGCTAACCAGGTGCTGCTGGAAAGTTGAGGTGCTGCTAGGACAGGTCCATCACACATAACCCCCACTAACCCAACCTTCAAAGGTATTGGAGGTGTTTTCAATTTCTGTCAACCAAAATGTATAAATGATATAAGATATCTAAATCATAGCCATGGTGTGTTGGTGGACTTTTGATTTGATATATTTGAAGGACTTGACTTGACTCCATAATAAAGGAGGATGTGGCTTTGGAGCAGGTTTAGGTTCAAGGAAGGTATTGTGATATTTTAGGTAAGAATACCAGGCAAGAATTCAGTGAGCTACTAATGATACTTGGCAAACACTGCAGCTATGGTAAAATCTTAATGCTAAGCTCCAGTCAGCTTTAAAAAATAGGCATGTTAATGAAACAAAAAGTAATTTATTTCCAAAATGTTAGAGTTAGAAACCAAAAGAAAACTAGAATGAGATATAAGGCTAAATCTTCCACTGGGGCCACCAGTTCTAATGTGAACTGTATGATAAAGTACTTTTCTTTGGGGAGATTTCCTCTTACTTCTTGTGCCATCTTAGTGATAGGAGGTCTTGAAAAACACACAGGACATTTTTTTCCTGCTGTGTCCAAAGTAGGACAACACAGTTTAAATTAGGTAAAATGCGGTTTCTATACTGTCATGTTTACTGCCTGTTAATGTTCAAAGAATTTTGCTGATGCATTTCAAATGTGAGAAAAAATTGCCCCTCGAAATGAGCCTTTAGGCGGGTCACTGGCATGTTAATGTCTCCCCAGGTGTGATTGATAGAGAAATATCTTCCCATAATGCCGCTCGCTATCACAGATTGAAGCAGTACATGTGCTGCTCACTGCTTCTCCATAAGAAGAATGTAGGGTCTAGTAGGCTGGCCAGGGACTTCTCAGCAGTTTGTCATAAATTTGATACCAGATTTTTACCACAAAAATGTAGCCAACAAAGCCCAAATCCTTTCCATGCCTTATATCAGATACCTGGACACCGGTAGGATTGACTCATTTAGGACCAAGTCTAGATTGTTGTTCCCCTGAGTCTTATATCACTTTTATTCCTTGAAGAATAGCAAAACAAGTTGGAAACTAATTGATATCCTCTGTCACCCATGATCATTCCCTACCTAGAATACTAAAATATTGTTCTTGTTTGCAGAATATTCAAAGATGAAGTACTGAAGGGTGAATGTTCCCAGAATAGACCTGTCCATGGCTATTAGTTTCCTCAGGAAGTGTAGTGTGTTCCTTGTTTTTTCTCCTGAGGAAGTGTGTGTTAGCATCTAATACAGGTTGGGATATCTGTATTATAATGGCCTTTAATGTATTATGTATGATTTTTCAATACTTATGATTCCTAAAGCACATAAGGTAGAAGGAATAGAAGAAGAACCCAGACAAAATATGTTTTGCTCAAGCTTTGCTTTGCTGTAAAAAAAATTGCCATTAGGAAGATGTCTTCTGATGCTCGTTTTTTGGTGCATGTCATTTCTGCTGACCAACTGCAGCCAAAACATGGCTACATCATTTCTCAGAATGGGCTTCCTGATGGTGAACCATGCCTGTGCGTGTTGGAAATCTTCGAAGTCTTCATTCAAAGCCCATTTAACAGGTTGACAACACAGCAGGACACTTCATAGACAAGACAAACCATTGTCATCCTATATCTGGAACTATCTTTGCAAGGTACTCTTTGGGTTACTATGTATTATTTTATTGAGCATTGTAATTTAAAAAGATGACTTTCAAAATGATGCCAATGCTTATTTGGGATATTTATGATGGTTTAAATATACATCAATCTCCTGCCTACAAGTTTGTCTTCTTTTTTTAAAATCAGACGCAGGAAAATACCAACAGTCGTAAAGCAAAGCACCCCCACGAGAAGGATGCAATGGATGCCACAGATTCCCAACTCAAGGCCAGAACTATTTGTTCTCATTGGTGAAGCTGAACCTCCATAGTGTCCTTGGTGGAATTGGAACTCCATGGCAAGGCACAAATGTGACCCATGAACCAATAAGCCCCGATTCAAGTGTTGTTCTTCAATTTGTGTCAATACAGTTTTATTGTGCACTACAGATATTTGATTGAACATTTTTTTAACCATCATCTGCTCAGTTTTGTATTCCAATATTATTTTTGCACACACATAGAATGTTAGAATTGTCCGCACCGAGCTATGTTCAGTGCCATTGTCAGGGAATGTGAAAAGGTTTGCATGATGAGATGGGATGAGAGGTGCTTGTTATGTTGCAGCATCTCCATAGTAGGGAATCGCATAGCGTGTCAGTCCGCTCTGGGTAGATGAGATGTCTCCATTAATCATCTCACATTTCCTGTACTCCCTTCATGGGCCCATCATTCTTCCGGGGAACAAAGTCGTGGAATTGCTGTTTTGATTGAAGGGATTTCTGCCATGGAACTGACATGCCTTGTGTCACATCGGCTTCATAATTTGCCGTGACCTCTCTACTTCTCTGTGCTGCCGTTTATTTCCTCTCTTTTATGCTGTTTTCACTTGTGAGAAAATATAATTGCATTCTCATATTGTCTGCACAAAATGATAATTTAAGAATTTCATGTCTGCAGTCTATAGCTTTGAATATATATATATATATATATATATATATATATATATATATACAGTGTATATAGCAGAACTCCTAAAAAGCAGTGTTTTAATAAAATATTACCTAATAATTAATTGCAACTGTTTTGAGTTTCTGCTCCTGTAACTGAACTGTACAGTAATATTTAGGCTGGTGGAGGCAGGACAGGAATTAGGAGCCACTTAATCTCTCATTCAGTGCTGACACAAAACATGCTGAGAGGAGAGGAGCTGAGGGCGCACTGGGGATGTGTTTGGGGATGTGATTCTGCAGCAGTCAGTGACCTGGCTGTTCTATCTGGCAGGATTCTGTGAATCACAAGACTGGCTGCAAAGCATTAAAAATCCTTTAGCAGGATATAGAATTCCCATATATGTACATCATCTGAGTATTACCATACTTCCATAATTCCATTTCGGTGGACTGCAGAAACAAAAAAATTATACAGCTTTTTAATGCATTTTTAAATGCAAGCAGTGTGAGTACCAGAATTGGACCAGGTTTCAGCCTTCTGCATCCCTCAGAACAGCAGATAATAGCCTGGGGGAGGAGAAGCGGTACAGGGAACCATCAAGTATCGTTCTTTAAATGGCTTCTAGAAAGATGCCAACATGCTTATCGGGTTCATGGTTTTCCTGGATTAGTGATCCTGCTTAGTGGCCTCTAGAACCCTGCCAAGATGAAGGTATATAGAACGCAACCAAAATGCTCGAGTACTGCTCACCAGGCCCATGGTTTTCATGGGTCAGCGATCCTGCTTAGCGGTCTTTAGAATTGTGCCAACATGAAGTTGCATTGAGCATAAGCAAAACACCCATGCGCTGCTTACCAGGTTCATATTTTTCATGGACCAATGGTCTTGCTTAGTTAGCTCTAGAGCTATGCTAACATGAAATTGCATTTTTATTGCAACCAAGCTGCCCTTGCACTGCTTACCAAGTTCATAATTTTCTTGGATTAGTGATCCTGCTTAGTGGCCTATAGAATCATGCCAGCGTGAATTTGCATTGAGCACAACCAAAACACCCATTCGCCTGCTTATCGGGTGCATGGTTTTCTAGGACCAATGATCCTGCTCAGTGTCCTATAGAGCCGTGCCAACATGAAGTTGCATTAAACGTAACCAAAACGCCCAGGTGCTGCTTTTCTTGGACTAACCATCCTGCTTAGTTGCCTCTAGACTTGTGCCAACATGAAGTTACATTGAATTCAACCAAGGTGCCCTTGCACTGCTTACCAGTTTCATAGTTTTTATGGATCAGTGGTCCTGCTAAGTGCTAAGCATCTCAAGAGCAACATCTCCTATTCTGGTGCTTTGCACTGCCCTCCAAAAATGCTGCCAGGTATGAGTACGTACCACTTAGCCACCGCATGCCCAATACCTAAATGAGATGCAAACTTTCTTGGCAAAGTGTTAGTAATATATTATATACAATGTCCTTGTGGTGTATTGGCTGGCTCTGTACGTAGGACCTTTAGCCCGTGATTTAGCTGATGCATATAATACTTGCAAATTGTGGCTATTTTGGTGGAACAAGCAATCGTTTCCATGCATCTGTCTGCTGGATTATGTTGCCCTAAGTGTGAACTGTGAAGTCAATTAATATTTCTGAAAATAGAACTTTCTGTGCCTTGTAGCATGCAAATCTGTAAAAGGTCTGTCAGCAAGTAGATGTCCTTTAAAGGGAAACTGAACTTGTAGAAAATATTTTTTATAAAGTAATACATCTGACATTCACCAAGTATTTCAGGGGGGGAATTAATCACTGCCGGTGAAAACACGTGGACCTGGGAGTTTTTCAACCAGAGAATGTTTGATGAATGTCAGAGTCATAGCATATCATACATTTTTAGAAATCTGGAAAGATTTATCAGTCTCATTGCAGTGGTAATGTAACCACTGATTGCAGAAAAAAATAAAATATTATTTCCATATTGTGTAGATATAGAGACCAGTTTTGTCACATTAGAACAGGACTACAAATGCCTTGATGCTGCTTATAGGAGTCACAAATGGTGGCTCCAGCAATCCTGTAGATCTGCTGCATCTTTCTGATACTGCTGCAGGTATTTTAGACCCCTCTACCACCACTACTGGAAAGCCATTAGGAAATGTCTTGTCACCAAGGTAAAGGTGCGGATACCTGTCTTCTACAGGAAAGAAAACTCAAAAACAATGAAGGTCGTCTCTGGTGACTGTAAAGTTAGATAAGTTTTTTGGGCATTTGCAAAAGTTTTGTTAAAAAAAAAGAGGCAGTAATCATCTACCTGATACATAACCAGGTGTATTAGAATTCCTCCTCGTGCTTTGGTTCTTCTCTCCTTTCTGTACATCTCTACAGGACATTCAAACCAATGAAAAAAAAAAAGCATGCTGCAGGGTTGCTGGAATTCTGTGAAGATATACATGCAGCGATGGATAAGTAAAGTTCCATATGTTTAAATGACAGGGGTGCTGGAAAGGTAAGTATTTAGCCATTTTCTTTTAGAGTATGAGCAAGATTTACTTTGGATTTTAAACCTCCCAGCGGATGTAGGCAATATACATCAATGTTTTCTCCAGCCCCTTTTAGCTGGGTGCATCACCCAGCACTTTTCAATAGCTGGCCAGGCTGTCATCAGACAATCCCTTAGACTGGCCCTTGTGTAGAGAGAGGTCAATGAGACTAAAGGCAGCCTCCCAGCTCTGCTACAGGTGTAGGAGATCTATACTTTGTATATTTTTTTTCTTACATTGTTTCCAATTGTTTTTCTGCACCTCCACTTTCTGACCACCCAGCTACAGTTTTCCCCTCACCTGGCTGAAAACAAAATTCTGGGGAGAACGTTGATTCATGAACATAAAGCATTGCTTATGTATTGTAAAAGTCCAAAGTTTGCAAGTTTGTTACATTTTATTGTTTAAGCAAAAGGTAATGTGCATCCCGAGCAGGATTCCCGATTTCTGAACCTATTGCAACATTTTGTTGTCACTTGAAGGCTCTGAGACATTGACAGATTGGCTGTAGCTGTTTGTATAATTAATAATTGCGGTGCCCGACATAGTAATGGAACACAGGCTATGAGCAATTCAGATCCGGCATGCAGTGATTGAAATAAGCCGGAAACTAATCAATTGCTTCGATTAAATATGCCTTGCCTATGAACCATCCAGGCAAATATGTGCAGTCAGTACTCTCCATGTTGTGTCAATGTCTCTTCATTCTGCACAGTCACTGATTGCCATTTCAATTATGTAGAATTTTATTCTTGTTGAGTGGATCATAAGAAGTGATATCCATGGAAGTACAAAATCCCATTGCAACCAATCAGCTTTTAAATGCAGCAACATTTTACAGCCATAATCAGAAAAAAAAAACAAAAAACGGTTTCTGAAAATTGTTTTAAAGCGGAGACTAAAAGTGAAGATTTGTTGTAGGGAGCATTCAGAAATGTTAACTGTGCCTATCGGTGCCCAAAAAAAATCTACCCCGTGTTAGGAAAAATATCAGAGCATCTCTTGGAATATGAGGGAACCTCCTGTGCCTACAGCAGTGTTTATTGACCTTTATACCATGGGGGAACCAGCGACAAAATGTTTCATTCCTTCAGGGAATCTCTTCTATAATTACTATATCCACAGCTCACAGTACATTAGTGTGGTGGTCAGTGGGATGTATGCCTCATTGCTGACGATTGGGAAGAATGTCACCCTTACAGAAAGATCATTGGGGTCAGGGGTGACTGACCTGAGAGTTACAAATTGTTCTTTGTTTAAGGAACCCCTAGCAAGCTCTTGAGGAGCCCTGACTGAGAAAATCTGATCAACAGCCTCATAACTCTATATATCTGCAGTGTGAAATCTAATGCTAGGCATGTTATCAAATCAAAAAGCTAATCTAAAAATCTGGTGCATACCTAGCATTAGTCACTGTTACCTCTAACTATTGATTTTAGGAGAATTGTATTGAGATTTGTTGGTTTTTTGCACATGCTGTTCGATGTTCTCCTTGCTGGAGGTTCCTAGCATGAGGAAGCAAAGCTCTGCTACCAAGATGGCGGCCTGCATATAGACAAACAGTGTAGAACAAGGAATATATCAGTAATGAAGAAAAGATAAGCTGCTGAGAGACATAAGGAAACACTTGTGGCTAGTTTTTGCCATCTTCTGCCTTTTTTGGGTGCAACTAAGATCCTCTTCAAAGGGTCAGTCAATCCAAATCCATTTTTAATGAAAGGAGACTTAAATTAAATAAAAATGTCTTATACCTACATAGTTCTCTTACGCTCCCTCACCTGGACACCTGATCGTTATGAAGGGCTCTCACTATCCCAATTTTATTTTTATATTGCCTATATATTTTCGAAACTTTAACAGAGGTAGGTGGAGTGGTGAGATCCCTGTGCTGAGTGTCCTCGTTTGCACACCTGCTTGGCCCATTTTCATGAGGGCTGCTATTGTCTATGCCTGAGTGTAAGTCAATCCCAAATTCTTTAGTGTTGGATTAAGTGGTGAGGAGTAAGGACCACTTTCATCGTTTTACTACTCAGCATATAGAGATTTAGCCTCACTTTCTATCCTGATGGCTACGTTTTACCAGGCAGGCAAAAAATGCAAATTTATAACAGCAACTCGCACCAAAATAAAAATGCTTTATTCGAGTAGGATAAGGTTAAACATATGCCCGCTTGTTATTGCAGTCTGCATGCCTGTTTCAGATTTTTCCTCACTTCCTCTTTGGTGCCAGCAGGAGAGGAAATTAGGATAAATTCCTCTAAAAGAGTCCCAAAAAGCAGTAAAACTAAACAGAGGAGCTCATCTTTTCTTATTTATTCTAATGCTAGTAAATAGGTTTTTGGCAGGGCATACATATTAATAATATAGGGAGTATAGCAAGTATTGCAGAAACACCCAAAACTCACAAATGGAGACAGGAGTTATGGCACGTAGATCTCACTGTTGGAATATCCAAAATTTAAACCAAGCAAGGGACTGACTGGGCCCACCGGGCTCCACAAATGGCCAAATATCTCTGTTGGGTAGTAACATTTTGCATAAGCATTGCAATTATTTAAGCCACATTTATTGAAGATTCTTGCATTCTTCTGTTCTGTAGACAATAAGAGCCATGCTTTGGGCACTTGCTCAAGCCTGATCAGACTGTGCTGTAATAAGAAACATTGCACCTCTACTCCTATTGTTATGTATGCAAAATACCCAATAAACCTTATTGTACTACAAATATACTATCAAAGTTTTGTGCATCAAATTCCAAATCATTTGTAAGTTTGTGATTACAACTGCATGATAAGAATTTAAATGTAAAGTAAGTAATCCACACTGCCAACATTTATGTTTCTGTTGGGCAGAAGATGAACTCTGATTGGCAGTTTGGGGACTCAGCTCTCGGCTCGTTACTTTTTCCTCGGCAGACCACCTAGTTATATTAGGCGTATCCAGAATTAGTATGCACACAGCGTGTTTCTTGTAGCCTCCGGCGTCTGGACATTTTCCAAATTGTATTATATCTCCTAGAAGCCGAGCCGCCTAGGTCTCATTGTGTGGGACATCCGTCTTTGGAAAGCTCTCGGTGCTGATGCAAGGCAGGCACTCTGCAGAGATGAAATAATTCAATCTGTGCAACCTATTAGATTAAGTGCATTTTAGTCTTGGCGTTGCTCGTGTACTATTGCTTTATAAAATGCTTTCTGTCCTGCCTGGATGTTTTATTCTCCTGACTTTGGGAGCGAGGAAAGGAAAGTTTTTATTGTTGGACTAAGGAATGGGGAGGGTGCCATGAGGCTGTATTGGTCTCCCCGTATTACAATACTGTGGTACATGGCACTTTGTAAAAGCATTTTGCATTCCTCCCTTTTTATTTATTCCACATTATGGGAAATCCACACAGGGAAGTTGGCACCATGCTTTGACTTTTAAAAGCCTTTAATGATAGAAGATGAAGTTTTATAACGTTTGTTCTTATATATTTAAAGGATTTTTCAAGTAGTCTTGAAAAGTTACTGAAAGGTCCGCTTTACTTTCATTATTCCCATCAAGGTGTGTTTGATTTACAAAAGAATTCCCAAAGAACTGGCAGTGGTGGAGACAAAGGAAACTCAAATTTTAGGGGCAGGAACTCCACTATTAGAAAAGGTGAACTGAATTTATTCACAATGAAGAAGGTGTTTGATCTACTTATATATAACTATAAATGGGTCTTATAGTGGTCCCTAACTCACAAAAATTAAAATTTGCTAATTTTCTAGGAAACATCTAGATATTTTATTTGCTAAATATTTTCTTTTGGAATACCCTGAAAATATACTTGTTTGCCTAGGCCAGTGTTTCACAACCAGAGTTTCCTAAGGGGTTATATGAGCAATGAACCAGTTTGCCACTTAAAGGGAAGTAAATTGAAAAAAAAAGCTCACTTGCAGATCTGTCGATCCCTCCTGAGGTTTTCTGGATTGGGTCCGTGTCACCCTGAAATCCACCCTCGTCTCGGCACAGAGGAATTGCTGGGTGCGGCCTATAATAATTCTTTTTCTTCCGCCTTCTGCCTACATCACCTGACCTCGTGCCGCACAGGCACACTCAGGGGGGGAAAAGCCAATCTTACTGCACATGCGTGAGATCAGCATTTTTTACCCAATGATGAAAAGTCTCCTTCTGCACATGCTCGAGCTGCCAGAAGCCTCCTGGGATCCATGACGTATGTATCTCGGGAAGCTCTGTGCTCCCATATTGTCTTTATCACTGCGCCGATCAAGACAGGTGACCGTTGTCTACCCTTCTATGTAAGATACAAATGTTAGTTTAGGTCAGTTTAAATGACACCAATGATCATCTTTTAGCTATCTGTAAGGGGGATAAAGAAATTACAGAAGGGGTTCCCTGAAGATGTAAAAGTTTTAGGTTTCACACATGGTTGAGAATGGATGCTGTGGAATCTAGAAGATCCAGGAAAGTATCCAATGGTTTTTGGGAATCAAGAGGGAAATTTTGGAGCAAGTTGGATCCAACTTCCTGGAAGTTTTACCCTCCTCTGTTCTGAAGAAGCATTGGGGTCAATTTACTAAAGGAATGTAGGCTTATCACATAGAAATATGAATCATAACTCCTATACTTTTTGCACTAACATGATTGGATGGTTGAATTTAGCAAGCCTTCAGCTCATTCACTAAGCTGAGTGAATTGTCATTTGCAGAGTGAAAATCACTTTGCTAAGTGAACATTCTAAACTACCCAATGTGCTTTTTAGAATGTGATAAAAATGTATCCATATGTTATATATATTTCTATATACCATAGGGCAGTTATATTTTCTTGTAGTTTATATCCAGCTTGGATCCGTACAGTGACCATGCTTTACCATTTCTGCTCTTTCAGTGCCACTCTGTGTGCTCAGGCCTGATGATTCATATCTGAGCTGTAAGATGCTGTTCTGGGCCAGATCCTATTGAATAGGCGCCAGCAGAAATGCGTAATATTTTAAAATTGTGCTGTCAAAATAATAATGATTACATAAGGGCGAGTACATGCACTTTATTAACATATTCTAATTTTGTTCACATTTCTGCTTGGTGCTGAAAACATTTACTAATGGGGCCATCTGTTTGTGAAATGGCTTTCTGGAACACGGTTAAATAGATTAGCGGCATTAGACTCAGACATTCATTCCCTTCACTAAATGTTAGAGAAGTTTTTATGCTTTGAATGTTTCATGCGGCCAAAGTATAAATCTGCTTAGGTGCCAGGGTGGACAATAACTGGAAGGGGTATTTCTGCAAAAAAGGAAAAAACAGAGGGTTTCGGCATTAAGCAGGGGTGGTCCTAAAGGGTGTTGTTATTTGTGGCATGCCCCGACCTACTATATGCTATAAATCCTTGACGAGCGGGGTGGTAAAGAGCTAGGAGATAAACAAGAACACTGCCTTCTGAAAATAGCATGGACCCACATAGAGAAAGGGCTGTGGACTGATCACAAAGAATTCCCATCATGCAACAGTGTTCACATTTTGTTAAAGTCAAACTTTAGTTTTTTTTTGAGAATTTTGAAAAGGCACAAATAAAGATTTAAAAAACTTGTAGCTGTTTACAGTAAACCTAGCATTAGCTTTAAATATTTGATGTCAATTACACTCATGCTAAATAATGTGTAAATACAATACTTCCAGGGATCACAGTACTTCCCCTGACAATGCCTTCATCTGTTCTTTTTCTCTATAAGGACAACACCAACTTTATTCAGGTACTATCTAGGGTCAGAAGCTCTGTCCTGGACCCATATGATATCTCGGGGATGAGGCAATTGTGTAATTCTTGATGTATTTGCAGCTCTTGGCCATGTTCGTAAAGGAATGGTCTATGAGATGCATAAATTTGACATTTATGTAAATTACATGTAAATCTTATGCAAATGGGACTGACTTGCAACTTTGAAAGTTTGATTGGCTCAGTTTTAAGTCAGTGAAATTTGCATGTAAAGATTTGCATAATTTTCTGTATTTCATCGAACATCTCTATTCATAAATTTTTGGGGAGAGGTGAGTGAAGAAAAGCTTCTATCAGCCTGCAGGAGACATATGGCATCATATGAGTGAGATATGAATTGTGCAGCTTTTTAAAAAATGATATTAATACCATGACCTATTAGACATGCCAGGAAGCAATTTATCCAGTCTTGCAAAGTAATGGAAAACCTCATTTTAAGGAGGTTCCCACCAGAGTGATTGTGTTTTATCATTGGCGGGTATGAGGCAGGGCCCCAGCAAGAGGTCAGTGGTACTTTAGAAAATGTTGTCCCACTCCTTATGTTATATAGTTTTCCTATTTCACCAAAGGAGGATTGATCTTTTGAAGTTGTGCAGTCATAGGTAAGACTTGTGCTGAGCCAAACTTGTTCTACATATATGTGTGAACTGTCAATAGCAGAAATGTCAGGAGGGTTTTTTTTAGGTGTTCTGAATGATAATAGAACTAAATTCTGATTATTGCCAAGCCTTGTTACGTATGATTATAAAGAAAGGATAGACAAGTGAGTAGGCTTTTTAGGGCAAATAAAAATACAAACATTTATTGGTCAAGGATTATAGTGGTCCTATTGCTAACATGGAACTACTATTCTAAGAGATGATCAAATTATAAACAAAAATTGAAACAAATAGCAGTGTTTATACTCTGTGAAAGGGGATCTAAATTCTAAGCTTGTCTCAAGCACGCAATGCGTTTCGCCAGTAAGGCTTCTTCAGGGGATTGTTGAGATCACAGAAATGGAGAAATAATAACAATAGTTGATAAATACAAGTAAATAAAATAGTATAAATATATATAGGGTGTCAAAAATCATTGAAACATTCCATACACTATCGAAAAAAGTATCAGTTTGATAGGGATAGGTAATATATACAACAAGGATACATAACTACTTACATCCAATCACTGTGCTTTAAAACCAAAGAAAGGGGTACCAGGGGAATATCCACGCCAGAGTACCCTCAAGGATCACACGAAACTACACTATGTGCGAACTGTGTTGACTGCTCGTCTTGAGTTGCCCTTTAAATATCCAGCTGGTTGAGAATTTTAATATGCAGATATATTTAATAATACCAAGAACAGCTGTGTGTTTGCTTGCAGTTGTTTGTTTGCTGTATGGCTTAGCGGGATTTCTGCTAGCTAGCGATATGATCACCGACACCAGGGCTCTGACACGGGGAGCCGAGTGCTGTTTGCTCTGTCCGCCGAGGGATTGACTCCGCCAAACCTGCTGGTGAAATGTATTTACGGTGATTTAGCCTATACGACAAAGTCAAACAAAGCAATATATTGGCCCTTGTATCTTCAAGTGAACATTGCTAGGGCAGTACTCGGCTGGATGTTTTCTGAATGATCAGTATTTAGGCCAGAGAATAGCCTCAGTCATAGGTTGTACTAAACACTCATTTCACCGCTCAATAGCTATTCTTCTGGTTCTTGCACCTGGAAGGTGGCTGGATCTCTGCTCGGGTTATTGATTTCTAGTAACATGAACCATTTGTTCTGTAAAGCAGCCTTTACGGCCTTTCAGAGGGTTTCCCACTCACAAGATAGTCTGTGCTATCTGTCAGGCTAAGCCGTATTTTTTTCAATTTTCTCTACCAATATGCCTGATTCCAGCAGTATTCTGGAATTGGTATAGAATATCTGTGTGATTGACACCTGGGGATTTTTTCATATATTGCCTGTCTAGAAAGCTCAGTTAGAGATAAAATAAGGAGACACAAAACTTGATTTTGATTGGTGGTTTTAAAGAAAAACATTTCTCATTATGGGATAATGGGACATAAAATTAGGGAATGGTTAAAACCTTGGTCAGGTTGTTTTATTGCATGAAGCATTATAATAGGATTCCAAAGAGGCCTAGGCTAAATTATGGTAACATAAAGTAATGAGATGCTCAGTAGATCATGCCGAGGTCTATGGACCTCTCATGTGTTGATGAGGAAAGTGGAATCATGAACACTTCATTCTATTCCAGGTTTACTCAACCTTTTTAATATGAGGAACCCCTGAAATAACTGCCAGGTCTTTAAGGAACCCCAGTGATAAGTTCCTATATTTACAGCTTGTTGGTGTCAATATGAAGAACATCGCTTACATTGCTGGCCACTGGGAAGAATGTCATCCTTACCAAAAAGTTCTTTGGTGTCAGTGGCAACTGACCTGAGAGGTCCAAATTGCTAATGGTTTAAGGAATCTCTAGAATCCTCTGGAGAAACCCACGTTGAGATACACTGTTCATTTCACAGGGGCAAAACCTATAGCCAAAACGGATGAAAAGATTGGATGAAACATAGGTCTCTTTTATCATGTAGGGTAGTTTAGATCTAATGACCCGACACATATTGGAGATCTGCATCACATTCCTCAGAGCTAAATGATGACCTTAAACAGAGAGCAACAGGAGATAACAGCAAAAATGTTTTAGGGATAGGTGCAACACACTTTTTTTTGTTGACTGGTAACAACTTCAATTGCCTAGGTTTGTTAAGAGAAGAGATTTTTATTGCTTTGTGTACCTATTAAAAATATATCGTTGCCTCTTTTCCTGGTGACATGCCAGGAAGCTAGCTACATCTAACAGGTCCTCAGACAGCAGTAAAAATTAGACAAAAGCATTTCAAAATGCAATTCTTACTCTTCTAGAGATTTTTTTTCACCACTTCAACTTTTGCAAGTTTCCTGCAACTTTTTGGATATTACCAGCAATGCATAAGTTCATAAACGAATTGGCAGACTATGGAGAGACTAGGGGTTCTTGTGTGATGGACGTACTCTGTCTCCAGGCTTTCCAGCAGTACTTGAGCACTGTTAAAGAGTGCTACCAAATTCAGAAGGTTGCCAAATCCCTCAAGTCAATGACAGCAAGGCCCTAATGTACTTTAGATATTCATAAGTCATCAGTAAGTTCTGCTTTTAAATTTAATTGTTCTGTTCAACAAGGCATTGTGAAAGTTTTTTAGACGGTATTTTAGAAACACCATCAATGCAAAACATTGAACTGTTCTGTACATAAACATTGTCATACTTTCAAAAAATTAATTATTCCCTACCTAAGTAACTTACCTATGAATCCTACAAATTCCATTGCAAGACCCTCAGTTCCGCCTGGTCGCCGCCTGGTTTGCATTGGTTTCCTCCCACATTCCAAAAACATGCAGTTAGGTTAATTGGCTTCCCCCCAAATTGACCTTGAGGGATAGCTAGTGACATTACTATGGACGCTATATAAATACTTGATAATATAAATCATTTTTCCTCATTAACTGATATAGCTATTAAGGGAATGTATAAGTATATACCTCCTGCCCCACTCCTGCAAGATTCTTCAGAGGTTTGGAGGCACCACAGTGAGTCCCTGCCCCTATTCCATGGAGTTGATGTAGAGAAGAGAACCTAGCAGTTAAATGACCATAAAGAAAATTTTCACAAAATAAATTTAAAGACAACATTGTTTGTCCTATGTGCAATTATGCTGGGACTTGCAAGACTTTCTACTCCAAAAAAGGTGACTGGATTAAAAAACTGAGAAGGTTCAGAACCCTTCCCTACTTTATCCAAATTGAAGAAATAAAAAAAAAGGTTTTGACTCTGGATTTCATCAATTTTAGGAACAGCAAACATATAAATATACCTTCAGGTACCTTGTAGAATTTTACTGGAGACTCAAAATTCAGGGTGGCATGGTTAAAATTGAGCTTGGTTCAACCCCCACCTGTACTTCGTCATTTATCAATAATGATGTCTGTTATGGAAATGGACCTAAATGAGCAGGGCTAAGCATGACTTTAGTTCCTGATGTAGCCAATATTTTCCTGGCCTTTATTGCTCCTGGGCTGTTCTTGGTTATATATGACCATTGCAGAAATGTTATCTACTTCAGGACCAAGGTCATGCTCAGGCCTGCCACTAATTCAGGTCCATTGGTATGAAGGACATCCAATGTGTTCACGTGTACATGTGTACTATCAGGTTAGCACTCTAAGGGTTTTTTTGTTTTCTCCTATCGAAATGTAAATGACTTCTTCACTATGGATGTCTTAATCAAACTGTGGCTTCAGGATAATTTGAATGGCAAACAGTACAAACAAAAGCAAATCTTGGATCTTGTACTCCCCCACCAAACTCTTTTCTTTGTTTTGTCCCTCAGCAGATGATTCATATGCTTCTACAATGACCCCGGGGATAATATTGTCACAGTCACTGTAACCCCCTAAGGATAAAGCTTGGAGACAGAACTTCCTCTTATCTGCTATTCCTTTTTAGAACATTGTTTAAAGGAAATGTTAACGCTAATCTCCAGATGAATATAAAAGACACCAATAAATGCAGCTCTGTATTAATAATAAATCTTTTTTTTAATGCCACCAGTTTAGGTTCGGAAATATAACTTGGTGGAGTGTTATAGATTGAGTCAATCCGTGGCTTCTTAAGTCTTGTATGCTACAACAGTGAGATCTGCCATAATTCTCAGCTGTTCCTGTTCCTGTCCACCAGGGATTTTTGGTTATTTCCACCCACCTTTGCATGTTCCAGCTCCTCCTATCACGTTCTCCAAAATATAAAATGAATAACAATCCAAAAGAGAGAAATGAGTTGGTGTGCAGGGCCAGAAACCCCGAGCAAAGGCCCACACATAGAATTCCCAAGAGATGGAAGAAATCTAATTTTGGGTGGATTTGCCCTTTAAATATATTTACCAGGGATGGAATTCACTTGTAGGTTTGCAGAGGAATCGCATAGTACATACAGGTTGTATTAGGTGACGATGGTGTTTTCATGTTTGAGTTACAACAGGTGGATAAAAGCATCTTACGTTTCTGTTGAAAGGGATTGATTACACATGTCATTGTCGAGTTCTCCGCAAACAATTCATCATTGTGAAAGGGCCATGTTCACTGCAAAAAACAATAGACATAGCCTCTACCCTCTGGGATAAGACATATGTGTGTTTATTGTTCATGCCCTTTGTTGTACTCATCTTACTCTTTACTTCTCTACCTTTGCAGATATGTGTCACGAAGATGTCTACACGCAACTGCCAGGGAATGGACTCTGTGATCAAACCATTGGACACCATCCCTGAAGACAAGAAAGTGCGTGTTCAGAGGACTCAGAGCAGCTTTGACCCCTTCGAAAAAGCAGCAAACCAGGTGAAGAGGGTGCACTCAGAAAACAATGCATGCATTAACTTTAAGAGTGCATCCGTGGGGAAGGAGTCTCCCAAGGTCAGACGACATTCAAGCCCCAGCTCGGTAAGAAGGGTGCACGGGGTTGGGAGTCTGGTGGGATCAGGATTGCCGTCGTAGACATCCCCAGCTGTTGTGAAAACGACTTTAACTTGGCAGGTTGCAGCAGTGGATTAGAACCTGCAACTTCTGTTGATGTTTGATACCTATTTTACCTAAATGAATAAAATTGTGGGTGATGTATATTTAGGAGAACTGAAGGTACTATGCTGACTTCTTTTAATCAATGTTGTTGCCCTGGCAGTGTGTCAAGAGGGAAAAAAATGGTCTGCTCTCTATAAGTATAACCAGCAAAATGTAATAGCTGAAAATGAATAGCTGTATTAATGTATTGCTTTTGGTAGCAATACCAAAAGGGTATGGAAAAGTAGTAACCCTTTGTGGCTTTAAGTGTTTGTGTCCCTGCCAGGGAATTTTATCCTTCTTGTTTGTGCTAGTGGTTACTCTTAATGGGACTGAAAGTGGATTCTTCCATTGGGAGCACCAGTTCAGTGACAACACCCCTTCCTGTGCTTCCCTATTGGTTTAACTATTTTAGTGTTGTTGACATAATCTAGAGTGTGAAAGTACAACTGAGTTTAGGTGATCAGTTTATTGGGAATTTGTGTAAGAAAGTGCTCTGTGTATAGCATTCTTTTGGCAGATAGGTGGCAACTCTAGGTCCCCGATTGTCATTCATACCCCCTGTTGATGTACCGCCTGTTGATGTAGTGGTAACGGTGACCATACTGAAGAGAGCAGAAAGTTATCTGTAATATTAGAAGAGGTTAGGAACACCTTCACTGCTGTGTCTTGCACTAATGAGGTCAGAAAAAAAGTCACTAAAAAATTATAGCTTGATAGTACCTGCACTACTCGAAGAGCCATACTGTACTCCCTGCACTACCCAAATTAGAATTTGCACAAAGGAGAAAATATCTGTTGGTTTCTGCAAGTTAAAAAGTTTGGTTTATTTGTTTTACACTTTCTTACTTTTCTTGTTCTGTCCTTCCCATGTTTAGGAAAGCTTTTATCTTTTAAAATGGGTCCTACTGAGAACAATATCATCTGTGGCAACCACAGTGGTTAAGAACGCTGAATAGAGAACAAAAGGGAATGCATTGATCTATAAAGAAGCTGTAATGACCTTAATCTTTACCAGTCTTTTGATCTATATGCTCTGTATCCAACCACTCCTGTCTCTGGTCTCCTACAAATTTTGCAGCATGTTTTAAAAACTCCAACCTCTCCTGTATCTGCAGTCTCTGACCATCCACAATAATTTGTTCTCATGCCCTGACCATGTGTTAAGTATGTCTGTATCACTGATCACTTCTTGTTGGATGTCCTCAGTTTTTGGCCACATCTTAACCATCTATTATAATTTTCTCACCATCGGTTAGATATGTTTGCAGTTTCTGACCTCTTCTTTTGACAGTTTTTGGCCATTCCATGTAGCATTACCACATCTTTAACCCTCTTTGTTAGTATGTTTGCTGTTTTTGGCCATCTTCTGCAATAAATCCATATGGGTAATCATCTGCTATAGTATATCTGAAGACTTTGACCATCTCTTGTAGTACGTCCACAAACTTTGATTGTTATCTGTAGTAGGTCTTAAATCGTTGACCATCTCCTGTATTATGTCTACATTCTTTGACCATTTCCTGTAATATATCAACATTTTTGACCATGTATTATAGTAGGAGGGGGTGCTGAGAAATTACTGGCTTTGCCCAGAAAGAAGAAGCCAGGGTTATGAAAAAACACATTTATTCAACATATTCCCCCCTCAGACTCATGCTCTTGGTACAGCGTAGTTGTAGCTTTTCTAGGCCGTTCAAATAAAAGTCCTTTCGTTGGGCCGCAAACCAGCTCTCAGCAGTATCTGAAATGTCCTCAAAACCTTGCCTCTTCAGGTGTTTCTTCAAATTCGGGAATGGATGATAGTCCAAAAGGCGCCAGGTCAGGTGAGTAGCGGGGATGGTGGATCAATTGGAAACTCAGGGTGTTCAATTTGACAGCCACAACGTTGGACGTGTGCGCAGGTGCATTGTCCTGCAAAAAAGGATCCCTTTGGTCAACTTTCCACAGCTTTTCCTCTTCATTGCCTCCTTCAGCTGGTCCAGGGGATTAGCATAATACTGTCCAGTGATACAAGAGCCCTGAGGTAAGTAGTCCACCAACAGAATACCGTCTTTGTCCCAGAAAACGGACGCCATTACTTTTTTGGACGATTTCTGGGTTCGAAACTTCTTCGCCCATGGGGACCCGCTGTGGCGTTATTCCTTTAACTGTTCCTTTGTTTCAGGATCATAGATGTGGAGCCAGGTTTCATCCTTAGTCACTAACCTAGCCAAAAAGTCCTGTGCAGCTTCAAAATGGGCCAAAACGGCTTTGGATGCTTCCACTCGGCTGAAAGCTTACTCATGTTTAGGATAGTGGTGATAACAAACCCAACACGCTCCCGTGAGATGTCAAGTATCTGGGCTATCTTTTTTGTGGATATTCGCTGGTCCTCAATAATCAGCTCATGGACTCATCGTAGGTTGCCGGGTCAGTTCAGGTTGGGGGGTGCCCACTGCAGGGCTCATCTTCAACGGTGAAATGCCCAGTCTTGAAACAAGATATCCAGGTTTTGACAGTGCAGTTGTAAGGACCCCACTCCCCCAGTGTTTGTGACATCTCAGTGTGAATGTCCTTTGCTGACTTTCCCTGGAGAAACAAAAACTTTGTTATGGCCCGTAACTCCAACGACGTGAAACTTGCTTGTGCCTCTGCCATCACAGCTTCTCACTAAAGAAAAAACAGTTTTAGGAATCACAAAGACCTAATATTTCCACAGTTACATACTAAAATATTAGCCTGTCATATGTCCCCACAGTCATTTTTCTATTAAATCTGGAAGGGGGCAAAGCCAGGAACTTCTCAGCACCCCCTCGTATGTCCACAGTCCCTGACCATCCACTAGGAATGTCTGTAGTCTCTGACCACTTCTTGTTGTATACTGCCATCTCCTTTCGTATGTACACATCTTTGGCCATCTCTTTTCGTATGTCTGCATCTTTGGCAGTCTTTTTTCCTATGTCTGCATCTTTAGCCATCTCTTTTTGTATATCCGCATCTTTGGCCATCTTTTCCGTATGTACACATCTTTGGTTATCCCCTTTTGTATGTCCGCATCTTTGGCCATCTCCTTTCTTATGTCCCAATCTTTGGCCATTCACTTCCGTATGTCCGCATCTTTGGCCATCTCCTTTAGTATATCCAAAGACTTTGGCCATCTCCCGTAGAATGTCCGTAGTCTTTGATTATCTCTTGCTGTTGTTTTCACTCATTGACCTTCTCTTGTATTATGCCCACAGAACAAATACAGAGGGTTATTCTCCTTAATGATGACATAGACAATTATAGAAACCTAATGAGATTTCTAATTTAAGATTTTCTATGTAGTCTTCCAGTGGAAAAGTACCTATAAAGCAAGTAAAAAACTATAAAGCTTTTTTTTTCATTTAATACTTAAGTGGTAGAACAGGAGATAGGGTCTGTGCGCAATCAGGTAACCTCAAACGATGATTATGGAACAGAGTTCATAGCACAGCAGGTGATGAAATCTCACAACGCCGAATTTCCTATATTCAATGCTATTCTGTCCAAATTGTGCAATTTAAGGGCAATTTTCACACAATGAAAAGTCCAACTAGACCTCATTTGGGAAAATGTAAAAAAGAATGTCAAATGAAAATCTATGATTTAATTGTACAATTTTACATTTCAATAGCTAACCATCAAAAGATGGATGAAGACTATAGGATGAAACTTTTTTTCTAAAAGAGAATTGGAGAAGTATAAATCTGGCATTTTTCCAATCATTGTAGATGGAGCCTATATTATACCAGTTTTAACCCACAGGCTTTCATTTTTTTCGGTCCTATTTCTAGGCTACATTATAGTACAGAGGGTCAAAGTAACGTTTGTGATTTTGATCATTATTATCTTGTATTTATTTAATACCAACATATTACGAAGAGCTTTTACATTAGGTCTATAAACCTATGTCTCATAGGGGCTCACAATCTAAAATCCCAAAATAATCATGCATCATTAACATAGTGTATGACCAATTTTGGGGGGAAGCCAATGACTTACTTCCTGTTTTTGGGATATGGGAGGAAACCCCATGTAAACAGATTGTAATTATCTGGGCAGTGTCCTCTCCTCCTCCTGTGTCTCTGTCTGTATCTGTCTGTCATTTGCCCCTATTTAATGTACAGCGCTGCATAATATGTTGGTGCTATATACTCTTTAATATTATTATTAATATAATAATAATATTAAGATAGTGTGCTGGCCAAGTTTTGAAGCTGGGACCCAGTGCTGGAGGGCCAAGACTGCTGACCACTAAACCACTGGACCATGGTTTATTACCTAAATACCCAGACACATATATTTACTATATTACTTAAGATAAAAAGGTTGTCTAGTACTTTTTAAAGTTTACCTGTAGTTTTGTTAAAACTATTATACTGCTGCTTAGCCACTAGTTACATGTAGCTGGAGCTCCAGGTTTAGTTTTCTGGGCACCTAGGGCACTCTAGTATTTTTATAACTTCAATGTGAAAGTTTTGTGTTTTGGCCTAGTACTTACTATACCTTGCTACTAATCATTGAGACCCAATCGCAGTGGGGCCACAGTGAGGTATTGGAGAGACCTCAAATGTAACTACTTTTTGTGTTGGGAACAAAATAACCTTCTGGGAGATCAATATACATTTCAAGGATTATTAGAAACTTTGCAGCGAATCCCAACCTTGCTCTGTTCTGAAGAAATATCTGTTTGTTTTGTTATGTCCTTTGCAAAATAGTTCTGAATAGGATTTTCTGGTTCATTTTAATTAGTTGGCAGACTTCCCGTCTAATGACGTTTAATGATGATGTCTAATGAGGAAAGCTGCGGTGTCTGCATTCCTTTAGCAGTAATTACCCTAAGAGAGTTTCTCACCAAAACTAAAATTCCTTTTGCAGGGTGTTTGTCAGATAATTTTACCTTGTCTTACCAAAACACAGGGGAGGTCCAAAGTTTGACTTGTATCTTGGTACAGACTTCTGGGGAGATCGGTATACCAATCACACAAGCAGGAAATTACATTACTGGTCTTGTATCTGACCCTTCCTGCAGTTTTCCATTGCAGCCATTCCTGCCACTTCCAGGTAGCCTGCAGTAAGTGGGGCTGCTGGAGCCCTACCTTAGCTCTGCTTTTGCATCGGCTTTGTGCTACACACTGATTTTATCACAGCTACTTCTACAAGATTTTGCAAAGACACTTTAGGCCTGATTTATTAAAGCTCTGAAGAGGCTGAAGAGGATACACTTTCATTAGTGAAGCTGGGTGATCCATCAAACCTGGAATGAATATTATCCACGATTGAAAAGATTTGCTAACAAATAGCAAATGACTTTTAGGAAATCCATTCCAGGTTTGCTGGATCACCCAGCCTCACCGATGAAAGCGCAACTTCTCCAGCCTTGGAGAGCTTTAAAAAATCAGACCTTTTGTGCACACGAAGTTGATTTATAACTTTTGTGACAATTGAGCAACACATTTAGGAGTTTTTATGCTCAGAATTCAACTTTAAGTAATTGCAGAACCAAGAGTTGGTTGATATTGTATTGATCAGCGAGTCTGGTACTAGGCTGGGAAATGATTTAAATGTTTAGCAGGAAGGCTGGGACCCATTGTATTGCCTACAGCAGCTTTGCAGAGCACAGTAGATGAGCTCATTTGTAATTGTCCACACTTATGCCAGAAAATGATAATAGTAGAGATCTGACATTCACACGAGTGCTGAAAACTAGCTACTTTTATTGTACATCATTCACTGCTGAGATCTTTAGGATAGCTGTGTGATTTAGGATTCATTATATTACTGTAATTGTGGCCATCTCATAAGAGACAGATGAGCTCTGATATAATTGTTTCACAGGAAATGAAAAATATTTTAATATGCATTGGGTGAATTCAAAGCCTTCGGAAAGCGGTTATTACATGACAACCTATACGATCAGTCAGAGTCCTTCTTACCTGATAAATGAGGTCACTTGTTTTGTAAGGACATTTTTGGACTGTTTTAATTAAAAGGGATAAGTCCCCTTTTTTTAAAATAAGGATCATGTTAAGAAAACGAGCCAGGTACATTTTATTTATGGTGTATTCTTAGACCTTAAATCCTTTTCTTTCTGCTCATCTCCAGGGATGTGTTCTGTAATTTTGCAGAACTCAGGCTGACAACACTTGGTTGGAGTGTTGTCAGTTTATTGTTAGAATTTTTGGCAGATCAGCAGTTTTTTCTAAGGACAAGACATGGGGGAAAATGTGCAGGTATTATTGCAAAGATGTACTGCATATATATTTTTGCTTTGATTTTGCCCATAAATATACTTGGAAAAAGATGTAATTCCTGTTGGTTACATTAAAGAAGACTTAGGGAAATTATGATGACCACACAAGTCCTTTATGCAGGCTCTGCCGCTTTTGCAAGAAAATAAACTTACCTGGTTTGGAAAAAAACGTAGCTGTCATTAATCTATCATGGGCATCACCATTTGTACTTAGTCTTCTGGGTTCTGAAACCTCTTCCTCAATTGGCCAGGCCAGAATTAAGTAACCACCTTGTGGAAGTTAATTTGTTCTCTTCATACAGGGATACCCAGCATTGTGCACTGAACTGCACACGTGGAGATATTGCAAACAGGCAGATAAGTATAATGTATTGCAGAAAGGACATAACCTATCCAGAAAAAAGACCAGCCTGCTTGGTTACAGGTTTAGTTCTACTTTAAAAGTTTTGCAAGAGTAATAAAAAAATGCATGTTAATGTAAAGAGATCAATTGAGTTCTTAAGATCCTATTGGACTGTCATCTTGCATGCTCCAACATATGTACGTTTCAGTGTGCTGTGCAGGTGATTGGAGTGCCATTCAACATGGGTGGCAAAGTGTTTATGATGGGTTATTGTGTATTGCAGTATTATTATTATACTGTATTTATATAGCACTAACATATTACGCAGCACCTTACAAAGTAATGTCACTAGCTGTCCCTTAAAGGAGCTCACAATCTAATGTTCCTACCATAGTACCATCTTTAATACAGTCTATCGCCAAATTTCGGGGGAAGCCAATTAACCTAACTGCATGTTTTTGGAATGTGGGAAGAAACCGGAGTACATGGAGGAAACCCACTAAACATGGGTAGAACCTGCAAACTCCATCCAGATTTGAACCTGGGATCTGGCACTGCAAAGGCCAAAATGCTAACTTCTAAGCCACCATGCCACCCATACCATGCTGTCTGTGCAGTATCACAATTGTCTACCCCGTTACCACAATGCACTTGATGAAGTCAACTGACACTTGCTAAATCTGACATGGACATCAAGGCATCAATGACTCCTGGCCATGAAAAGATTAAAGCGTCAGGGAAGAGAGAATATTATGTCCAGTAAATTTCTTTCAGTTCAAGAAAAGTGTGAAAGGACCCAAGGCTTTCCAGATAAAGATAGCACTTGTTTCTGAAATGCTGCAAAATGTGTTTCACCACAAGGACACTTCTTATTTATACGATGTCTCCAGCAGTTCTGGGAAATATCATGGAAATGAGAAGGTGATTTTCATCCGCTTTTTCATTGATCCCTCAACACATTGCTGGTGTGCTGCAGAACTCCGGTAGAAAGTTAAACCTATTTGCAGACTGCGGTTGTTGATTTGGCCTTTTTGACTCTTCTTAGTTGTAAATGTCAGCTTTAGGATTGTGCGAGGTTGTGTTTTATAGTTAGTACTTTTAGTAAGGTATATAAAACTCAAACAATAAAACTATGCTAGGAGGTAAGGATTTTTGGCAGAAGAGACATCCAACGTCTCTTCTGTCAGAAACATTCCTCCCCTATGTGTGTTCTACAGCACATGTGGCATGCAGTATTCACTCCCTGCTCTTACAGATGGCAGGAGCTGGGGATGATGTAACGTGTGCACATGTGCTGAAGTTACTTTGTCATTGGTTGCCCAATGACCCAATGAAGTAGCAGCAATAAAGGTAGTGGTGGTAATGGACTGGACCAGCAACACACAGCCCTGGAGATGGGCTGACTTGTAAGGTTAGTGTGTGCCAAAATTTGCAGTTATTCTGTACCTAGCTCAAAATTTTGACACACATCGGTTTATTTCTGCTTTAAAAAGATGCTCTCACTACTACAACTTGAGGAAAAGTGTAAGGTTTCCCTAAAAGAACTCTCCACCACCTTCCATCACCACCTTCCTCTGATCTCCCCTATTACTCTCCTCTGCTAAACACTGTACCTAAACCATGTGCTCCATGTCATCCAATGTCAGAGCTTACAAAGGAGTAACATGTATCAAACTTTCCCTGCTTTAGATAAAGTGTGGAAGAATCGAAACTTCTCACTTTTTTTTTTTTACTTTTTTTTTGTGTTGTTTGTGCCCCCATTATGGTCATTCACTGAAATGAACTGAAATTAAAGGAAGATCAAAAAAGTTGTCACCAGAAGAGGGCAAGGAATATCTTGACAATGGGATCATTTGTTTCTGTAAAGATTTCCTCTTTTTAGGGTTATTACCATGTTATGTTTTTATACTCTTATGCCAAATTTACCTTATTTAATTGTCCATATGAACATTATCACCAGGACTTGATAGAAAACTTTGAATTTCCAACACCAAAAATCGCTTTCTTGGTCATAAAAGAAAGAACATCTTCCAATGCGGACAATCATACCGGTGACATTTTTCTAAAAGGGAAATTTCCTCACTTAAGAGAGATTTCTTCTGACTGCCTGTTGTATCTACAATGCAAGAAATCAAAGAAATCAAAGAAGTGCTAAACATTTCCTATGTAACAGCTGAAAAAAAAGTTTGAGCTTTGGATATATCTAAAGGAAATAGGAGTACCATATGTCCCCATTCAATAAGCCTACATAAATAACTTACCTGCTTATATCTTTCAAATACTGGTATGTTCCAATATACTTTAATGGCATCATCACCTCCTCAGCTTTGATAGTCAGGTGTCTCACACTCTTGGATGTATTGTGCAAGAAATCATCTAAATATTTCTCTGCAGATAATCATCATGTGTATTGGCAGCTTTATCCTCAAATGAACCCAATCACAGTTTAACCTGTAATTTTTTTCTTTTTGTTTTAATCTGTGCTCAGCTGCCTCTATAAAACAAGCAATACTCCATATTATATTAATAGCATCATTCCACTTAATTAACAATCCCCACTCGGATAATATACCATTGGCGCCCATCTTACAAAAATAACAATAAAAAAGGCTGCTGCAGAAAGTTCATGTAGTGATAAAGTCTGACATTCTCAAGCTGCTTTCTGCCATAAAAAATGCATGAGACATATAATCCCCACAGCTTGTGTATGAGGCGTCAGGTGATTCTCAGTTTAATCTTCCATTAAGACTCCGCTTTATTGTCTCGCTGGAGTTCCCTGAAAAAAGAAGCAGGTGTTGTTATGATACTTGGCAACAATGAATTGCACCGCAGGGATCAAGCAATATAATTTTATACCCAATTTTAATGTTCAGAAAAAAGAAAATCTTCATATACCCATACCATATAGAATGCAGAATATTGTGCTATATGTCTGGAGAAGTTGCCTATTTCTGTGTTTTATACACCGAAAGAACTGTAGGGTTGTGGAACAAAAACTTTTTTTCCTGGTTTTGGTAGAGCAGGGAAGAGTTATGTTCCTTATGAGGTTTTTATTGCTGTCTGTGTCCCCATTGGGGAGGTTTCCTCTCATTACTTGTCCCAATGGCATCGTAAGACTCGATGTGTGGCTAAATCTCTTCAGCAATGTAAAGCAATAAAGAAAACTATTTTACTTGAGAAGGAGAAGGTTATGGCCTCTTTCTAGTTTATATTGCTGTGCTTGTCCCTGTCGTTCCCCATTTCCTATCTGTAAGACATTAGTGACTGGGAAAAGGATCGACTTTTGTCTTTTTTTTTCTTTTTGATTCTATGTCTGGACCTTCGTAGCATGCTAAGAGACCTTGGAAAAAAAATTCCCCAGTTGCTTGTGCTGATTGAATTTAGTAATTTTGTATAGGATTCCCAATACCCTGCAGTGTTCTCCCCAACTCCTTTTACCTGGGTGCACCACCCAGCTGTTTTTGGGTGGTTACTGAAAAGTTGGGTTACAACACAGGGGCTGACACCTACCTACAGCTTCCTACCACCTAGCTTAAAGAAACTTCTAGTGAGAATACTGTCCTAGATGGTTGGGTTGAGTGACCTTTAATATAATTATTTAGAATGTTGGTTGCTTGAATTTAATGGCTTTGGATAAAAAGTTTTAGAACATTGGTTGGGTTTTGTGACCTTGAATAGAATTTCCCAATACATTGCTTAGATTGATTCATTGACCTTGGATAGGATTCCTCAGTATGTTGACTGGTGGGTTCAGTGACCTTCTTCAGTACAATGGCTGATTTGGTTCAGTGACCTTGGATAGAATTCTATTGAAGGTTAGTTGATTGGGTTTTGTGACCTTGGATAGAATTTCTCATTTAATTGTTTAGTTAGTTTCAGTGACCTTGGATAGAATTCCCCAACATGTTGATTGATTGATTCAGTGACCTTCTTCGGTACAATGGTTGGTTGGGTTTAGTGACCTTGGATAGAATTCCTTGGAAGGTTGGTTGATTGGGTTTAGCAGCCTTTGGATAAAATTCCATAGAACAATGGCTGGTTGGGTTTAATGACCTTAGATAGAACTTCTAAGAACGTTGTTTGGATGGGTTTAGTGACCTTCCTCAGTACAATGGCTGGCTGGGTTCAGTAACCCTGTATAGAATTCCTTGAATGGTTGGTTGGGTTTAGTGGCCTTGGATAAAGATATTTAAAAAAAATTTTGGTTGGGTTTAATGACCTTGGATAGAATTTTTCAGCACGTTGATTGGTTGGGTTGATTTACCTTCCCCAGTACCATGGGTGGCTGGGTTTAGAGACATCAAATAGAATTCTTTGGAAGGTTGGTTGATTGGGTTTAGTGACCTTGGATAGAACTTATGTTGCCTGGTGGATTTAGTGACCTTCTTCAGTACAATAGTTGGCTGGGTTCAGTGACCGTGGATAGAATAATTTGGAAAAATAGTTGGTTTGCGGTCTTGAATAAAGATCCTTAGAACAATGGTTGGTTGGGTTTAGTGACTTTGGATAGAATTTCTTGGCATACTGATTGGTTGGGTTCAGTGACCTTTCTCAGTACATTGGTTGGCTGGATTCCATAACCTTAGATATAAGTCCTCAGTTGGTCGATAAGTTGTTTTTTCAGTGAGGGTCTTTCCTAACTACCTATTAATCTAACCACTTAACCAAACCCTTAATATAAGTTCTAAACCTTTCATTACCCCTAACATTATTTTTAACTGTAATCAGTACCAAATTCCAGGACTCTGAAAATACAAGTATTGTCAAATATAAAAATGTTTTCTTTGTAGCACAGTCAAAGTGTCCTAGTCTGAAATCGGAAACTTTCTCAAAAGTGGGCAGGTGGGATTTGTGTTTATTTACAGCAATGATGTTGACAGACATGCTTGTATCCTGTTTATTAACAACTGGCCAAGGCTACCCCTGACCACATTTCCGTTTTTACACAGCTGAAACCTTCTCTGTCACACCATGTTATTTGCAAGCAGCAAAAGCTGCCATGTAAGTTGTAGTCTATCACATTCTATTCCACTGCAATAACAATCATAAGCTGAATAGACCCTTTCCACTGTTATTTTTATTTCTTTCAGGACTACCTGAAAAAGGAAGTAATGCTTACTATAGGTCATAGTAAGTCCAGGTTCATGAGCATAGAAATATTGAAATACTTTATGCTTCTATTTTATTTATTTATTTTTTTGTCAAGCCAAAAATCTGATGTATACAGAGCTCAGTATCTCAAGGTGAAATTTACACCCATAAGTTAATGGGTTAGTGCAGTGAATCCTCCACTTTTACTCCACTTTACATGGCCCTGTATGTATGGGTGTATCCTGTATGAAAAGTTTATATGTAAAATAAAGAGTTTATACACAAAGAAAACATAACAAAAACGTTCAAACCTAATAAAAACTGTAATGAGAAGTGTCCCAAATTAATTGGATTTGCTTTAATTAAGGTAGAAATTTTAATGTAACTTTTGATCTGTGTGTCTGGCTACTTAATTAAAGTTGTGTTTATGATATACATGGGGTAAATTTAAAAATCTGTATATTCCATTCAGCAAAGAAAAGCACATTTAACAGGAGGTTGGTTGTAACTGGCTTTTTAAATACCATCTGATAGTTACAGTCCTTTTGAAGTGTAGAATTAGGTTGAGAAGGGATGGAACAGAACACATTTAGGTATTTGTTTTGTCTGTAACCCTGCTGGACGCCTCTGTTTGCCCTGGTGACTATTATTACAGAGGGTGACGAAAAATCCAAAATGGTATAGTTGTCTCTGGAACAAGATGAAATCTTCATATGGGGAAACTTGTTCTGTGTTGACAATTGTTCAAGTGAAATTTCTCTCACTTCCTGTTGCATCTATCGGATAGAAAGCGAAAGGAAATCTCAATAAGAGGATACAAACTGCACAAAAAAACTGTCATGGTTGAACCCTCTCTTTCTATACATGGCTGAATGGTATTGGTATTCATTGTACATACACTGTATCAAGATGATCTCTAACATGTCCTTTGGTGTTCATAAGAACAAATCCATTTCTTCAGATTTTCCAACTGCTGCAAAAAAAAAAAAAATCATTGCATTATTAAGATTTCTATTGATAACAAAAACACATTTCATTTCTTTTTTTCTTATACTTTTTTACTTTGGTGGTATCTACCAGACTTTTGTTTAGCAAACCCAGTAGAGGTCCATAATGAGAGTAGAGGGATCCTATAATGCTATGTGTGGCTTCTCTGGGAGAAAATCTAGCAATATCTATCTTGGTGAAGTCCCAATCTCAGATCCCAAACTTTCTGGCTATCGTATATATTTACCAGCTGGCCTTGTACTCTTCCCTAAGGTGCTGTAGTCCAGCTTGACAATGCAACGTTCTGATCTGGTTGATATAATATAGTGAAGCTATAGTACCTGTCTTTGTATAGTGCCTATATTTGTACTTGATGTAGATCAAAAATGAATAAATGGTTACTTGATGGCATGCAGACAGAATCTGTACAACCTCTTAGAAAGAAGAAAAGAGGACATATAAATAAAATGTACAGTTTACATATATTACAGTGGTATATATAGTGCAGGAAGGCAGTGTTATCAATATAGAGCTGAGGTCAAGTGCCATGACCTTAAACTAGAAGAAAGAGTTCTAGAGTCGAGTTAAAAAGTATTGTTATATCAGAAGTAGCAAGGGATGCTTGTAATAGAATACTGGCAGAGGTAGTGAGTCAATCAGGATTATGCAAGCGTAAAAATTCTTTCGATAAAGATGGGGCTATCTTACGCACAAAATCTTATAACTAATGAGTAGAGTAGGCTTGATGGACCACTTGGTGTTTTTTCTGTGAAACGTCTTCAATAATACAAGTTTAGTTATGGAAGATTGCTACTACTATCTATACAGCACCAAAAATGTACCCTATATTTATAATAATCTTCAGTTCAAACGGGTGATGTCCGGGTCCGCTGTGCTTATTTTATTACCCTTTAGGGCAATGTACAAATTGGTTAAGCTGTACCAATAACACACTGAAAAGTAAGGGATGATCTCAGTATTCTGTATCGACCAATAAGACTTTTTATTGACCTAAAAAGACAAGACAAGTTCATTTTGCTTTTTGCCGCATTGAAGTTTATTTGTATCACAGGACAGAAGGTAAAGAAATGTTCAATCTGATAACAATTAGGTCAGAAATTCACTAGCACTTGACTTGACAAATTGACTTCTGAGAAAAACATACATAAAAAGTAGGTCCCTCAACAACTGTTTAACATATGTGATCTACAACATAAGACATAAGGAGGACATTAAGTAACTTCACCACCTGAATTCCATTATGTCTGTAACCCATTTGTGTCTCCTGTCCCGTTCAATCCATTTTGGATAAATGAATGTATACAAGATGCTCCTCTGGGAATAATTCAGGTCATCTTGCTGTCTAAGTTTGTGGCACAGGTTACAGAATTGCCTGTGCTACATGTCTGGGGCATGAATATTTTACAAAGCCTCTTGGGAGACCATCTTGCTCCGTACCTCCTTTACCACATCTGTCATTGCACCATGTAATACATGCTGATGTCATCCATTTTATTCTTAATAAAGGGACACTATCATTATTTTTACAGCTTATTTTTTTAAGCCTTATGAGCCCAACACCAACATGCTAAACTTCAAAGGGTAGCTTTCCTTTTTCTTTCTTCTGTATAGTGCACTGGATTGACCAGAGCATTGTCCACTAAACAAAATGTTGTGCCTTCATATTACAGATGATTGTTTCACTTGTCTTAACCATCTGTATACCTCAGCTCAGTGGGTTAAAGTGAATATTTGACAGAGAAAATATTTTTGGGAGTAGCATTGTATAAAGGTTGTCTTCTTTTTAATCTTACGACCTCTTATTAGGGACCACCAATGTGTTTTTGGAAGGTTCTTGAGGACCATTAGCTCAGAGCAAGACCTTAAATTAAACCTCACCTATATATAAACTGAAGAAAAGACATGACAATGCCCACTTTTATTTTATTATACAGAAAAAAAAGCTTCTAGGCATCTTTCATTCCATTTTATTTTTTACTGGGAATTGGCTTTCTCTTGCTTGTTGGCTAAGCGCCACCAGCTACCATCCCCTGTCTAATGAGAATAACTTTAATGGCCCCTAAGGCAGTCACACTGAACAATGGAATAGAATTTGGCAGAGCTTAATCATGAGATCAGGCCAGTTCAAAGAAAGTGAAAACAAATCGAAGATATGCCAAAAAAAAGAAGCTTTTTATGAGTAATAAAGGTAACGTTGGGTTCCCTGTAGTACCTGCTCCTAAAGAGACCTTGTCACCAGTTCAGTTCAACTACAAACTTCTCATTAAAATGCAAAAGAGTCTATTATATAGACCTTCAAAAGACCAGCGACCAATGGTGGTTGTCACCATCGATGTCACTCAGTAGACTGAAATCCCCTTTGTTTTTACCCCCACAACTTCAGTTTATGTAGGGAGAAGTAAGGGGAGGATTGATGGAGCCTGGCCAACACATACTGGATAGTTCCAGGAGAAGAAAGGTCTTTGGGGTTCAAGAAGGCTTGCTATAATAAAGAATCAACTTGGCGTAAATGAAAACATTTTTTGTATGAATCGGAAAATGTTGGAGGAAAGCATCTAATTCTGTGCTACATGACACATTTTTAGGTTGCTGACAGGGTCCCTTTAAGTTCCATTTCAAAACCTTTACCTGAAACACTGATTCACGTTCAAAATTGTGTTGGCTTGACAACCATATCTTTAGGATTTAGTTAATTTCAGTCCTATTTTTAAAACGATATTAATGCTTTACAAAATGTGATTAAAAATGACTTTTTGTTGACCCAGATATTGGAAATTATCTTTGATGATAATTATAGAAAGCTGTGTGTACTGTGTATATGGTGATCGTGTCCCTGCTAAGGAAGCTTGTCAACCATTCCAATCACATAACTATCATGAACATCACCCAAAAATATATTTCTTTATTTTAATTAATGTTCTATCTTTTTCTCCTTCAGCCAACAAGTCCTAAATTTGGAAAGGCCGACTCGTACGAAAAACTGGAAAAGTTAGGAGAGGGCTCTTATGCCACGGTGTATAAAGGCAAAAGCAAGTGAGTCTTACACCCTGTTTTTGTGTGTTTTAATATTCATGCATGATACATGTTTAAAGTACTTCTAATATAATATTGTGTAGCTTTATGTATGAAACTGATTACCAACTAGAACCAAATATATATGCTGGGACCTGACTTCTGCTTTTAATGATGCAGAATGTTGTTCCATCAAATGCTCAGTCATTGGAATTCTCCCTTTGTTATTTAGGCTATGTCCCAAACACAAGGGCAATCTGACATTACATCAAGCAAAACATATCATTATACCTTGATATGCATAGTTTAATAAGCTTGGACACAGTTGGATGGTTTTTAGACACTTGGGGTGGGCATTTAAGCAGGGTTTCTTCTATGTTCTTGTATGCACACATGCTTCTTGATGTATGAATAAACCAATGTATGAAACGCTAATAATATTGACATTTTAAAATCTAAAAACAGAAAATATTGTGTTGTGACGTAGCACTATATGAACAATAAAAAAGGTTATTGAATTTAAGTATTGAATTTAAGTAAAAATAAAGGTTCTAAAGCAAGCCATGAGCTGAATACAAGGTAGACTGTGTACTTGTTTAAGCCATTGGTCAACAAGCAATGCATTTCCTTGTAATACAGGAGAGGTGATCCCAAATACTTCTTTGCTGCCTCAACTTTTCATATATTAAAGTATCAGTACTACTTATACCCACCCATGCTTACAGCTGACAGTCATATCTAAACTCACCAAAAAATCAGAGGTATATAGGAAAGCAGATCCACTTGTATCTTTCATTAGAAGATAACTGAATTCTGCCTTCAATTAATTGGATTGAATTTAGATAAAGTTAATTTGTTTAGACTTTTTTTTACAGCTGCTATGTTTTCAGATCAGTTCACTTATTGACTTTACTTGTTGCCAAGGATAGATCTTTAAATAATAATATGCTCCAATTAGCCAAACTCATTTTTTTTGCACAGAAATAAAAGTAAATTTATATTTAAACATTATTTGCGGGAAAGCAATATGGCCAATTAGTATGCAGAAACTGTGATCTACATAATGCATTGCTTGTTGTGTTTTGAACTTCATATGAAAGAGAGAGCAGGTGGAAGATAAGAGAAGGGTTACATGGCAATGGTGGTCGTAACAAAGAGAGTAGAAGGGCAAAGAGTAGGAAAGAGCTCACAAGGGATGGTGGGATACATAGAGAACAGAGCATAGGAGATGGTGGGGTATAGAGAGAGCAGGGAATAGAAGATTAAATCCCAAAAGGATGGTGGAGTACAGAAAGCATAGAGTAGGAAGGAGGTCACAGAGGAATGGTGGGGTACATAGAAAGCAGGAAGGCTGTATGGGGGGGGGGGGTACATAGGAATAGGGGTGGTAACAGAGGGCAGAAAATGGGGAAATGGTCACAGATGGATGGTGGAGTATAGACAGAGTAGAAAGATCCCAAAATGATGAAGTACAGAAAGCTGAGAATAGGACAGCGGACACAGAGGGATGGTGGTGTATAGTGAGAGCAGAAATAGAGAACTGAGCTGGATATTGATCAGAGTAGTAGTGAGGTACAGAAAGCCAAAGACAGCAAAGAATAGGAGAGCGGTCACAGAGGAACGAAGAGGTACAGAGAGCAGAGAACAGGAGAGGCATCACAGAGGAATGGTGGGGTACATAGAGAGCAGAAGAGGACAGATAATAGAAGAAATTTCAAAGAGGGATAAAGGGGTACATAAAATAAGAGAGAGATTACAGAGAGAGTGTAGGGTGTAAATAGAGGGCAGAATGATGGAATAGAATTGGAGAGATACCACAAACAGAAGGTATATAATAGGGTATATATAGAGCAGAGAACAGACGTGATCACAGAGGAATGGTGAAGTACATAGAGAGCAGATGCAGGCAGATATAAAAGAGCATAGAGGATTGGGGTACAATGAGAGCAGAAAGGGGAAAGAAAATAGAGAAGATCTTGGAGTGATGGTGGGGTACATAGGAAGAAAAAAGAGGGCAGAGAATCACAGAGAGATGTAGGGTCTATTAGGAGCAAAGTTGGCAAATGGATAATCGAAAGATCACAGGGGCGTGGTGGGGTACACAAAGAAAATAGAGTAGAGGATACATCACACAGTAATGATGGGGTACATAAAAAGCAGAAAGGGGGCAGAAAATAGGAGAGAGCTCACAGAGGGATGTGGGGTCCCACAATTGGGAAATGAATAAGTGAGAGATCACTGGGGGATAGTGAGATACACAGAGAACAGAGAGAAGGAGATAAATCATAGATGAATAGTGAGCTACCTAGAACACTTTTGATTGGCAAGCATCATTTGGTTTTCCATATCTAAGACTTTGGGAAACATTAAATAGCATGCAGTATGTGTGATTGGGTATCTATCCCCTGTATTGCCAACAGGTTAACAGAAAAACTTCCCAGGTCACTGGATTGCCAACAGATGGGTGTAGGGTGAACTGGTGCCACTAAATGCTTGGATCAAAACTTAAACCTGACCTAAATGGTTTTTCAGCTAACAAAAATGCTAAATTGCTCCACCAGCTACTTGTGTTAGTCCTCAAACTGTACCATGGTGCCTCCGAAATCCAAGTCTTAGGTGATACAACCTAAACAGCTGTAAGCTCCACACCTGCTTTTCAGCTGGATAATTTTAGATCTTTAATGTGTATCACTGACGTTTCGGAGGTAAATGACGGGTCCATATTTGGCCTTGGTCAAGGTTTCAGTGGGGCCCCACAGGGTCTCAAGTTTAATTTAAAGACCAACACAGGTACTTCCATCCCTTCGGCACTGTTGGTACCTTTCCTGCACAGTAACAAAACATTTCTTTTTCTATCTTTTTTTAGAGTAAATGGAAAGCTTGTGGCACTGAAGGTGATAAGATTACAAGAAGAAGAAGGAACGCCATTTACTGCAATCAGGGAAGGTAAGAAATGTATTGTATGACCTGATGTATTGGTAGACACGCTAGGTATACTCCGGAGCTGGAAATTGTAACATAATAATGTCTGGTGACTTAAATTTCATACCACATTGAGCATCCAGACACATTAGAGGTTCTGAGGGATGTACAAGGTCATTTTACAGCACTTATTGTAGTAAACTTTTCACATGCTTATTTCTCTTCAAAAACTCACTTGTCTGCTACTGGAGGATTATAGAGAGAGATGCCTTGGCCAAACAGTTTTTGATATTTTCCATATTTGCTTCTCTAGACAAAATGGTATCACTCTACTTGCATATCTGCGAATTGGACTGGGTCACCAAACGACTGGAAAAAAATCTCTGGGGGGCTCCAGTCATATGGCTCCCGAAATTATATTTTTTTGTGCCATAGCTGGAGTCACAAGACAGCCAGTTGGCCCTCTTGGTACAAAATATGCAAATGTACCAATTATTTACCTGGCACAATAGCATACCGTCCATCAGTCCCATGATTTGCCATCCCTAAGCCCGTCAACTATTTGTCCTATTGAGCCTCCTCCCTTCCGCTGGTGGGCTGCAGGACCCAAGTCTGACCTTGGTTATCTATGTTTAAATCACAACACCAGAATGGCAAACACGCCGACAGATGAAGGAATGCTAAGGTACGTATTTCAGGCATCTAGGCATTTGTTCAGAGTTTTCCTATAAGCACAATATTGCTCCCCCACCATTGAATCTGTCCATCAACACCATTAACGAGATATCCGCACTCGGCAGAATTCTTTACAACTTTATCTTATTGTAGCATGCGGCACAAACGCCACAAAGGATGACAGCGGCACGTAATCCTTGTGCCAGCCTTTTATACAACAGGCTGCATTTTAGCATCCGGAATGTGATGAACCTTTGAATTGCACAACAGATGACTTTGTTCCCCATCATGAAACGCCATGATCGCTTTTCTTCCCTCAGTAAAAACTATGTTGACCCGACACACTACACGTATGCAAAATGGAATCTCGAGACCAAACGTTGCCGTCGTCTTTTATTTCCCTCTCACATTCTGTCCTTTATTATTGTTTTATCAGCGTCAATGCCCACTCGTTGATATTTTCAGTATAAATTGGCTAACCTGCGGAGCGAAGCTTTGAGCCTTTCTGTTAGGCCCCGATTACAGGGTGAATGGAACAAAACCAGAGAAGAAAGAGGTGCAAAAAAAACGCCTCTGTAGCCATACAAAAGGAGATGGAACACTATTTTATTTTTTAGAGCGAGATTTACTTATTCAAGTTGCTATGATCAGATCTGAGATCCCTGGGGTGCCGAGCTGAACAGGAAGAAAGAGCGCCGGCGGCGGTGGCGGGAATATAATGTATTTATGGCAGGATATGTGAGAAGGAGTAGCTACAAATAAGCTGCAGACATTATGTTTTATATATCTCAGGTCAGCCGATTCAACAATAAAACGAGGAAATAGGAAGAGGTCGTCTGTAAAATCTTTTTATGGAGGAGAAATCTTTGTTCCCTGGTGTGAGGTGCAAAATAAGATTTGGTTTGAACTGATATTAAAAGAGTAGGTGTGCATGTCGCACCTGTCATTGGTTTAAATGAGGGGACAACATCCCCAGTTAAAAAAAATAAAGATTAGGGATGAGGGAGCATTGACTGGCTCACGGAATATGTGAACTCACTAAAAGCTTTAACATGGAATTTCAAACGTTTGATATTTTTAAATCTGCGGGCGACATTAAAATAATACCTGGTGATCCTAGAATGAAAAGTTATTGAGTTACTTACCTGCGGTGTGTCAGTTCTTGGTCCTTACAGATTACCATGCTGTAGTGTGTCAGTGCTGGGTCCTATACGCATTTGCATGCTGCAGTGTGTCAGTTTTATGAGTTACTTACCTGCGGTGTGTCAGTTCTTGGTCCTTACAGATTACCATGCTGTAGTGTGTCAGTGCTGGGTCCTATATGCATTTGCATGCTGCAGTGTGTCAGTTTTGGGTTCGTATGAGTTAACAAGCTGCAGTGTGTATTTAGTGTTCCCGCAGTTCACATGAATCGCATAGAATGTATGATGTATTTTGCTTGCAGTCAGTGACTGCTGGCCAGATGCTGCATCTTCATTCACAGATTGTTCCAGATTTTTTTCATTTGTCCCCCGTGGGCATCATACATCAATGCTATTATTGAACTCAAAATATTTTATGTTTAGAATCAATTCCACGATTCCCAGTACACTTTCTGCAATGAAAGAGCTGATGTGTTTGTATGGGGCGCAGAAGGAGCACCCAAGAGCCTCCCGGGTTGCGTGACGTAGGTATCCCAGGGAGTTTTGTGCTCCTATTCATTCTCAATAGCCTGGGGGATCGAGAATTAGGGGCGGTGCTGTATCTTTATTTTTTTTTTTTTTAAAAAAGGGTGTTGTACTTTAAAAAAACAAACAACATAATTTTTACTCTACATAAAAGGATTGTCTACCCTTTTATGTAAAGTGAAAAATTTGAGTTTAGGTACGCTTTAAGTGAGCAAAACTATGATCCCAGAGAGTTGGCCCTGGAACAGGTGTCCCTTGATTAGGAATGCTCTGATTGTTGATTAAACAATTAAGAGGGAGTCTGAGGATTGTAGAAAAGAGCTGCAGGGGTTTACTCACTACATATCTGTGTAATATGTTGGCTCTATAAAATCCTTAATAATAATAATAATAATAATAATAATATTTGTGTACTGTGTTCTACTTTGTATTGTACAGCAGCTAAGGATTCTACAAAGGGAACAGGGGGAGGGGCGCACCCTAAAAACCACCAGCCAATAGGAAACCCCCTCTACTGCAATCCTTAAGAATGGCGGGAATTACAAATTACCTGTTCCTTAGGAATACAGTGGGGAGCACTCCCATTGGCTGGCGGTTATAGGGAGCGCCCCCACTGAACATGAAATCTGTCACAAGGATATTCAAAAAATGCTCAAAGATATTTTATTAGATTTCTTCTCAGTTGTACACAGTGGTAATCAAGGTAAGTGATTGCAACGAGACGTCAATACCCGATCAAGCACAAATTGATTAGTGTATGGCCAGCTTTAGGGAGAGGAAGAAGCCTGCATGTGAGGAATAAATTAAGTATTGTATCATGTTCCTGACCAACCCCTACTTTTGGTGCATTGGGCCCATGGCAAGGGTCTTTTTTTCTTGCTGCCCTAAGTTAGGCTTTAAATACTAAAGGACGTTTCCTTGAAAGCTTTAACACAGTGCAGTAGTACACAGCATTTTATATACGCGCCTTAATGCATCAATTCAAAGTCCTCTGTGCTGCATAACCCTGCACTGCCCAAGTACTGGAGAAAGTTTGAGCCAAGTGCTTACTTTTCCATAAACATAATGTAATGAATAGGCAGATGACCTCTGGGAACACAGATTTCACCGCAGCAGCTGAGATCCAAACAAAGCCGGATGAGAAATTCTCGGCTAGTTCAGCTTTTCAGAGGTTTTCTGAAAATTTATATACTGAATGTGCAGACTGCAATTATGGCTTCACACAAAGTGATATTAAATGGGAACAATTCAAGAGACTTTGAGGTCCGTCAGTATTTTATTTGTGTTTAGAAAGGAACAAAATATTGAAATAAAGAAGAAAAGGGAACGTTAGTATGAGATAAAGGGTAAAAAACAATACACAAAGTTTTTCAAGTTTCACCCCTATGTGGCCCCCAATGGTATCTTTTATTTGTTTTTTTAAAACTTGCTGGTAAGGTGAGGTCTCACTTCTGGGTCGGCTTCATTGATGCCGAAAGTGTTACCAGCATGGTTGCATCTGCAGCTTTTTGTGCAGCAGTACATAGTAAAAGGGCGTTGTAGTGGTGCCAGCATGCCATTTACTCACAGCATGCATTCATTTTGTGACACTGGGCTTTATTCAACCAGGAAGGCTGAACTGGCAGAAAATAAGTACTCCAGGGGACAGTGCCAGATTAAAGGTAAATTTTGCAGCCTGAGCTGCATTTGTTTAATAATCTGTGGTATGGGGGCATTTATGAGAGTTGGGGGTAACATTTTGATTTTCCCGCCAGAAATAAACTCCAGTTTCCCCACACAAATTCAGAAACAGCCAGAACACAAACGCACATCTCACACAATGCCACGCGTAGCACTAAAGCATGCATTTCTGCATCAAAGCTCTACCCAGGTGGGAACAGGCACTTAATGTCCATATCGACCTAAGTAGAAATATGGATAACAATGGACACAGTTGTATTATTAATTTAATATAACTCCTTAAGGGTTCCCTAAGTGACCCCAAGTTTGTGCTTGAAGCCGTTACAAGTTTTCAAAAGTAATCCTCAATGAACTGTTCCCTGCTCTGTACTTGCACAATAAGAACCCATCAAGAGCATTGCGCTCGGCCCCAATCTTCCTGCACAATGTCCATCTGCTGCCACAAAGCATGCAAGGAAAAGCCCTCGGCTGACAAAGAGCCGCAGCTGCTGCTTCTTGGTGCTCTATAAGCACAGAATGCGCCGCTCCATCCTATTTCAAGTAAAGTACGAAGAATGCGCGTCTGGATTGTAAAAAAATAAAAGAAATATTTCTGCCATCATTTGACGTCAATAGGTCCGGAGGAGCTTTTCAGAGCAGATCCACAAATGCGTCTGCAGAGAACCAGAAGGGTCTGCTTAAGGTTACTTATAGAATAACAGTTTTTGAAACACAGACAGAAGTATGTAAGCAATGTGCAAAGAGTGACAAAGTAAAGAGATTTCCCAAGAATCTGCGTTTATTTAATAGAATGCAAATAAAAGAGCAGACGAAAAAACCTGTCCCTTCCATTGTAAAAAATCAGAGCTAGTGACACTTTCCAGGCCTTAAAGGACACCTGTTGTGAGGGGTGCCGATGCTTTAAGCAAAATTCTAAATACACCCATTACAAATACATACATGGGAGCTGTTTAACCTGCCCATGATTTGTATTTTTACTCCTGGCATTTATGAAGCTTTGCCACACAGTAGAGCCCTGTATGAGCAGGCAGAACATTTTTCTGTGCTGCAGTTATAACTTTTTTAGGTCTCCTTCCCACCTGATTGGACAATAAAAGGAAAAGCAGCAGACTGATGAACTCATCCCCCTGTCACTCTTTTCTGTTAGCTCACTTCCTGTAATGATACTTCCTACCCCAGCCTGAGTTTTACTGTATAGGTACAGTCAGGCTGGGAGGAAAGTAATGGTGGATGTCCTCCAGCTGGGAAATACAGCAGGCAGTTTAGCAGGGAATGGTTAGATCTGCTATATGTGTACCCATCACAGTCATTTCCCCTGCTATCTGCACTAGTGATCATTGTCATAAGGACAGAAACTGAAGGGAATCCCAAATGTTTGAGTAATTTCCAAAGCAAAAAGTGAGGGTAAAGCTTTTAGTTGGAGACACCTGTTCTAGTGACGAAAGACTTCCAAAAGAATTTCCCCAACTTTCACTGATTTCCTTTAGTTTCTTTTGTGCTTTTGGAACAGGAAATGATGGGAAATTTCAGCAATAGTTGCAGGACAGCAAAAAAATAACCCAATACTATTAGCACAGATCTAACCCTTTCCCAAGCTATTCAAAATTATAATGAAGTTTGACTGTACATATAATTTAATTTGCACGCATTATATCTGCCCAGATTCTACTTTCCTACAAAGTTATTAAACTACAACCCTAGAAATAGGAAATTTTGACTTTTCCTTCATGTTGGCTCCAGGCAACAAAGAAATATTTTAAAACACATCTAAAAGGGTTTAATACAATGACACATCCTAATGAATCCCTACACGTTTCGCCAGTTAGAACATAAAGGGAAAACAAAGGTAGGGGAACCAATAGGTGACTACAATGGCATTCCTTCAAAAAACATAGATTCTTATAAAAAAACATATATTTTGTCAGCCAAGAAGATGATTGTTGAAAATCTACAGTTAATATATTAGTATAGAAGTAAAAAAGTGTACAAATTCCTCTATCATTTTATTTGCAAGGCCACATCCCTAATACAAGCTATACTTTGAACAAAAACACAC
>NC_092862.1:136034173-136097315 GCF_032062135.1 Pyxicephalus adspersus
ATAGCTGAGAGGTGAGTCAAAGCTCCGGTAAGGTTTTTATTGACTCCTTTATACTAAATGAAGAAATTCCCATTTGGTGACCATTGTCAGCAGCATTGAAAGTTTGAAAATGCAAAATGTTGTAGTTGCAAAAGTACAGAAGGCATAGACATATAGAACGTGATTTTACTGCACCCTGTGCCGCCTTGAAGGGCCACCACTAGAAATTTCTGGGCCCCATGCTAGGTAACTTCAAGGGCCTGCTCCATATTTAAATGTTCCAGCATTGCAAATGTCAAGCTGTTTTGATTGGGTTCAGTACAGAATTACCCCTTTTCCCCCACTGAAAGCAGCTCTGCTTCATTGTCCCAATATCAGCCTTTCCCCCATTATATGTAATGGTGTTTCATGGACAGGGAAGAATCCCAAATGGGGATGAAAACCAAAAATTTAACTTTTTTAATCCTTCCTCATCTAAAATAAACCTGGTATGTGGATTGACATTGTTAACTCGGAAAATAATGGCATTTGCCTGGCTGTCTCTGGCTTCTGTACTTGGACAGAAAGTGCAATAAATCATCACCGTAGTCAAACTCAGTAGTCAACTACTTCATGTTGTTTCTCCACTGCTTAAAATTTTCTCCAAGCCTTGTGAATGTGCAGGCCATGGGTTACCATCCCTGTCTAGTGTGGGTTTCTTGATGTCTCAGAGAGAGAGAAGGAAAAGGCAAAGGACGCAGCTACACTACTATGATGAGGGGGCATATGTACGCTCTAAAAATTAGGTTCCCATTATGGTTGTGCCTTTAAAAACACACCTGCATGGGTTTACCAAATCACTTTTTGGTTGTGCTGCTTTTTTTTACACATGTACCAATGATAACTGCATAGATTTTTGGAGGAAAGCCAGCATGCCCAAAGTAAACCTATGCAAATACAGGGAGAACATGCAAACTCCTTGCCAATATTGTCCTGGCCAGAATTGAAACTCAAGAAGCTAGAGTGCCAGCCATCTGTGCCATTCAACCAGTCATTTGTTGCTTGTTATTCTTCCTGTAGCATAAAATGGAGGTTTCCCTCGCCTATATTTACTTAGGTTTGGTGTCCTTATGTCTCATCCTTAGGTGGTATGTCCATGGGGTGTGAGGTCTATTGCTGTCCTGGGGTTATAGGGGTCTATAATACAACAAAGGATATTTCTGATTCCTTTTCAAACTATTCACTACAATAAGATACCCACCAAGGGTTATTGCTGGGGTGACCTGAGTTGCTCCCCATCATTACTAAACTAAAGCGACGAGTTCTGGTCCCACTTAACAGCAGGCTGTGGTTTTATTTCAGCTGCTGGCTCACCAACTTTAATGGAGACCACATTGGTAATCTGTCTTCTGTTTGCTTGAAGCTCGCTGTAGATGATCACAAGATTTCCCAAGGAGCAGCGAGTTTGGAAACAGCTGGAAGGGATGTGGATCTCACATGCTCATGACTATGTGACTTGCAAAGGTGCCGACAAAAATCACTGCATACATTATTACCTCGGATACGTATAGTGATATATATGCTGTACATTATGTGTAAAAGCAGCTCTTGGGAACGGAAACTTGATATTTTTACACTTTATGCTGTTAACCTTTTTAAAGGAATCTTTGGCGGAGAAATACAAGGATGGCCAATGCTAACTTTTTCTGCAAATGCTGCTTGGCTGTTCTTCTGATGGAACTGTTGGCTTTCAATGACGCCTTGGGGTTTTTCTCTAATGCCATTTACAGACACCCAATCATTGTCATTCAAAATAGTTGGTAATGATTGTTTCAGATAACAATTTTGTGAATGATCTCTGTACAAAAATGCTGCTTGGTCAACGCCAAGATCACTGTTCTGCCCTTGTGAAAGAATTACAATAGTCCCCGGTAGTGGTTCATATATCTATTGTTTGCCCAGGTCGGGAATGGGGTTTAAAGCTGAACTATAGGGCAAATAGAACATTGTGATGCTGGGGCTCCCACAGGGAGGTTTAAATGCTCTATTTTGCCTAGGGTACAAATAAAAAACACTTCCCTTTTCTTTGCTCCTGTAAGCTTTCCCTTCTTAAGTGGCCAGTCCCTCAAAACCTTTTCTTGTTCCATTTTTGTGGAAGATGCTCCATCCAGCAACTGTAAGTGTAAGTGAAAACAAAGCAGGCCCACCCACAACCCAAACTTCATGGAGAAGACTGCAGGAGGAGATAGGGGCAAAAACAGCAAATAATCGTTGCAAGAGAAGGGGAAGCAAGATTAGGTCTGCGTTCAACCAGAGTTCTGTAGGACCGTAGGATTCCTACAGAGGTTGCTGGGGGTTCCTTGAGCAATTTGTTCCCTTAGAGGTGGCATCAGTGATCTTTTTGGCTATCTGTAAGAGTGACTTTCTTCCTAATGTCCAGCAATGTTAGAAACATTCCAGATCACAACACGTAATGTACTGTGAGCCATGGATACAGTAATTATAGCAGGAGTTCCCTGAGTACCTAGAAGTCATTTCAAGGGTTCCCTCATGTTCAAGTCAAGAAAGTCTGGGTTAGATCCTTTATCAGGTTTACTCCTGTTAGGGTTTTGGCTGGGGGGGGGGATCCAAAAAGTTATGGGAAATTCAATAAGTTTAAATTACCACCAAAGCAAAGAAAAAGATGAGGTATGGTAATCAAATTTACCATCCAAGGAAGAAAAAATTAACCTAGCGGAAGAGGAATTAAAGAAATTCTTTACCCAGTTAGTTTTATTCTTTATTATTCTTACCCATCCATATTGTGTTAAGCAGTCAGCAGCTCATGACGCACTTTGGTTTCACTGCTTATTTTTCACCCATACCAATTACAATTTCCTACCTGCATAATTGTTTGGGGTGCCCAGAGGAAACGCACACGAGCATGGGGAGAACATGCAAGCTCCATGCAGATCTAATAGGGAATATAATAGCGAACACACTTAACCTATGTTTCCAAAACAAGCAAACTAAGTCCAGTTTGACCTAGAGATCAAAGTCAGTGAATTGGCCCTTTAAATTTTTTTGAGCAACTTTTCGTGTAAGTTTTTTCCACAATAAATCATCTGATGCTGTGATAGGACATTAAATTTACATTAGCGGGAAAAATTACTGAAAGAATTCCAACTCTTCTTGTCACGATCCTAATAAAGACCCATCACTGATAAGACTGTTATTGGAGTTATAAATTGATATTAAAATGATCTTCTCATTTTGTCCTAATTAAAGCTGCTTGCCATTGTATATCATTACTACATTATGACTATTTAATGAGGACAATGATTAATAAGTGGAAGGTGGCATAAAATTCATTAGTACAGGTTTACAGCCTCCTGAATCCCGAGCCTGGACACTAAATTTCGTGTGCAGATGGTGCTGTGGTTTCTGGGCCAACTAAGTGATGGGGCCCCAATGACTTGGCATATGAACCTCCATAAGTGCAGACAGGGCAACCCCAATCTGTCCTATTTATTCTGAATGGTTGACTTATTATGAAACAACTTCTATTGCCAATAATTTCCAATGGATCTATGATTTGCATATTGGTATTTTGAAAAAAATTATGCAATTAAAGCCCAAATCCAACCAAATCTTTTTAAAGCAGAACTAAACCATAATTTAAACATTGTGACAGAAAGGACAGGCAATGCTCCTCCTCAATAAAAAATAACCTTAACTGCAAGATTGCAAATATTTTACATACACTGACTCCCCCTCTTAAATCATTAACTGTCTTCGTTGGCCAGATCAGGATAATGTAACTTCCACACATGCTCAGGAGTTCATTCAATTTCTGCAGCCCTGGAGGGGTTCCTAAATAGCCAGCAGATCCCAGCATTGGCAGATAAGTTTGTTTTATTGCAGAAGTGGCATCTCTTGTCCTTTCTGAATCAATGGACTTGCGTGGTCACAAGGTTAAGGGGCAAAAACAAAAACATACCTATGAAAAGTCAATCTGAACTTTAAAAATTAGTTAAATAATTTTCAGGTGCATCGATCAAAACAAATCCTGTGGTTCCTTTTTATCACAAAACAGCTACAGACTAAGCAATAAAACCTGAGGTTTTATCAGGACCTCATTCTTTATGTGGAAGCAGCAATCTCTCTACAGACATCTGTCACACCCCCATATGGAGCTCTCCAATCAGCACATCTCATGCACCCCACTGATTGGTTAACACCAGTTGAGAGTGTTGTCAAATCTCTGCAGAGGTATTCTGCTTCTACACAGAATTTAGGGGCCTTTTCTACAGTAGGGTGGGGACAGACTTTTCTGTAATCAATACAATTGGATCATGTTTGGCTAGATAAAACTAAACTTCAGCTGGTCAATTTGTGCCTGGAAATGTCTTTACAATAATTTCTCTTTCTTTTTCAGCTTCGCTTTTAAAAGGACTGAAGCACTCCAACATTGTTCTTCTGCATGACATCATCCACACCAAGGAAACCCTAACCCTGGTCTTTGAATATGTGGTAAGTCATTCCTAATGGCCCAATCAGTGATGATCACTGGGGCTTAATTGACCCTAATTACTGCACCATTATGGCAGGGTGTCCAGCGGTCCTTTAGATCTTGCCACAAACACCACGTTGTGTTTTCTTTACTGTTTAAGCAGCACATGCATATGTATCACCAAATCAGCGTGAACTCTATAATTGGTCTCTAGCCAAGAGGTGTGAAAACACAGGACACTTTTATGCTAATGGGAACTATTTATAATTCAGCATCCAGAGATCACACTGAGGCATACTGGGTAATACCAAACAATCATTTTCAGCACGTTCTAATAGATTTAGCCCAGACAGATAAAACAAAAATGTAACCTCTTGCTAATACGTGCTTGACTTGCTTGGATTTTCCTGCTGGCAGAAAAGAGGTTCAAGCTGTGCAGGTGATGATGTAGCCTGAAGCAGGTGATTGGTGGTGGAGGGTCGTGTAATATTCAGACCTCCATCAATCAAACCCTCATTATATTTTTGCGGTACCTGAACAGTGTAGAGATTGTTCGTTAAGTGAAAAATCTTATATAAAAAACAAAAAGAATAAAAAGATAAAAACTACTAACCTTCAGTCCAAAGCTGTCCACCTCCTTTTTTGTTTTTAGGATAAATTCAGACCTACTTTGGGATCACCTCAGCTAACAACTTGGCACTCTTACTGCAGAACTGGTTCTTTAAGAACCAGCCTACACACACAGCTGGTGACAGTGAGCACTACTGGTTCTGCTCACTACCGCCCCCTATTTATTCTCTATGGGGTTACCGCCGGGAGAAGCTACATAGCGTCCATGTAGCGTGTCCCTGGAGGCTGCAATTCCCTGGCATGAGGGAAAGTAAGTAAGCGCACCACAACTTTATGGCGAGTGTGGTCTTCTGGGTTGAATGACGATCAGCGTCATTTAACTTCCTTTAAGCCCAGGCTGTCATTGACATTCCCAGAGCTGATTGGACAATAAAGGAGAAGTAGCACAGTGATGAGCTCATCTTTCTGCCACTCTTTTCTCCTATCAATATGCTCCTTTTCATCACCTGAACTGATTGGCCCTGAGTGCTTTTTTTCTGCTATAATCTCTGCTGTACAAGTATGTTTGAATGTACACGTATTTTTGAATGTGCAGATTACATTTATTTTTTGTTTTTTATATTTGTGTATCTGTAGCCAAAGTTTGTTTTATGAAGAATGGGAAAGAAGTTTGCAGTTTGTGTCCTCTGATAGGGAGAGTCCCCTTTTCAGTTTATGTAAGTGACCCTAGTCAAGCGATGTGGAAATAAGATTTTTACTGTTGTCACCATAACAGTAATAAAGGGGAAATCCCATAATTGGGGAGAGGGGCAGGGGGCACACTTTTATTAGCAACTGCCTAAAAAGGACTCATTAGACCCCCCCCAAGAAATTCCCGAACAGTCCAAGTCTCTCCTGAGTAACAACGTGCAACAAATTGGGCCAACAGTTCTCCTTTTTAAGGCTTTTACATGGAGTCAGAAGAATGCATTCTGCAACCCATCAGATGGCATCAGGCACCAACATAAACCTTTCATCTGCACGGTTTGATAGAGCCTTGTGGTATAACTTCTCCCAGCATGCTCCGCCGGTATACCAATACATGTAATTTAGGTATCTTTGTTACCTTGTTTTATTGTGACTTCTCACTTAAGCTAATAATTAAAACTTCAATCCGTTCTGTAGACAGGGCTGTGATTTTCACTTTGTGTAATTTCAGAAGTTGCAGCTTCGGAACACATAATTAATCTCTTCGCTAGTTTCTTCGGCAAACATATGGTATTTGTGCAAAAATACTCTCGCTTAAAGCTGTAAAAATCATGGGACGTTTGCATTATAATTAAACTCTTGAACACAGCAGATGGATTGAAGGAGGGGGAATGGATACAGCAGGGAAATTACCTTGACTATTGAACATTTTCTTCCTTATTAATCCCGCTTGGGCAGCCATATGATTGCAAATGAACTTTTTACTCTGGGTTTATTTCTACTTTTCTCCCTCCTTCTCCTGTTGTCAGAGAGTTTTAATGGTTATTCATTAGCCAAGATTGATCTTAATGCTGCGTCTGTGTATTGTTTCATCTTTAGACAAATTCATATACGGTCCCTTCACGCCAAAATGCCATTTATTAGTTTTTTCTTAACTTTTTAAAATTGTTTCATACTCGCCATCGTGTGACCTGAAAGTAAAAACCACAAATCCACTTCTATAATTGGAGTCCATTGCTAACTGGTTCTGTTGTCACTCCTTGTGATGTCACCATGACCCTGATGGAGTCCTCAGGACTTGTGAGGACCTTGCTGATGGATAGCCATTAGTAGACCACATCATCTGTTACCATTCCCTGGCGGCATCCTGCCATCTTCTTCTTTCTTCTCTTCTAGTAGATGATCTGTGGCCATCTTGATTGGCTGGGTTGGGATTACGAAACCCCAACGCATGGACCCCATGCGCAGAAGTTTATTTATACCAGGCACATGCCGAGAAGATGTGATTTCTGGTTATCCCAGCAATCAAAACTGATGATCACATGCTCATCTCTTCTCATCTTTTTTCCAGATACCCGGAACAATCGGGTAGGAGGGATTATTGCAGGAGGGATATCGCCTTTTTGTGCATTCCTAAAAGGGGAACTTAATTTCCGCTTTAATTGGATATGCACAAAAGTTAATATTTGGAAAGGGAACAGGACATAGTTTATTACTTTTCAATTCAGGTTGGTCACTGAGACACCAATACTGTATTTCTAGAGGACCCCAGCAGTGGGATCTCCTTGCCTTATAATCTGGCTTTGTTCATGTTCCTCATCGGGGGTGGACATATTGAGGTGCAGAGTTTGCTGTTGCATAAGGGGCCTGGACGCTCTAACAGGGGCCCCCAAGAGAGCCTTAAGTCAGTTCAGTGGAGGGGCCCCAAGTCAGTTCTGCACAGGGGCCAACTGTTGGCTACATCTGCCACTGTTCCTCTTGTTGCATCCTCTTTAACATCAAGCAACTATACATTTCAGAAAGCAGTGCAGGAATGCTTAGCATGCAAACCTTGAAATTAAAATGCAGGTCTGGCCACCCGAAAATTTTATTTTAACCTGGAACAGCCCTTTTAAAGGATCTTTTTTTCATGGAAAGTAGCAACGGATGTGCTAGTTTTGGCATTGAAAGGGTAAAACGTATTTCCGCAATTTCTCCAGGCAAAGCAGATGTTCACGAGTAGAGTGTTAGAACACAGACTTTATGTAGGTTCTGTCCCTGGACAGCTGGCATGGTCACACACAAGGGAGCGGGTACAAACCTAAATGGCTGGCTGCTGCAAATTCTCTGTTATTTAAAAGGAACTTAAAGTGTACCTACCCTGGAATTATATGTTTATTTATTAAAGTTTTTTATAAGAAATGAAACACTTTGTTGCTCCAGTATCCATCCAGCAATGGTCACATATCCAAGGCATTTTGTCATGTGATCCCTGCTGAATGTGCAGAATTCATACTGACTGATGCTATGCTTCAGCAGGGGTCATATACTGTATATAGTGCCTAGGCTAGGATTGGGAATAATGGGAACAACATTTTCGAAAAAAAGATAAATATTTCAACACTTCTATCGCATCAAAGCAATGCTGTTTATGGAAGCTTTGCTCTTCGTGGGCTGACCATACAGCAACTGTCCCTCCCAGAATGGCTCAAGTCCAGCAGCAAAATAATTATGACAGAATAGATGGACACTTCGAAATGCTAAATTCCAGGGGCATCCATGTAACTGGTAAAATCTCAAAAACCCCTTGATTTTCCTAATACATGAGCTTCAGAATTGCAAGACTTTAGACTTCTTTTAAAAAAGCTTATCAGCAATGACAGCCTTTATTTTTCTCTCCGTAAAGATAAAAAAGATACAAAATTAACATAACTCTTTATCAATACAATATTACAATTATATATATTTTTTTTATTCAACTGGTACAAAAATCTTTTTACCTGCCCTTTTGAGATCCCTGTAGAACAGAGCTTAGATAGGGAGAAGTGAACGCAGCACAGGAAACCAATCAATTGTGCTGTAGAACTTATATGCTATCATGCTGATAATACCAAAGAGCAACATGGAGGCACCCAGTGGTCTGCTGCTTCTTCATTTATGTTAGGGGGTTCAGAAATGGATAGACGGAAATTCTATTCTATTGACAGGTAAAACAGCTCCTTTATATTATATTATATACGGTATATTATATTTTCTAAATGTAAAATTTGTAATATTTGCATATATAGGAAAACTATATTTCCTATATACCAGGAATATAACAAGGACACATATTAGCCTACAAATGCTGGTCATAACAGATGTCCCCTATTCCCATATCAGAATATTAAAAGCCACGGATTCTCCCAGGTGTGCCGCTGCTGCTGATCTAATTGCTGCTATGACAACTACTAATCCTTTAAAGTCAATCTCCGCTCAAGTAACCTTATCCCTAAACATTGTGAGATATGTCTATGGTGCCTGATATGTTACTTACATCGGGTATTCTTCAGCTGCTCTTTTGTTCGGACTGCATTTGTCGTCAATTCCATAGATCTTGGTGGTTGTGAAAAGGTTGCCATATTAATGATAGTTCTTGTTGTCTAACACTTCCTCCAGGTCCAAGAACAGCTGGTTTCTTTTATCTATTGAGGGCTATAAAAGTGGACTTTTCCCACCAAGTTTGGGCTCTTCCTACTTTTCTTGTTTTGTATTAGAATATAAATTAGAACTCCAGTAGAACTAGTGGAACCTTCTGTAAGGCCCTGGTCAGCACTAGTGTTCCCCAGACACCAGTCCCCCAATCTACGTCGCAGTCTTCGCCTTTAGGGGGACTGGTAGCATCTCCCAGCACTCAGTTGCCCCCAGTGCACAAAGGATGATGTCTGGAGATGGGGTGGCCCACAGGTAGAAGTACCAAGATTCCAATAGACTAGTCCAGAATTCAGAGCCAAAGACCATACGAGATAATCCATCCACCAGACAAAGTACACAGGGGCAAAACACAAGTCACAGGCAATAGGTCAGTCCAGGCAGCATAAACTTGCACGGTCAGCAACTGGCAAAGTCTACAACAGTAAATCAACCAAGAAACTCTCCAACACAGATTAGCGAAGCTCAATGCTACAACAGGCACTGGCGACTAGGAGCAGAGAGAAGTCCCGGCAGCCAATGGCAGTCCAGGACTGAGTCATGAGCGGATCAGCCTCTATAATCCTCTTCAGCTGTGCACAGCCTAACAATGGATGCTGGGGATGCCATAAAATACATCAGGCTGCACAACTAAAGGGAAGCAGGGGCTGCTGCTATTTCTCTATACTCTTTGCTGCTGAAAGTGACATTGCTGGGCCAGTTAGGCTGTGTGGCATACTGCAGTGGCACACAGCAGGGAATCGCCAGCCCGATAAGCTTTTTCTAACACCTTCTAGCAATGGCCATGGCAGTTATGCAGACCAGGGAACTCAAACCTGCCCTTTCGGGAGTCCTTGGAGAATCTAGTTAAGCTCAAGCATCATAAAAATAATAAACGTTTTGGTGATACTGATTGTTTAAAGCATATCAGTCATAAATAATATCCTAAACTCGAAGTACAAATTGTACCTCTGATCCCACTCTTTTGGTCCTCTTGCCATACTCCTCTTTAACATCCCAGTATGAGGCCCGTATAGAGCAGAGAGTTCCCGTGTTATGTTGAAGGCAGTAGGGCATTGTTTCTTAACCTTTGTAACATTAGGAAACCCCTTGAAATAACTTTCAAGTCTTAAAATTAACATTTACTTTTGTATCTTAGAGGAATATCTAAAATCTTGTTTCTGGGCCGGATACACCCATGGTATGACTGTATATGACCAATGGGTTCTTGACATTTGACCATCACACCTGAACTAGTTGGACATCCCATGGGCATCCCTTTGAGGTTTGAACATGGTTCAAGGAAGGCTTTCCATGAGATTTTCAAACGTGTCTCTAAAAATTTGTGCCCAGGGAGCCTTAATTGAATTTGTGAGGTCAGGAATTGATGTTGGATGAGAAGAACTGGCCTATCATTGGCTTTGCAATTTATCTAAGGCAGTGTTTAACCCTTGAAATAACTGACAGGTCTTCTAATACAAAATATTAGTGTGGTGGTCAGTGGGAAGATTTCCTCTTACATTGCTGGCCACTGGGAAGAATGGCAACCTTACAGATAGCCTAAAAGATCATTGATGTCACTGAACCTGACCCGAAAGGAACAAAGTGTTCATTGCTCAAGGAACCCCCAGCAACCTCTGGAGGAACCCTGGTTGGATAACACTGCAGTAGACTGTGCAGCGTTCTGTCACATTGGAGTTGGGTCAGTGTGTCTAAAAGTACACAAAAATGAACTTTTGGAAAAAGCTATTTGAACTCTGATATCTGCATGGCCATGGCCAAGAACTGGGAATGGAATGGAGTAGTGGCATCAACGCCCAAACCAAATTTAGCAGAGTCTTTTACCTTTAACATTTTTAGCCTTTTACTTGGCTTACTGTTTTAATAAATAATCTGCAAATGTTTATCCTTACAGTCTTACAAGTCTTTTTTTCTTAAGACTCTACAGTCAATTTTCAAACTGTATTTTTTTTCCTGTGCACTTTGATTACACAAAGTAAGAGATGCTGTGACAGATACAACAAACAAACATCAAATGATTTGGAACTATGCTGATTGGTCCCTGATGAATAATGACTGGTTGGTTCCACAGCTGGGAGGAAGCACAGGTGTCCCCTTCTAGTTAATAAATAGAATGTGCATTGCCTTGGCAAAAATGCCACACACTCTAATATTTCATTGCACCGCCTTTAGCTTTGATAATGACACAGATTCGCTGTTCTGTAATTACGATAAGCTTTTGCAATATCACAACATTTTCTGTCTTCTGAGTTGCTATCATTTTTCCCCAAGATCATGTATTGATCATGGGAGAGTTGGAGCACTGTGTAAAGTCTACATCAGCACATCCCAAATGTTTGGGATTGGGTTAGGATTATTGGGGTTAAGGTCTGGACTCAATGATGTCCAATCCATGTATGAAAATGATGTCTCCCTGATCCACTTTTTTTATAATCTGAGCCCAATGAATCCCGGCATTCTCATCCTGGAATATGTCAGTGCCATCAGGGAAGAAAAAAATGCATTGATAGAAAAACCTTGTCATTCAGTAAATTAAGGGAATCGGCTGAATTAATATTTTGGGAAAATGTTGTAGCTAAACCGAGACCTGAACAACTGAAACAACCCCAGATCTTATCAGGGACCCCAGAGCATTAAGCTGCTCCCAACAGGAACTCCAGGTCAAAACACTGCCTCCCACAGGCACCCCAGGTCATAGCACCCCCCCCCCCAGGTCATAACACTGCCCCCTACAGGCAGCCCCAGGATCATAACACTGCTTCCTACAGGCACCCCCAGGATTGTAACACTGCCCCCTACAGGCACTGCTGATCAGAACATTGCCCCTACATTTTTTTTAGGGGGGGAAGGAGTGTAGATTATAGTGATTACAGCACATGGACCTGTAACTGACAATGCTAAGCAACAGATTGCAGACATTGGAGAGTTAACACAGCTCACAATCCCAAAGCACCATAACTATGCAATATAGGTTTACTATTGATTAGCAAATATCAAGGGGGTTAGAAAAATTGGTGGGGCTTCCTTCAAACAATATAGGGGATACTTCTAGAATTGCTTTGCCATGCTGATTACATACTCCACCGCTGAATACATTGGATACTATACGGAAACAATCATTTTATGGCTCCATGAAATAAAGACTTTTTGGGCCATTCACTAGAACGATAGTTCCTCATTTATAATCGGGTATTAAAGTCAACAGGTCTTTACTGTAAACCGTCAATTACATGATAAGTCACATAAAGTTTGTTATTTTTATCACCTAGGTGCTCTTATCCTTTAAATACAGAATCATTTGAAATGCATTAAACTTTCAATACCCCAGTCCTTTTTCTCCTATGAGATTTATTGTACCATTGAGATAACATTCTGGCTCCATGAGTGTTTTCCATTTTACACCATTTTACACCATTTCTGTAAAACCCATACACACATTTAGTTTTGTGACAGTTATTGTCATTATAAATTGATCATTTTTCATAAATATTTATTACATGACTATATCTGTGTTCCATTTATGGCATTTCTCTTCGTACAATACTTCCTGGGGCTATAAAATCTGTTTTATCACTTCACATTGTTGGGGGTTTTGTGTGCTGACGGGGGAGGGGGGGGGTGTTTGATGTATTTACACTTCCAAGAAAATAAAGGAGACCCTTAAAGAAGATTCTTTATTACACATTCTGCTTTTACAATTGCCCATATGTTTAATTCTATACATAATCAAGAGTGGTAAAGCAAAAATTCATAAAGTCTTTTCAAAGACAATGTCATTTAAATAAATGATGAAGTGTCCCTGACGGGGAAAGGTGGGGAATTAGTGCCGGAGGGTACCACCACAGTAGGTAATAAATTAGACAAGATTATGAATATTGATAGAGCGGGCGTATTATAATCTGTCTTTGTTGGAATTTCAATTAAATTTGAGGTGAACATCCTGTAACACCACTGAAAGTCATCTTGCTCCTCCACTATTCCACATAGCCCTAAAGCTGAAATAAATTTTAACCCTTGTAGTGATCCCCCTCATTTATGCAAGGTTTAATAGCTATTTTGTATCCAGGATGATAGGACCATAGTAAAACTTTCCTCTCTCCCTGCTCCCTCCGCTGTTCTCTTCTGCTTAATTAGACCGGTCCAACACAGCTATTCCAGAAGCCTCTGTACCACACCGGTCTGACTGCTGACGTCATCTCCTTTGGTGCAGATCTCTGAGCCACAACGGGATGACACCTAGTCCCACCCACAAACTGGAGAAGAAGGACAGTATTCTGCTAAATAGTCTTCCCTGGCATAATTTCAGTCTTAAAAACCCTCCGTGCTGCCTAAACGTAACCCTTTCTGGCAGGTGATTTATAGTTAACCCCCCTTCTAAGGACCTAACCCTAAACCCCTCCCTTCCTGGTACCTAAAGCTTAACACCTTACCCACCCTTACTCCCTGCACCTAACCCTAGTACAGCCTTCTTGGGGCCTAACCTAAACCCCTTCCTTCCCAGTACCAAAAGCTTAACACCCAAACCAACCTTTCTCCTTGTACCTAACCATTAATACAACCTTCTTGGTGCCTAACCTAAACCCTCTTCCTTCACCTAACCCACCTTGGTGCCTAACCTCAACCCCTTCCTTCCTGGTAACTAATGCTCAACACTCTACCCATACCTCCTCCCTGCACCCAACCCTAATACAACCTTCTTGGTGCCTAACCTAATCCCCTTCCTTCCCGATACCTAAAACATAACACCCTGCCCACCTTTCCTCCCTTCACCTAACCCAAATACAACCACCTTGGTGCCTAATCTAAACCCTTTTTTTCCCAGTATCTAAAACCTTACACCCTCTTTCTTACAGCCACCTCCCTGCACCTAACTCTAATACAACCTGCTTGGTGCATAACCTTAGCCATTTTCCTCCTAGTACCTACTCTTAACCCCAGCTTTTATAATAAGTTAGTGATAAAATTGCAATTGGCCCTTGCAATAGTAAGAGGACCCAATACAAGGAGAAACATATTTTTTTGGAGTTAAGCTTTAGGAACAAAATGTAGACCCTGTCAGGTGACAAAAGTATCAAAAGTCACTCCTTAATAGTCATGTCTCCTATCTTCCTTCCATTATAGTTCAACAGCATGCTGATCCCATGTGTCTATCTCCTCTTGTTTTTAGGGCTCATTTGAACTTCACTTCACATTGACAAATGTTTTGTGCATTGTAAGATAATCTATTTATTATGGTGCACAGCACCAAATACAAAAAAAAGGAAAACAAATCAGTGCCTTTTCGCAACACTTTTTTTCTGTATTGCATAAACGGTTGACCTCTGTGCACCGCACTATAACACAATTGCTTTTCATTTGAATTACACCACATATATACACATTTGTTATGTGTGCAATGCAGTAACGTAGTACAGTGCAACTGTTTACCAGTTTGTGTGAATGAGCCTTCAAAGTCCTGATCGATTGGCAGAAGTTTGCTTGCAAAGCAGAATTCAAACTGTAAGAAACTCTATAAACAGACAAAACCTATTTTTTCCTATTACAGCTCAATATTGTTTTTGACCTTCTTGGGAAGTTGGCTTTGGTAGCATACATGTGGCAGGCAGAGAGGAGCACAGAGGAGGACTGGGCTGCTGCAGACACTTAACGCTGTTTATTCCTGCAGAACTATCCAAACATAGCAGTCTGCATTTAGTATAAGCAAGAAAGCAATATATACAGTGGATTTCAAAAAATGTGTCTGCTTATAAAGCTGCTCTGGACTGATTCTGTACTTACAGTATATTTGGATTGTTCTCATATCAGAATTGTTCTTTACTGTCCAGACATGAGCCATGCTGGATCACAAAATGACAAAACCAGCTATGGTTTTCCTATGGCGAGTATGCAGCGTGGTGCCCATCTGCCCGTCCTCTCCCCTCTCCATAGTGTGCAGCACTTGTTCATTCATACTGTCATCTGAAATGATAATAATGATTAGTTTGGTCTTTGGTCAGTAAATCTTTGAACTGGATGGATAGAAATACAAGTCTTTTGCCAATTATTCCAGACTTGTTTTATGTATTTCATCTATTTTCCTGGAGTTCAGCTTTAAGCATTGTGCAGTCCAGGTAATGGGAGCGGATCATGTGTACCGGCATTGTATCTGTAATAAAGGATCTCTGTTAAACAGAAGAGGCAGATTGTACGAACAGCTATCATTCCAACATTCCTTCCATATCTGCTTTTCATCATCCACCTTATAACCGGCCGTCCCATCCTACAGCACCATATGCTTTGCAGTGTTGGTCGCCACTGGGAATTATTCTGCTACTGAGGTTCATCTTTGTGTCTTTTATATTTTTCTATAAAATATTTGGTTTGGAGATACCATGAGGTATCTCATGGCATGGGCATTATTCCTTCAGTGAAACAAAATCTGAAAACAAGCAATATCTTTATTATATTCCTATGGAGATTGATCTCATAGCCTATACTAACCTAACCTATACCCTACCATTAACCCTCTTTGTAATGTTCACACTAATCCTTTCTATAACCCTTACACTAAACCACCTTGTAACTAGTACACTTACCCTCCCTGTAACACTTACCTTAACAGTATTTCTCCCCACAACCCTAACAGTGACCTATCCTGTGACCCTCAAACCTTCCCTCTGTGTAATTCTGACACTGTATTTCTAACATTACCCCTCACCGTAACCCAACAATAACCCTTTCTACTGTCCTAACACTAACCCGTCTGTGACCCTATATTAACCCTACCATAACGCTAATCCTTCTGTAACCCTAACCCACTTTTACCTCCCTGTACCCCTAACACAAAAGCTCTCTGCAACCCTAACACCAATCCTTCTGTAACATTCACACTAAGCACTCCTGTACCATAAACACTGAAGCTTTCGTAACCCTCACAATAACCCTTCCTGTAACACTAACGCGTTTCTCTAGCTCCCACATTACCCTCCCTTTATCTGTAGCTCTTCTGTAAGCTTCACAGTAACCCTACTGTAACCCCAACACTAGCCCCTCGGTAGCCCTAATACTAACCCTTCATAAACTTCACACAATCTTTTCTCTAACACTAACCCTTCTGTAATTCTCATACTAGCCTCTTGTAACATTAATTCTTCTGTCACCCTCCTTGTAACCCCAACCCTTCAATAACTCTCACGCTAACCCTCACTGGAACAACAACCCTCCATGTACTCTTCATACTTACCTTCTCTGTAACCATAACTCAAACCCTTCTCTAACCCTCATACTAGCCCTGCTGCAACCCTCATATGAAACCTCTATGTAACCCTAAAGTTGACCCTTCTGTAATTCACATTAACCTCCACTGGAACATTAACCCTCCATGTAAACTTCATACTTAGCCTCTCTGTAACCCTCACAATAACCCTTCATAAATCCTAAAAATAACCCCCACTGTAGCTCTAACCCATCTATAACCCTCACATTAACCCTGCCGCAAACCTCATATCAAACCTCCCTATAACCCTAACATTAACACTTTTGTAACTCACATTAACCTCAACTGGAGCACTAACCCTCAATATAACCTTCAGACCTACCCTCTCTGTAACCCTAATATTAACCCATCTGTACTCCTTATATTAACCCTCCCTGTAATAATTCTTCTTCCAACCCTCACACTAACTCTAATTGAATCTTGAGAGTTGCAGGATAGAAGAACAAATATTTTGGCGGCCATAATACTTCCCGCAGTTTATCAGTGTGTGTAGCTGTTTGGCCGGAGCTCCAGTTTAACCTAATGAGATTTTGTGGTATAAAATGACTTCACTTCAGATAAGTTTTGTGAACCACTCCAAAGTTCCGGCCTTATTCACATGAAGTGCTCTAATTGAAAGTCTGACCGCGCTCTTTACAATCAGGTTTCAGGAAGTATTTTGCATTACAGGCACATTTCAGTGAGTTACCGTAGTCAGTATAAAGTTACTGATGCGTGCGTTCTCCCCACCGGCCCCCACAGAAAGATCCGCCGCAGCCGCCCGGCCGTACACACAATGCACCCTGTCTGCTGCATGAGGTCATCCTCAGGAGCCAAATAGCCCACTTTTTGTTTTAATTCAAAAGCAGATTTACATTGTTTAACATGATGGGAATGTGGAATGATCAGTTTATGGAGGCCTCAGGGCTCTTCATGCATTTCACATTTCCTCGTGACAGCCAATTAGGGGGAGTTATTATACTCCTAAGTCACATTTATTAGGGTTGTGAATTTTACAGCACATGTTATGTCGTGATGTGGCACACATGTTTTTCTGGAACAAGCAAATGTACTGTTTCCTGTGGCTTCTTCATGTCAAAAACGCTGATGCTGGACCCTAGCCATGTAGCTCCAGACAAAGCTGAAATATACAAGTGAATGGTTTAATATCATGAAATAGTTGTAATTCTATTCATCCATTTTGGTGATTCCCCAATGTTTCAAGTTAGAGCCAGGAGGATATTAACACTTCTCGGCCTAGAGATTTTGCAAGATATTTGGTAGGCCATTGAGTATTTATTATTATTATTATTATTATTATTATTATTACAGTGGTACCTCGGTATAAGTCCGCTTTGGAATAAGTTCAACTTGGTATAAGTCCTGTTTGGACACAAAAAAATTTGCTTGGTATACAACCTTTGTGTTAGAACTTGTATGGATCAAAATAAGTCACAACACCGCGTGCTACCCTTATTTACCTCTCTCCAGACAAAGCCACGACCGCCCACGAGTGTCTGTAGGCCAGTTACTACCATTCAGTTAACAACCCGGGCTATAACTCTCTGTGAATTACAAACACATCTCCTCCTTCTCCTCCCTTCTCAGCACCATCCTAGTAGGCACTCAACTCTTCTCAGCAAAGTAAACGGAGGTTAAATTTTCATTTATTTCATCTAAATGCTTTTGTTTTCATGTATTTTAGTATTAAGCAGTGTTTAAATTATTGTATACAGCCCCGTCAATGTATAATATGCCAATAACAATAAGATTTTTTTTCATGGGAACAGATTAATCATTTTCCTTTTATTTCTTATGGGAAAAATTTGTTTGGTGTAAGTCCTGTTTGGTATAAGTCCAAGGATCTGGAACGGATTAAGGACTTATACCAAGGTACCACTGTATCTTGTATTTATATAGCACCAACTTTTAACTAGGGATTGTACAATTCTATAGTCATTGCACTAACTGTCCCTCAGAGGAGATTTCAATCAAAAGTCTCTACCATAGTCATAACCAAGGGCAAGAAAACCAAAAACCGAAATGTCTTAAGGAAATCCACACAAACAGAACATACATGGAAATAGTGTCTTGACTGAGATTTGAATCTAGAATCCTAGTGTGGCAAGGGAGAATGCCATAAAATTAACGACCATTTCACACCTGTGGTGAAACGAAGTGTTCTGCTGCAGGCTAAACCGCAGTCTCAACCTCTCCTATCCAAGAGAACCTGCAGCAGCCCCAATAGACAATGAGTGGGGGGTACAGTTCTGCCCACTGTCAAATCTACAGATGCCCCCAAGCAGAACCAACACTGTAGTGTGAGTGACCAAGTGGTTGGTGAGGCGCCAAACGCTGAGCTGCTCATGATTGGGTATCCTGAGGAAGGTCTGAACCTAGGTTAACTTTGACATAACTGAACAACTACTTCAAACTAACCCCATGCAATGCCGCAGAGTTGATTGACATTTAGCAATATATGTCCTCTATTAAGGATGTGTAGCTTCTGTAGCTTGCCCTAGTTGACCAGGTTTTTCTCTGGATTCTTAAACGATAAATGCTTGGTGCTGCTCCTCATCCAGAGAGCCCAGTCTTCTTAATGATTCAGTAAAACTTTAAAAAAAGTCTTGGCACATGCCAGAAAAAATGATATTTGTTGGGAAGCATACTTAGAGGTCGGGTTTGGGGTCACCAGATTCAACCCAAATGTGTTGTAGCCTGAATTCACACAGAGCAGCTAGAAGGCTGTTACTAACTGGCCCTAGCAGCAAGCACTTCCTAACCCTGTTTTCCGCATGGGTAAGTACTTTCCCCAAGAAGAGCATCACTTAGAGGTAGCCCCTGGAGGTAGCCAGGGTTGGGGAAAACTTGCTAAACCCCCTACGAACTTTACCGTTTAATGTGTGCTAGCCATCAGCAATGGTGTCATGTCTACACCTATGCCATTCTGTGCTAAGCCATTCACAAAAGACATTCATGCATGTTGTAAACGCCCAAGGAGATAACTAAAACTAAAGCTTTTCAATCAAATCAGAGAATCACCTTTTCAGGACTTTTTTGCTTTGGTATGTTCCCTTTTATCCTTAACTCTTCACCTTTAAAAGGTTCTGCTTGTGAAGAAGGAAAGAGTGGAACTTTAGTATGTGAGCTTGTGCAGTTTTCACCTAATTTTTATCTAAAATTTCCACATTTGTCACATTGAATTCAATCTGTAAATTTTGGCAGAATCTTGGATGAAAATAAATAAACTATAAATAGTTAAGAGAGAACCAGAAATGCCCAGTTTGGGCTACTGGATGCATCATTCTGTAGACCCAAAGATAGATTTTGTTCCCTCATACAATTACTCATTTATTCTCTCTAATTTACTATTTAAATCCAATGTGAACAATGTAAATTTTGGGTTAAAACATAGACTCAAAAAGGAAGAGTGAAAAGCAGAAATTACTGGTACTTTTAGGGGCAACTGGAAGATGGGGAAATCTCTAGGCCCAAAGTTAGATTTTGTTTTTTCATAAAATGTACCTATTCATACATGTTCTAATTAAATCCTATGTGAAAATTTGAAAATTTTGGGAGAATCTTGGTTAAAACGTTCAGAAAGAAAGAATCAGAACCGAAAATTCTGGGTTGTCTTCAAGGGGAACTTCAGGCATCATTGTGTAGACTCAAAGTTAGATTTAGTTTTTTTTTTTATACATTTTCTGATGACTATGCTCATGTATACATTTTCTAATATAATCCTTAAAAAATGTTAAAAAATGTCAGTTTAGGGTGAAACATGTAAAATAGCCCCCTTAGTTTCAGAAAGAAAGAGTCAGAACCAGAAATGACTGATTCTTCCCAAGGCGAACTAAAGGCATCATTCTGTAAGCTCCAAAGACAGATTTTGTTCTGTCATACATTTTTACTCATTCACACATTTTTCTTTTTACATATGTAAAATGTAAATTGTGAGTCAAACCCTTAAAAATGGACCCCGTTGGGTTCAGAAAGAGTGAGGCAGAACCTAGAAATTTTGATCTTCGTTGTATAATGTTCTTGCTGGTTCTTTTTGAACTTCAACAACTCTTAATATGTATATTGGATAAACTTGTTCTCGACCCCTTGATAGGCTCATCATCATCTCTTGTCTGTATTCCGCTGATTTTAAGATGTTGTACTTTTTTTTTTAAAGCAAAGATCATTACCTCTTGTTTCTATGGGATGTAATGACCATCTAACTATTGCAAAAACAGCTGATGCTGAACCATGAAAACAACGGCTAATTTAAGATCGGAATAAGGTGAAACAACCTCTCTAATTTTATGTTCCTCTGATGCCGTATAAGCATTTTCCCTTTGGAACGTAGTGTATGTTGGCTTAATAACGTTGTTCATCATATAAAAAAAGCTGTGTAACGTTTGGGTTTCTAGCAAAAATATTTTTTCCCGCAAAACAAACAAAAGAGAGTGCACTTTATTTGAACCCAATAAATTATTTTGCCTTGTCAGTTCCAGTCTGTTTAAATTGTGGAACTTTTTTTTTGCATCACCTCGGCTGCTTAATTATAATATTTTTTAATGTGAACCGTGTTCTGCCAAAAGGCTTCCAGTTTGATTTTGATACAATCCTTGCCTGGGGCTACTGTGGGGAAGGGGACAAATCCTGTTATAATGACATTTTTAAATGAAAAGCTTGCCTTCATTTTTCAAAAAAAGATGCCTTTGATAAACAGGATTTACATAACCAGGTCAAGTCTGTCATGTTATCGGCCAAATATATAAATGACTGGCTTTGCTCATTTTTTTTTTTAAAGAAAATTTATTTATATTACTAGTCAGGTTGAAAAAGGATACAAGTCCATCTAGTTCAACCACTAGGGAAATGAATAAACATAATAGAAAAGCTGATTATTCCAATTAGAAACAAATATGCAAAGTTGACCCAGAGGAAGGCGAAAAAAACATAACACATGGTTCTGTTTATTCCAACAGCCGATTTATTATTTTGTCATCTCTTTCGTTAAAATATTTATTACAGGACTTTTGGTGCAAAGATGCTTTTTATTTTTTGAGAACGAATTCCAAATTTTACCAGAATCTAATATAGATTGACACATTCTTCATTTTCAAAGATACAGTACTAAAAACATTTGGTTCCTGCACAGATATATCCTAGGCCCGAATATCCAAATTCATTCTCTCAGCAAACCCATAAATAATAAAAATGTGCTGATAAATTCTTCACTTCGGAAAGGAAGAGACTTACTCCGTCCTTCTATCACCTCTGGAATCCTCTGTGGTTCTGCAATGGGTGCTACAAATCCTAAACACCTGAGGTGTCCAAGTCATGACTCCAAAGGCCACATAATAGCCAAGGTTTTCTTATAAACAGCCATTTTTATTCTTCGTAAACCATGTTTAACATTTATTTTGGCCTCTTGGATGAATATCTAAAATGTGATTCTTGGGGTTTGGTACATCTGTGATATCACTCTTTATGAGGTTCTTGACATTGACTATATGAGGTTCTTGACCATCACGCCTGAGCTTGTTGGACATCTCATGGGCATTATTTTGGAGTTGACACCCCTGCCCTATGGAGGTTTTACCAGCCTCCACTCATCCAGGATAGCTTTCCATGAGATTTTGGAATGAGTCTTGAGAATTATATATTTCCCAGTGAGCCTAAAGAGAATTTGTAAGGTCAGAAACTAATGTTGGATGAGTAGACCTAGCTCGTCATCAGCATTCCAATTTTCTGTACTTTTTTAACAGTGTTTGTAGACTTTTTTAACATTAGGGACCCCTTGAAAAATCTTTTAGGTCTTCAGGAAACCTCTAATAAAATTACTATATCGACAGCTCACGGTACATTAGTTTGGCCGTCAGTGGGCTTCTTACATTGCTGACCAGTGGGAAGAATATTACCCCAATAGATAGTGAATAGATAACAGGTTTCAGTTATACTAACCTGGGAGTCACAAACCGCTCATTGCTCAAGGAACCATTAGCAACCTATGAAGGAACTCTAGGTCTCCACCAAACCCTGGTTGAAAGACACTGATCCAAGTTGTTCAGTAGGGTTTTAGACATGGCTGTTTGCAGATCACTCATGTTCCTTTACACCAAGAAGGTTAAACCATGTCTTTATATGCCTGGCCTTTGTCCACTTGATTTCAGTCAAGTGTCTACATACTTTTGAATATATACTGTCCGTTTATGTTTAGAAATGTACACTTTGGGGTCTATTTATAAAGCCATGAATCTGACATTCACGGTAACATTTCCTAGTGAAGAATCAATTACTGCCATACAAACACACTGACCCGGTGGATTCTCCATTTGGGAATGTTTCAGTGAATGTCAGGTCAACTGCTTTGTATACCAGCCACTATATATACAGTACATATGATATTACATTTAGTGAACCATTCATGGACCTCAGGTTCACCTCAGGAATCCCATCTCTAATATGTTTTAACAACATTTTGCAGTCATTTTCATCTACGAAAATGTAATTTTCACATAAACCTTCAGTTTTTTTTATATCAAATTTCCTTCTTATCTTTGCATCCGTTCACCACTGCTCAGTGTCACGCAGTCATCATTGGAATGTTGCAGATTTTTCTTCTTTTAATTTTACTTTGTGAAGTGGTGAAAGCGCTTCATTCTCAGCTCCAGATTACACTGCTTTCATCCCGCGTGCCGAGGAGGAAATTGTCCCCTCACCAAAAGCCTTAGTCATGAGTCCAATTCCCTGATGGGCCAGACCTTCGTGTTTCATCCCATTTTCACATTTTTCCCCCGAGCTTGAATTTCAATTATTCTTGAGTCTGAGACTGTATAAGCAAATGAAATCATTTTTCAGATTCATGTAAAAAGTGATATAAAGTAATTTCATTGTTGGAAATATTTTGCTGTGGCATTGAAGCTGTGGAGTCACATATATATCCTATATAGGTGGAGGGTTTGCATTGTTATGGGATTGTCAAATCATTCACTGAGATCCAACTGAGAATGAAATATATGCATGCAAGCTGTGAATGATACACAGTTCTTAAGCAATCTGAATGTTAATTTTACTTCTTGCCCTCCAAACACAACAGGACGTATGAGGACATCTCACCAAGGTGGGGGAAATCCCTACTTAGACAGCTGTCACCTTTTTATCTGGTCTGGTGACTACTCCATTCTTTTTCTTTATTTTTCTTTATTGTTTAAGTCTTTATCACAATGATTACCTGGAATGAATAAATTGATCATCTGGACATTGATTATTCTGTGTTGCATCTCAGTGAAGTAGAGGAAAACCCTACTTAGACTGCTGCCACCCTTTATACCTGGTCTGATAACAACTCAAAACTTTGAATTTTACTTCTTTGTTTAAATTTTTCAAAACATTGATCATCTGGAGAAATTAGGACAATAAATCTTCCCAGCAGGGGATACAGACAGGAATGAAATACCTAAATATGGTTCTAGCCCTTATACCATTCTATCCGAAAAAATTCTATCTTGTTATAATAAAGCCGAAAGTGTGTGTGCTGGTAAGTAAATTTTTATTCCCTTCATGCCCATGTGGAAATGTCTAGCCTGTCCCTGGCCTAAGTTCTGGGTTGATTACTAGCATTCCATTCCTGGTGGAGTAGAGCTAATTGACACCTTTTATTGTTTTTGACTGACAGTCAAAAGCATTGAGCTCAGGCAGGAGATGACACCCTGACACTTCTGTTTTGACTGGTACAGAATACAAGTAAATAATTAATAGGTAATTCCTAAAAGGTAGGTCAGCACTCTAAAACAGGTCAAGATAGGAGATAAAGATTGCAAATTCCTGGGTCTGGTTATATACTGCCCATTCACAAAACCTGGTTATGCTTTCTAAAAATGCACATGATGGTCATTTCCTAAGCTTGATGAAATGTTCTATTTTATGTACACAAAGTCCGAGCATTTAAATAATTTCTTCTGTTTTTTTTACTTGTATTTCAGCACACAGATTTATGTCAGTACATGGATAAACACCCAGGAGGGCTGCATCCTGATAATGTGAAGGTAAGAAGTCCATTGAGCTAGGAATTCAGATTTATACACTGGTGATATGAATATAAAATGAATTTAAATTGAAGCTTACTGGGATTAATAAAGAGACAGAAAAAGCTGAAATATTACTTTCCAAGGAAAAATGCTGCCTCAGGATCACTTTGCTCAAATATCCAGAAGCCATGGCCAAGTAGTGGGCTCCCATATAAAGAAGAGGGCTGGGTGTTAATCTGGGGACCTTGGGGCCCAGCAGAGAAAGTGAGAAGGGGGGCCTAGCAATGTGCATAGCTATTTTTGACAGTGGATTTTTTGTAAGGCAGCAGGAGCCCATCAGAGGGCAAAAAAAGCCCACATTTGGGGACATATGTCTGGGTCCCGCCAAATGATTTTTCAGGGACTCTTGTTGGACAGTCCAGCCCTGAATATGCCCAGGTAGACAAAGGCATGACCTCCCACCCTAATTGTGGAGGTGCCAAAATTCCTCTCCCCATTTTTGGACAGTACATTAGCATGGCTTGTCATTGGGAAGAATTTCACCCTTACGGACAGCCAAAAAGATCATTGGTCTGACGTAAAGTGATCTTTAAGTGGTGGGAGGCACAGATTGCTCATTGCTGAAGAAACCTCTGGAGGAATCCTAGGATTGCACTGAACCCTGGTTGAGAAATACGGAAACTTGGAAATTTATGCAACTGAAACATGGAACAAATGATCCAAAATGAAGCTAATACACACAGCTAATACACAGTTTTCCAAAAATAAGAACCTTTTATATGATGAAACACAAATATCTGTTATTGTAAGTAGAAGTTAATACAGTAGTTTATTTTTGGGAAGAGGAATCCCAATTCCCCCAAATTTTTCAATTCATTATCGAAGTTTTGAGCAATACTTGCAGTATAGGCAATCATTTCCTCATAGGAAAGCTAAATATGGTTTTTAGATATGACTTCATACATATCTGGGGAGTCATTGATCTTCCAAAGATTTATATTATATATATATATATATATATATATATATAGTACTTTAGCAGTGTGGAGTATATAGCATAAAATATTTCGGAAGTGAGGTGGGAAATGCTCAATACCTAGATTCAACAGTACTAAACCGAGGGCTTTGTTCTCAATTTGTCAATTTTTGGAAAGGTCAAACATTCCAGTTTTAAAGACTATTTTTATTTTTAAGGTGAGGTCAATAGACATCTTTCACATGATAGTTTGGATATAAGTAATAATTTACAGATTTCCTTGATAAACATTTGAACCAAATTTGTCCATTCTCCTGTCTAATGTTTACAACTACTCTGTGTATAGCTTTGCCGTTTCCTCCTTTGTAGGGTTATGATTGGGATTAGCAGATTTGTACAGTGTTTCCTCCGGAGGAAGCCCATGATAAAGGGGGCTGAAGTGCTTGTACATTAGCACAGAAGAGACAATGCTGGCACATGTCCAGGATCTGCGGGAGCCGATATTAATTATGTGGCCCCCACTTCATCTCTACTGGAGACTGAATGGGCAAATAGCGCGTGCCCCATAATAAAGCTGTCTGTCTCAATTCTCACTGTCAGACACAAGACAATCCTGCCCGCAGCTCTCTTCTCTGCCCATCTATTCAAATTAAATAATATGCCAGCAACTTACTTATTTCAATTGCTTCTTCTTGTCTGGCTGTTTGGCACTGTCATTCACAGCTTGCACAAGGTCATTGTTCCAGAATAAACCACACTCTATAAATTTGGTCCATTGTATAATATGTTTTCTGTAGGAAATTCACAGTTCTTTTTTTATTAGGTGTTTAGGTTCAGTAATAAAAGCAATTTTTTATGCATGTGTATTTTATGTTAAAATAAAAGTGGGTTGAATTGGTGGAAATAAATCTTCAAGGGTTGACTCTTTGCCTCCTGAGTACCACACCTACTTCATTCTAGAAAAAGATTATAGCAATTTGGTAATTAATATTATCATAACAATTGCTACTTAAAAGGAAAAGGGTCTTAGATCACTCACTGAAATATCCAAGTGCAGTTTTATCACACAGGGACCTCATTCAATTTACATTTTCATTGAAGTCACACATATGCAGTCAAATACACATTGTACTAACAACCTTCATTGGCACAGTCTAACTTCGTAGTAACATTTACTTACTTCACTTCTTGTCCCCGTGTTCTTGATCTAATCTTCATGTTAAAACTACCACCGTCCTAAACCTTATTTGCACCCTGTACATAAAGTATAAAGTACATGCAGGCTATCCCTATATGTGTTATTACTTAGACTTTTTATCATTTATGTTACCGATCTCTGGACTAGTTCTTATTTATTATTATCTAATAAAATTTAGGTTTCCAGTACTACACATGGTATTTAATATAAGGTCCAACTAAGAATCTAAGGAAATCAGGACGTCTCTTCTCCTATTGATCATCTCTCTAATATTTCACCCCACAATTCTATCCATATAGGGGAATCGGGACCTTCTACTGCTGACCTCTCTAGTGATGCACTCAACAGTTATTTATTTAAAGGGGAATCAGAACCTTCCACTTCCTGCTGGTGATCCCTGGTGATACACCCCACAATTCTATTTATATGGGTAAATCAAGATCTCCTTCCTCTTGTTGGTGATCCCTATAGTCATGCACCTCACAATTCTATCAACATAGAGGAATTGGGGAATTCCTTCTAGTCATCCCTCCAATGATACCCCCAACAATTTTATCTATATCTGAAAGTCAGGATCTCTTTTCTTTTACTGGTGATTTTCTAGAGATTCGCTCTACAATTCTTTATATAAAAGGGAATCAGAACCTTCCACTTCTTGATGGTGATTCTTCTAGTGATACCCCCTACAATTCTATCTATAGAAGTAAATAAGGACCTCTTTTCTCGTGGTTGTGATCCCTATAGTAATGCACCCCACAATTCTGTCTACATAGTGGAATGGGGACCTCCTGCTGGTGATCCCTTCAATGATACACCCAACGATCCTATCTATATAGAGGAATAGAGACCTTCTGCTGGTGATCCCTCTGGTGATACACCTCACATTTCTATCTATATGGGGGTGTAAGGACATAATTCCTTTTACCGGTGACCTCTCTAGTGATGCACTCTACAATTATTTATATAAAGGGGAATTAGAACCTCCCACTTCCTGTTTGTGATCTCTAGTGATACACCCCACACTTCTATCTATATGGGGGTATAAGGACATCAATCCTTTTACTGGTGACCTCTCTAGTGATGCACTCTACAATTATTTCTATAAAGGGGTAGAACCTCCCACTTCCTGATAGTGATCTCTAGTGATACACCCCACAATTTTATCTGCATTGAGGAACGGGGACCTCCTGCTGGTTATCCCTCTGGTGATACACCTTACATTTGGGCCTTCCTTCTCCAACTATTAATCCCTCTATTAATGCACCCACCATTCTGTATATAGAGCGGAACTAGGACTACCTTCTGATGACCCCTCTAGTGATACACACCACAAATGTATCTACATAGGGATCAGGACCTCCTTGCATTTTTCCGTTGGTCCCTCTAGTGACTACCCCCACTTTTCTCATTTTGGTTTTCCCATTGAATCCTCTGAAATAAGTACCCCAAATCTTTCATCCTGTGTGACTTGGGTCAACACTGTACTCCCAATATTGTACTCTATTAGAGCATTCTTTTTTTCATTTACCAGAAGTATCTACTGCTTTTCCCAATCTTCCAGCAATGTCAAACCTCCATTTTCCTAATACTTTTTCCTCTATTTATTTCCTCCTTTTTTATGTGAATCAAGCTATTTTGGCCCTTCAGTATCCAATATTTCAGCATTTTAGTCTACATCATTTTGCCTATTAAAATGTATTGGCATGACTCTGATGTATATGTTAATAAGGGGAATGGATACGCAAAGCAGGAGATGCCGGAGTTGACTGGGCACAGAGAAGGTAATATTTGCTGTTCACAGTTCAAAGAGTAGGCAGGTGTGCAGAATTTTAAGTAATATTACACTGAATTAGGGGCGCCCATCACAGATGCCATAGCAAATTAATTATCACACTTGACATTTGTTCATTTTGCATGCTGCCATTTTACACCGTCTCATGTATGTGCTTTAACCAAAAACTTAACACGCCGTATGATCATATTCGGGTGAATAGCATCAGCTGGTGGGTGAAATTGAATTTCTAGGCTCCTGCCCAAGGACTGCATCAAAGATGCAAAATCATGAAGCTTAATTAAAAGGATAATATAAAATATTGCAATTTGCAGTTACCTATGACCACTACACTGAAATGTATGTAGTACCATTGGTTGTTAAAAAAAAACGCACATTGTAGTTTTAGAATGAATTGTATTTTAGGCTTCCCAAGATGCTTTGATTTATTGTAACAGTACAGACAAGTATCTAATGATTTCTCTGGATCAATTTGCACCTTCTATGTGCTGGTAAAAATTGTGATGACATTAAACAGATGTCCCACTTATGTGTTTGACAAATGCTCCATGGGAAATGATATGGCATGATTGGAAAAAAAAATACAGAAAAATGCATGGGGGAAATAATACATTAATTAAAATGGGCACGATGCTAAAATGCAAAGACCTGTGCACACTATCCATCAAATCCAGCTTATTTTATTGTAATTCTAAATATATACCTTGTTGATTCAGGAAAAAGGCACATGTTGATCATGAAAATGTAAAAGCATATAAATCAACCCTTTTAAATCTGCTATGGGTATTTAAAACTCTTTACAGATCCCTTATTAAGGGTTATATAGTTGTGTAAAGTTTATGGTCTACATTTCTCTTTAGGCATAAGTTAATAATATAAGTTAATATTATTAGTTATTTAGTTTGCCATATACTGCAGCTTACAGGGCAACAAATGGCTTAATATGGTAGTATTGTTGCACCAGCAACTCGGCTCATTTTCAACCCCTTTTAGAGTTGGAGTTAAAAGTTGCTCCCAGCTGCCCCTCTTCAGTACTGTGCAGTTTCAGCTTGCGGTTGTTGTGTTAGCTGCAATTTAACCACAACCACACTCAAACTCTGTGTCATGCGGTTAGTATGGTTGCGATTGTAGTTTCTTGCAGTTCAATGTTTTCAAAAAGTTGATGGATTAAACCAATCACAATTGCTTTCCAACTGCTGTGAGTTCAAGTGGTTGCATTAAGGACAATGGCAGCGGCTGGCCGCTCAAAGGTGGCAAAAAGCAACATTTTGCGTTCAGCAGCCTCGGGAGCAATCCACTTGAACTGCACCTCAACAGTCTGCAAGAAGTGGTTCCCTGTCACTCCAATTCAGTTGAATTGGGGGTGCGGTTGATCTTTGGACAGACTTTTGCAGTCAACAGCAGTTCTGAAATTAACTATAGTCCAGGAAATATGTATGATGTCATGGGACCTTGAATTGACATTTGTTGAAATTGTACATATTCTGTAATGGAGCAGAAATGTAAAAAAAGGCCCATCCAATCTGTATAGTACTTGAAAACTATAAAATACATTGACTATATGCTCACCACTTGCTTGCTGGACTATATATACAGCATACACAATGTGAACAGAAAATCAATATATATATACATTCCATATTGTAAGGTAAATCAACACATTTGGTCCTGAGGATCTCTTCATATAACCGGTTAGTATAAATGAGTTACCCAATGCTATACGCCATAAATTCAATAAAATCATAGTATTGGATCCTTTTTTTCTCCCAGGTGGTAATTATTCTGAGAAAACAATATAGATCAGGATCTGCAGGAGATTATTGCTTCCAATGTGCCTTAGACTTTGTTGACCTCCAGAGAAGTAGCGCAGTACAAACATGTGATTATGTGTTGGAATTCTGGGCTTTGTCTTGCAGCTATAGACCAGCTGCTGTACAGTCATGATGATTAGGAGAATTTTCCTAATCTAAAGTGTATATTACCATTTTTGTTTTATTAGGATCACAATATTTTTTTATTTTTTTATTTTATTGATAGTACTTTATATTGTGCAGTCCTCTAGTTGTACATTATTACTCATTTTACTATTTTAATAAATGTCATTTGCATTTTTCTTTACATAACTGTCACACACTGAAGCATTGTGATCATGAAAAGCTATTATCTTTGTAGTTAGACAATATAAAGTTGTGAATAATTTCTATACATCTGACACCAAATGGATTTATAAGGCTCGTTGTTATTATTATTATTATTATTATTATTATAGCAACATATTACACTGCACTTACTATATTAATTAGAGGATGCAGATGACAAGTTCTCATACATAACAAATATATACAATGGAATTGATTTACGAAAGGTATGCAGGCTGTTCACATAGCAAAGTGAATTATCTTTTGCAGAGAATATTGATTTAGTTTAGAAAAGAAGTGAAGCTTCTGAACTGATTTAGCCTTCCAATCATGTGCAAACAAAAATCCATTTCTTTCTTCTTCTTTATTTTTCCTTGTGTAAGATTGGATATTCTTTGGAAAGTGAATTTTTATCACATTCACTAAACTAAGTAAATTATCCCTTGCAAGCAAGCTGATAATTCACTTTGGTAAATGGTCCATTTATATTCCTTAAGTAAACCAACCTTATTGTATTGTATCCATGAAGGAGCACTATTGGCAGTATAATGCCTCATACAAACATCCAATGGACATCAGAGAATTGTAGTTGTAATTGATCTTTTGTGATCGCTTACATTGACAGATGCATGAATGAGCTCCGTACACCCAGTGCCCTTCTGTTCTATGGAGAGGGGAGGAAGGAGAATGAGTATGAGGATCCCGCTGTGCTCTCAATAGGAGTGAACAGTGATCATTCCCAATCGGTCAGTTATCAATCATCAGCTTAAGGCAGAAAAGGGTTGAGAAATATAAACATAGCAAAGTTAATTGTCACCTAGCAAAGGATAATACTTTCAGCTTAAAAAAATGGGATACAAGTCTGCTGACCTTTCAACCATTCAATCATGTGCAAGCAAAAATCCTGTTTTTTTATATTTCCTTGTATGTCATTGGGAATTCTTCAAAGTGAATTATCTCCACTAAGCTAAGTGAATTGTCCTTTGCAAGGTAAGTGAACAACCTACAGTCCTTTAGCAAATCACCCAAAGTATGTTATGTCTACAGATCACCTTCCCCTTTCTCCATCTGTTCTGTAGTCCTCAGAAAGTGCCAAGCAGGCTGCAAACACGGAGAAGACTTTTCCTCCTCTTGCAGGGTTAATGTGAATTAGACAGAATAAAAGACTGATTTGAAAGTATCTTAGGTAACCAGCAAGAAAATAAACAGCGGGGATAAAATTACTGGCGAGCGAGCTGCTGCATTTTCCAGCGCATTTAAGTCTTTGAAAATAAATGGTGTTTAAATAACTCCTAACAAGCTGCAGCGCCTGTTCCGCTGGGATGTTTATGGGGCTTTAGCTCAGGAAAGTGACAAGTGTGCCGAGCTCCTAAATCAAAGGTGCCTGGCTTTATCCTCACATGTCCCTGAGAGACAGCTCTTTAAAAGTAAACCTAACGGGAAGCCGGGTTTTGTGTTGCCTTCTTATCTGCTTATTACTGGATCTTTGTTCTAAACCGATGCTGAATTCAGATTAAAGGGGGGCAACTACAAACAAGGCAAACCATGGAACAGCTGTAATGTAGGTCAGCAGCATAGGGGACCAAACCTGGTGAAGTTGTAGGTACGTTTCAAGGTCATGGCATCTAACACTGATGTATTGAGAGGTTTTGTTTTGTATTAAAATGTAATTTGGGGTAAAATAACATTGAAAATGTCCCGTAAAAATGTATTTTAATTACTTAAATTACTTCCAGAAATTCAGTTAGCTTTTAACTCCCTATCTGAGCTGACAACATGGTACCTCTGTTGCACCAAAATCCCAACCAGCGTTGTCAGTTTATGCATGCTAAGCTACAGAAGTTTGCCTGTCCTCGCCTTCGTATGTTAGTCTCCATCTGCATATGTGGATTATTGAGCAAAACAGTGCTGCTGCTTTGGCTGCCAACGACTTGCCTAAAACGTGCATGTAGGGAAAGGTCGCACAGGGCATGGAATTCTGGAGGAGTCCCTAGTCAGTAGAAATTGAGCTTCCAGTAGCTGCACCTGCAAGATCTTTAAAAGACCTGTCGAAGATAAGGTAATGAGTCCTATCTCTTAAAAGAAGAGCGGTTCCTACCCAATAGAGCGATGGCTAGAATATTGCACAATAGGAGGGGGTATATGGAAAGGTGATTAAGTAGTGATAGGTTAAGAAACAGGTGAAAATGGGCGAACAACCTTGAAAAGATGGGTTTTAAGGGCTCTTTTAAATACCTGGAAGAAAGGAACAAGCCTGATGGGACAAGGAATTGAGTTCCAGAGAGTGGGGGCAGTTCTGGAGAAGTCCTAAAGGCGTGGATTAGAGGAGGTTGAGTGAGGAAATCATTTTTAGGTCATTAGAAGAGTGGGGCAGCTAAATAAATATATATATACATAGTTAAATATACCTCCATTTATTAAAGAAGAAGTAAACCAAAAACTACCCAAAACAATAAAAACACACTTACCTTCAATCCCGCAGAGCAGTCGATCTGTTAGGAGGTTTCTTCCATCGGTTCCAGCGTCGTCCCGGTATCCGCCTTTTTGGCCGGCACAGAGAGCAACCATCTTCTCTTTTTCTGGGTTCTTCTTCCTTGTAGATGTGGGATCAGGTGGCGTAGATTGGGAAAAAAATCTTGCCAATCTCATTGCGCACAGTTCCGCAATTTTTTCCTTTTTGATGGGGCAGGCATGCACGGAAGGAGCGGCCAAGAGCCTCCTGGGATGCGAGATGTAGGTGTCCCAGAAGACTTTGCACTCCTATTCATGTTTAAAAAAAATAGGGTGTTGCACTTACCCTTTTATGTAAAGTGAAAATTCTGAGGTACGCTTTAAGACTCTATCAACACTTTAAACTGAAACTGAAGTCCTACTTTGTGATTGGGGAGCTGTTTATTGCAGAAAGGGACGGGCGATGTTTCTTCTGCAATAACTATTCTTACCTGCCTGAATGCTGCCCAGCTGTCAAAGTTTAAGGGAACGAGATGTGTTCATTCAGTCAGTGCTAGGACTAAATCAACTCCTACTCACCTGTTCAAGAGTTACATCATTCCAGCCCAGCCAATCAAGATAGTCAAAGATCAGAATACAGAAAGAAAGGTATAACAAAATAAAGAAAGGTGAAGATGTCCGCATCTGTGATGGAAGGAGGACTGCTGAGTATTGAATAGGTTTAGTTCTTCTTTAAATGAAATTCTAGGCTATTTAAAATTGTATTTTATAAATCTGCATCCTGATGGACATAGCATTTATTTGTTTATAAACCTAAAGTTTAAGGCATGCTAAAGCATTATAGATTTACAAATAGCTTGGGCAATAGTGTGTAGACATCTGACCATGTGACCATCACACCTACAGTACCTATATGATCTAGTTTAGTTCTGTTTAGTTTTTGTTCTGTTAATGCAACAATATACACAATTTAGACAATTGTGCTCTTCCAACTTTATATCCCTTTTTTCCAATATGACTGTTCCCCTGTACAAAAACGCAGCTCCATAAGGACTTATAGGTTGATGAGGTTGGTGTGGAGGAATTCAGTGGCTTGCTTAGAGCCCTGACCTCAGCCCTATTGAACCCCTTTGGGATGAATTGGAATGTTCGTAATGAGCTAGGTCTTCTCATTCAACAACACTACCTGACCTCACAAATGTTTTTTGGCTGAAAAGGCGAAAATTCCCACAAACACACTCCATATTTTGTAAGAAGTTTTCCCAGAAGATTGGAGATTGGTATGGAAATAATATATATGGAAAACTCCATATATGTGCAAGATTTTAGAATGGGATTTCCTACAAGTTCATATAGGTGCAATGATCAGATGTCTGCAAAATGTTAAGCATGTCTATCATAAACACGTGGAACATTCGGAACATTTCTTTCTGTTTTATGCAGTACTCACTTTTAGCAGTCGATCACAAAATATTTAGGGTAATTGTATCAGGATCTGGCACTATATGTGCCAAAATAATTACCAAGGCTCATAATATTCTAAATAAAGATCCCTTTGTCTTTGTGGTCTGGACTGTGAATTACTGGAAGTTGAAGATTTTTTCCTGTGCTCCCTTATATCCATTAGTTTTTTGTGAGCAGACGTGGGCATATTTGTTAAGGAGTTTTCCTCTTCCAGCAATTTATTTGGCTTGTGAAACAAACACTTACTACAATTCAAAGGGAACTAAATGAACAGCTGAATATTTCCTGTTCATGTTTTTAGCTTTTCACATCTGATAGTGTGTCAGCCTTATAGGCATTATGAAAATGTTCTGTGCTGCAGCTGCAGGGGGGATAAGGAAGCACAATGTTGAAAAAAGAGTGAGAATAATTCTCATTGTCCTTCAATTTCTTCAAAGTAATTTGCTATTTGCTAGCAAATGTTTTGAATCCTGGACCAGATCCATTCCAGGTTTGCTAGATTACCCAGCTTCCCTGATGAAAGTGTACCCTCCCCAGTCTTGGAGAGCCTTAGTAAATCAGGCCCATTGTGTAAAGTCGTCTCCATCTCATCCCAAAGATTCTCAATGGGGCTCAGGTCACGTGGCGGCCAATCAATGTTTGATGACCTCTTTCACAATTTGAGGCCTGTGAATACTGGCATTGTCATTTTGGAAAATGCCCGTGCCATTAGGTGGAGAAATTCATTGATTAAAAAAAATAACCTTAGTCACTCAGTATATTCAGGTAATCAATTGGCCTCAGTTTTGGGCACATAATGTTGCTGAACAATTACTTGGGGAGCTTATTTGGCAAGGAAGTATTAAAGCTTGCCCGTCCTTAGATGTGTTGGAAGCATTTGCTTTAATTTTTCAGACTTAGAACATTTTCAGCTACGTGCTATGAAATGTGCATGAAGCAAATACAATAAAAAATACTAATTCCCTATCTAATGGAAATGAACAATGGCAGACCTATAGACCTTAAGGGCAGCTTTTGGACCGTGGAGTGCAAAATGCATGCAAGAACACATCTACAACAAATGACAACAACAAAATAAGTAAGATTTTTAACTATGTTGGTGACACTGTCAAAAACTGCTTCTTTCTCTAATTTTTAGATCTTGGGGCCCTTAGATATGGGGCCATTTTGACTTTTGCAGCATCAGGGGTGATGTAGTTTCATGTGAAATAATTTTATATATTTATTGATTAGATGATCGATTAAAAAACGATCGATTTGAAAATGTCAAATATATTCAAAACTATCATTTTTATGACTTTGAAGACAGAATACCAATCAAAAATGTTTTGTTTTTTTTTTTATTTATTAAACACAGTACTGAGATCGATACTATTTTTCTCATAGTGAAAATGTTCGAAATACCAATCAAGTGGATGATTCACTGAATTCCTGTCGACCAAAAGGATCAGTTTAAATCAATCGTAATGCAGATCATGCTATTAATGGAAAAAGCCATTGAGAGAAAATTGTACATTGTGTTTGCCCCAGTAGTCGCCCATAGTGGTCAATATTAGGTGTCAGCCCCAATAGTTGTCTTACAGCTGCTTCAGCACTCCCCCCGCATGGTCATTGCCTATGTTTAGGTCATGTGGTCACTGATGATTGAAAGTGAACAAATGCATTGAACCTCTAAATCCCTTTACATATGTTCATGTCATCCCTATAATAATATTCAGATTATTAATGAGCTAATTCTATTTCCTTTTCAGTTGTTTTTATTCCAGCTGCTGCGAGGACTCTCCTATATTCACCAAGGCCACATTTTGCACAGAGACCTGAAACCACAGAACCTGCTGATCAGCGATACAGGGGAGCTAAAGCTGGCCGACTTTGGTATGAAGACCTTTGACTTTAATTAGTGTTTTGGTATATTGTGGAGGAGGCCAGAGGGCTCTATTGATTTTTGACTCTTCTTTGGATAATCTCATCTCTTGTTATTATTGTTTTTTTTTTTCTCTTTAACTTAACAGTTATCTCAAAATGAGAAAAGGATGTTTTTGAGAAACATAGCCTCAAATAATCCTCTTTCTGCAGAGATCTTTTTTTTTAAGGGGCAACTCTAGCCAACAACTAAATCTACATTTATTTGCACTTGTTAAGGGCTGCTTTGTTAATGCTTCATATGTTGGCTTCAGTGAAAGCATATTAGGGCAGACTTGTCAATCCACATAAAAAAAAGTTAATTTTAGAAGCTGATTAGGTGGAGTCTGAATACAGAATGATTTCTTCACTAGTTGCCCTTCTCTCGGCACCAATTTGTATAATTTGCAGAAGCTTATACATATTACAGCGATTTGTGGAATACCCACCATATGCTCCTTACCGGTTTAAGATTTTCTCAGGTATCAGGCTACATAGGGGCCTATTTATAAAGAGGTGATCATATAACGTGATCATATAACATTATATAAAAGAGCGATTGGATTCTATGTAATGGTGATTGGTGATTAGAAACTCACGTCTCTACAATGGAATAACTGAGCACCAAATGTCAATCGGTGCTTAAAAACTTTTATTGTAGCCAATGATTGCCAGTTTTCAAATGTGAAATAATGCCGGTTTAACATTTTCCCAGGTATCAGGCTACATAGGGGCCTATTTATAAAGAGGTGGTGATCATATAACATTATATAAAAGAGAGATTGGATTTTATGTAATGACAATTGGTGATTAGAAACTCACTTCTGTACAATGGAATAACAGAGCACCAAATGTCAATGGGTGCTTGGAAATTTTCATTGTAGCCAATGATTGCCAGTTTTCAAATGTGAAATAATGGCAATTGGGGTCTAATCATCATTGTGACCTAGAGCGTCTCCCACTTTCTAAGGTTAGTGATTCCTGACAAATTGTGAAATGGTGATCTTTTTATAAATATGACAAACACTATCTTTTAAGAATCAAAGTAACGATCTTTTGAAAGTGGGGAACCTGTTGAACAGTAGCAGTTATGATTTTGTACTTTCTCCTTGGAAGTGTATTAAAAAACTTTTTTCTTTCTACTTTTTATGCCAATGCCATCCACTGTACCAGCATTGACACCTATCTTTTCTTCTTCTAATGGTGTCTGGTCCACACACTTTGTCACTCCTCCATTATACCTATTGCCATCCTTTGTGGAATTTTCCAGATTGCCATTCGCTTACCTTGGTCATTAGGCATCTACTGCCCATGTATACATGAGTAACTTTGCCCCAGCACTTGTCTCTATTGATAGGAATGGGTCAAGAATGTAAATTATACTGTGCATTTTTTATAGGCAGTATTTATATAAAAAACTAATGGTAAAAAAAAAGGTCCAAAAGTTATTTACAAAGTCTCCTATGCCACAATAATTACCACTTAGTAGTTATTTTTCAGGTTATAAAAAACGTTAATACCTCCTAAAGGTGTTGTTTGTGCATTGCAGTGTTATAAAACTACAAACAGCTTATACCCAAATCAAGTATGGAAAATGATTGTCCTGTTGGCAAGTAAATACATTTCTAACACATATTTAGGAAGCTCCACAAAACACAATGGTGTTAGTATCCTCTGGCTATATCATTTGTATTTTTTAACATGCCTGTTTTCAAATTACAGATGAGTATCAGAGACAAAAATATCAATGTATTGATCACGTCCTCCTAAGTATGATTTGAGTGAGCTTAGGGCATAGCTGAGCAAAAGATTGCTCCTTACATAGTCATTAATTTCAATGTATGCATAACAGATCAGCCCAATCGATCAGATGAGAAAATCCCTCAAAGGATTGCATCTGTGTTGTAGAGTTTGCTTTGTATTGTCACCAGTTCCCATAGGATAGTCAGCGGTCACAATAGGTCATATGTGATAGTGCCCGCTAACAAAAGAATGAGTCTTAAGTATGTGGCTGTTCCACTAGATTTTTCTTCTGACTTGACATAGTGGTATTGATCGGTTTATACATTGGTGTTATCAGCAGCATGATGGTTCAGTGGTTGGCTTTGTTTACTTTGTTTTAATTCCAACAAGGGCCACTATCTGCATGCAACAGGAGTTATTTAAATGTATATAAACTCTGTGAACTTCTTTTATTTGCATCATTTCCATCTGTTAACTTATTGGCTGAAAATGTTTGTTTCAACATTAATATTATTCTAGATATTATTTAAGAAAAATGGGAAGGTGTTCTGTAATTCCTTTCATTTCTATGGTGGCTGTTAGTAATAGGTTACATAACAATACATTGTACAGCCGAGTGTATTTGTGTATAATGATTTAAAAAGTTTTACATTTATTCTTCTATAAATCTGCTTTTACATTTGCTACTATATGATAGTGGTTATCAGCTTTTCTGTGGGTGTATCTATCATTAAGCTCATCAGTGGAAAGAGAGGTATTTAGTCTTTAGTATTTAGTGTACAGTGATGGGAAAGTCATGGAGGACCAGTATGGCATGGTCATTGGTAGTCCAAGGCGGTGGTGCTGTCATTAACTTATAGCCCAGCAGCGGTGGGTCATTTCTGAGTTTTTTATTTTGTATATACCTGTTTTTTGGAATTGCAAAACAAACATATATATAATTTTTTTTTCATTGCCCCATCTTTAAAATTTGGTGACTTGAATTTACTTTCTCCTGCAGGTCTTGCTCGAGCCAAGTCGGTCCCCAGCCACACTTACTCTAATGAAGTAGTAACACTTTGGTACCGACCTCCAGATGTGCTGCTGGGTTCTACGGAATACTCCACCTGCCTGGACATGTGGTAAGTCAGACCCCTGTGAACAGGGATGGTTTTAGAAAAAAATGGGTTCATAGACAAATATTAAAAGTTGTCAGTTAGGGGTTCTGGGGAGGGTGGGAGTTCTGGGATGTTTCCCAGCTTGCCCTACCCTAAAACCAGCCCTGGCTGTAAATTGGATAATACAAATTATGTATGATTGTAGACTTTATCTAGAAAGAATACAACATTATGTATTATTCTCCATGGCAAATACTCACAGTAATAATTGACAGAGGTGTTAACACTTTCCTGCTCCATTTACACCAAACATAATTTAATGATGGACTCTAGTGCTGCAAAGGTAAGGTTCTATCCATTGAGCCACCTCACCTCCTTGTGGGGTATTTTTATAACGACAGGTTCACTTTATTCTAAATTCTATGTCATTGTGTAGATGAATGAGCTGGCCACATATAGCCATCTCACCTCTTGTAAGCTTGCACTCAGCACACTGATATGGGGAGCAGCTGGGCACTTAACCGTGTGGTTAGCAATTCCTGTCATGTCACATTTCTTAATAGCTTTGCATTTTTTTCTCACTTACAAAATTTAGGGTTGCCATTACTTGTGTCTGGGTGATAAATGTGAGCCCACAGACCTCCAGTGTGTCTGCTACTGAAGCTTCACAAATAAATATTAACTTCTCCCGAGGTGAGCCTGTATGACAAATGACACCATTAGTACTGCTTGTTATCCCGCTGCATCGTTACTGATGGGATGGCAAGGCCTTGTGTGTATGGGAGGCCTGAAGGGAAAAGGTCTGCGTTGTCACCATTTTCCTGTCTAACATCTATAGGTCTAACAGATACCCACCAAATGACTACTCTTAGGCCTGGTAATTGGGTACGGTATTGCGAGAGAACAGGGTTGTAAAAAAGTGGCCCATATGCAAAAGTGTTGTGATTTTCAGCATGGCATCTGCAATGTTTGGAACAGTGGATGAAGATGGTGGTGGTGTCAGTAGTAAAAGAAATAGTGGCTGCAAAAGTGAATATGGGATAACTTTTTGTAGTTCTGTGACTACTAGGGAAAGAAGAGATTAGGATTTGTGGTGGAATTAGTTTCACATGAGGTGCAAAGAATGGCCACAGGCTTCTTTATTTCAAAGAAAAATTGCCATTTCAGGGTAAAATATATTCTAACTTTATTAATATTCATTTGTAATAACCTTTAAATAAATAATTGATGATGAAGCATTATTAAAGCAATATAAACCAAAGCATTCATATTCACTATTTTTCCTATTTTTAAAAATAAGATGAAAAGATTGCAACTTTTCTTTCTGATCACCACTTTTAAGGTCATCTCCACTTTAGGTATTGAAATTTGTAATTGGAAAGTGGGGTACTCCATAGGCGATAGTGAAGATCAGAGAGGATCACATCTCCACCACCAATAAATGACCACAATGTAACCCTTTAGGCACCCCACATTTAATAGACTGGGAACAGTGGTGATCAGTACTCTGTTCAAGTGAATTTTGGGAGGTTCCCTTTTTAGGAATTTAGGGTTCTTCCCTTTAAGATCCTTTGTTTAAACAAAGACAGGACTACTGTTTGCAATTGTGTAATGTTGTACAATCGGCAGTCAGACATAACAAAGCTCTTATGTTCCTCTAAGTATCAGCTAGTGAGGCAGATGAGCTCAGGGAGGTGGGCGCAGGAGAAGGAATCCGCAAACCAGCTGCACCCTAATGAAAGCAGTAACATTGTCTCTGTGGATGTATCAGGAGACCGGGGTCATTGCCTCCAAATTGTTTTTACACTTCATTTGCTACCTGGGAATGATTCTGAACAACAACGACCTTCAACGGATTTTACATTGTGATTGCTAAATCATAATACGTAAGAGCCAAGGCTGTGTACAGTGTGCACAGGTACTGCTCAAATCTGCTAACTATATATAGGCACACACAAAAATACTAATCATTGCTAAGAAAAGTACAAAATGTGAGCAACGATCCAGAGGCCCACCAACTAATTTCTCTTCCATTTTTTTCTTCATATTATTGTTTTGTCCCATTATTTTTCTTTCTTTTATTAGGCTTTTCTGTTTTTTTCCCTAATTTGTTTGTTTTTACATTTTTCTTCTTTTTCTTTTTTCTTTTTTTTCTTTTTCTTTTAATTCAATTTTAATTTTCCATTTTTCCTGTGAGACCTACAGTGTAGGATGATCAGTAGTTTTAGAAATGCATGGGTCATGCACTAGTCCAGTGTCAGTGTAGGTCATACAGGAATCTTCCAATTTCCTTTTCATGTTTCTCCTATGGTAACCCTCGATCAGCCTCGGGAAGTTGGTAGCACTGCCCGAGCACACAGTTGCCTTCATGAGTTGAGCAAGGGATGGTAGATGTAGGACTGAGGGACAGAAGTGAAAGCAGAACTCTGGGTAAGGCAAAGCTGTCCAGAAAGCACAGGGAGGATCAGTGGTTCAAAGTCAACCAAGGGTCAAAACACAGAAGAGGGTCAAGCAAGTGGGGAATCTGGGGGTCATAAGTGAGAGAGTGGTCAGGAAAAAGTCAGTCAGATTTGGTGTCGAACATGAGTAGCTTCGAATATGATTTCCAAAGGGACAGAGGCAAGAGAATGGTTGAGGTTAGGGTGGGCAATGAGTTAGAAATGTCAGACAGAATGTGGTTTGCCAATGAATAATAACAGGATTGCGGCACTCAGCAGTTTACGGGAGCAAACGCTATAGGTCAGCCCTAGTTTAAATGCCCCACCAACAAATCAGGTGAGATAGGGTCAGGTCATGATAGAGTTAGAGGGAGGGGGACAGAAAGAAGATTCCTTAACTTGAATAAGCCTCAGATGCTGGGGTACTTGCTTTCAGCACTGGAGACTGTGTAGGGATTACCAGAAGATAATGTAATTGGGCATAATTGGGCAGCCGCAGATCAAGTGGGCCATCGAAGTGGTGGGATAGGTGAAAACTAACAATAGACAGCCAAAGTTCTTTATAAATATGGACTTTTCCCTTTCACAATTTTTGGAGTCTCCCTGTTGAACCGTGGGTGTGATGGACAGCTCAGTGATAAGTAAGGAGCATTCGACAGTCATCTCCCCAGAATTTTTTTTTAAGCTGGGTGGGAAGAAGCTGTAGGCAGGTGGTGGTCACAGTGATGTCACCCAACTTTTCAGTAATGACCCAAAAACAGCGGGGTGATTACTGAAAAGTGTTGGGTGGTGCACCCAGCAAAAAGGGGCTGGGGGAGAAGTCTGTTGGGAGACAGGAGAGGGCTAGGCCAGGCTTAATGAATGTAATTGATTAGCCCAGTGACATTCCATTCCATATTCTTCCATTGGCATTTTCCAATGTAGGTTTGAATTTGATTGGCTGCTCTGGATCTCCATTAGGCTAATAAAAATCTCTTTAATAAAATAAGTTCCTTAATTATTGCTACCGAGGAGCCCAATCATTAATTTTTTCACATTTCTTTGTGCTGTGGAGAAATCTAGCATGTCATTGTTTTCAGCAACTGAGAATCAGTAAATCTTAACCAGCTAAATTATTAATACCTTTATCCAGCATATGGCGGGGCTGCGTGTTTTGAAATGTGAGAATGGACATGTCAATCCTTATCTTGTGTTTATGATAATATTGTTAACATTTAGCCTTTCCGAGGGTGAGCTGAAGCGCAGTTGGAAAGCTCTTGATTGACGTCTCTTCCCGGGAGGACATATTTCTACACATTTTGTTTTTAAATAAAGCTCCCCTGTGGAATGGAGGTTCTGCGTTTCCATAGCAACAGTGCGATCCCGTAATCCATAGGAATAGTTTTCGGATATCATTTCAAAAAAGTAAACCCAATGCTGGCTTAAGATTAGCCAAAACCAAGCTCAAACTGGGCCAAAGATATCTGAAAACCACCCAACAAAAGCAGAAAATGTGTGTGTGTGTGTGTGTGTGTATAGAATTACACTGCTGGGCAAAAGTTCTGGAGTTGGCTTTTTGTGCAGTGTATTATTACATTAAATCATAAAAAAATGAAATTAAAGAATTATTTTCCCAACATTTATTCAACATGATTAGATAGAACAATAAAAATGAATAAATCTTAAAATATTTTGTAATAGGATTTAAAATGTTGGCCCCACATGAAGCCATCTAACCAAACGTTACCTCCCAGACTCTGCCTGGGTCAGTATTTATTAAAGGACTTTAGTCTGTTCACATAGTGAAAGTGAATTGCTGACGTCAACCATCCAATCACAAGGTAGGAACATTCTGTTTGTTAAGATTTATTTGGTGATGGTGATTGGATATTCTTTGCAAAGTGAATAATGGCCACATTCATTAAGCAAATTAAACATTTTCTTGCATGGGGATAATTCACTTTGCTGGGTGAAAAGCCTAAGTTCCTTTAGTAAATCAGAGAGTAGGAAACTGTTCTCACTCACAACTTGACTTTTTTGTTTGTAATTTCATTGTATTGTTATAATTGTCTGTGTGTGTTCCTGTGTTAATAGCAGTGGAAATACAACTGACAGATGTATATCCTGAGCACAATGGGTCTGAGTTTATAAAACTCTCCAAGACTGGAAAAGATAGATTATTATGGGTAGACCTGGGTGATCTAGCAAACCTACATAGATCTGGTCCAGGATTGAAACATTTTCTTTTAATATGAAATCCATTCCAGGTTTGAAGGATCACCCGGGTTCTCCCATGATAGTCTATCTTCTCCAGTCTTGTAGAGCTTTAATAAATCAGGCTCACTGAAACATGAGTATCTCAATGCTGTGTAGCCAATCGGGTATTAGGGCAATGTTAGAACGGATCCAAGACTTGTATTGAATTAGAGTAGCTTTAAAGCCAGCTGCTGAATTTTTATATAGGGTTTAGCTTGGTAATGTAATTTCAAAAGTTATTTAAATCTTTGTTCAGACACTTCCTGTTATAGAGTGACAGCTGTGCTCCTACATTGTCACCCTGACATGTGTGTACCTGGCAAAGAGTACAAGCTGACATGCTGCCATATTTTGCTTTGTTGTGTTTCACCATTTTCATTTTGGTGCAGAACAATGGCATGCAGCTGATCTGAGTGAATGTACGTAGGCCGAGGTAGCAATGCTAGAATACTATTTTAGGATTTGAACCGAGCAATGTTTCTGAAACACAGAACTAAATTTTATCCGGTTGAGGTTTGAATCTACTTACATTAAATATTTGATAAAATAAGCAAATGGAGCTGGGCTGGAGCTGCAAAATTAACATTTCACAAATTCCTTAGCTGGGGAAATGTTTGGGAATTGGGAGATGCAGACTTTCAATTTACTGCCAGAGAGATTATAGGATGATAAATGATCACCCGTCTGTAAACACTTTGTTCTCCTTCCAAAATATGTTATACAAAATGTATGTTAGTATTACCTGTTTTTTTTTAAAGAGGTAACTTGCAACTTTTTTTGTCACTTGGGACCGCCAGTCCTTCTGCAGCAGCTGCTTCTCTTGCATTTGATTCTGTAGGCGACAGCTGTCCATCTGTTACTGGAAGTGCATTGGGGCTGACAGAGCCGTCTCTTCTTCATGCAGAGGGTGACCTAGCGTGGACATGGATGTAGCCAGGAATTCTGGTTTTGACCTGAAGGTTCAGCGTCTTTGTGACATTGATCAGTTCACAATTCAAGACATTTTCCTGCCTTCTGAGTAAACTTGGCCATGATATGATATGAGAAAAAAAGTCTGGTCCTGGAGCTGTGGTCTGGACACAAAAAAATATACAGCACATTTGCGATAAAAGCTTATTTCCCCAAATGTTCTCCCTGTAAAAGTGCTACAAATTTTTTTTCATCCTGATAGCTATATGGTCAGTTCCTGATTTCCTGTTTTCTGGCAATTCTGCCTTGGTTGCACTAAAATACCAAGCACTGCCTGAATCATCCCCTGCTGGTTTACAAAGCAACCCTTCCAATTCTCTTTTGCATAATTGTTTGCCTTTTCAGCATTTTCCCCAGAAATCTTTTTAAGCTTGGCAGAAAGAACCTGTAGGTGTGTGGGGACCCCTTTATTGTGACCCAACTTTTCAGCAACCATCCAAAAACAGCTGGGTGGTTACTGAAAAGTGCTGGGTTGTGCACCAGCTTTCGAGCTGTAATCAGAACTAAGTGATTTTTGTCTAAATCCAAAAAGCATGTATTAATACTCTAATTTTTAGGAAATCTGTGCTTTCTCTTCTTGTGCGGGTCAAATAGTCATGTAAAGCAGAAGTTTGTTAGCCTCCCCTGTACCCTTCCTCAGTTAAGGGTTGGGCGTTTAGGGGTTGGTACAGTCCTCCATTGGCTGCCTATATGAAAAACATGATAGGTAGTCAATGGATGACTGTAGGGCCTTAACTAGTAGGCTGAGAAGGCTGCTTCTCATTATCATGCAGTGACTAAAGCTGCATACAGATTTCCATATTATTGCTATCCAGAATTTATATAGTGCCAACATAATACACAGCACTTTACAATGTCCATAGTCACTAGTTTAGCTAAAAAATTACCTTTCTTGATCATTTACAGTGACAGTAGAGTAAATGAGGTCTGTAGACATGACACTGATCAGTTCCATGGGGAGGGGACAAGGGAAAATGAGCAGGAGGCACACACCTCTCCATGCTCCCCAATAGGAATGGACAGTAGGTTTCCTGGTTGGTCATTTAGTGATCTGCCAGCGGCGATAGCTACACAACATTGGTGGATCACTGTACACATCGTAGATTGAAACAATTGTTCATCTCGGATAGCATACAGCTGTGTGGAAGGAGGAAGAGCAGGAGGTAGCTGCTGCTTCCTTCCATAGAAAATAACATTGGTCATCTTGGTGGTTGGTCGTTTAGTGGTATGCCACACTGGATATTCACACAACGTTGGGAAATCCTTGTAGAGATCCTAGATTTTTGATGATCACAGGCATTCATCTCAAGCGCCATACAGTGTTGTCCATCTCTATGGAGAAGGGAGGATGCATGAGAGGCATGCCACTGTGTCCTTCCCATTAAAAATTACAGTGGTTGACCCAGTTGGTCTTTTAGTGATCTAGTATGGAGGAGGATTGCTATGTAGGGGAACCACTTTACAGATGCTTGATTTTCACCCAAGAGCATCAGAAACTTTCATATTTAGCAACAATTATCTAGCATGTGTACAAAGCTTAAGTGTTGTCGGCCTGCAAAATAAGGTCATGTTACTGGCAAAATTTTGCAACAGACGCTGGCAATTTGGCATTGGTTATCTATGAACTTATAATAGGCAATTGACCCTACTGTATCCAACACCTCCGTTTCGATTGATACGCTAAATATTGCTGCACCCTACAAAATGCCTCCCATCCATCTGTCTGCGGTTGCTGCTATTGGCCAGCGTGTTCCCCTCAATATTGCCTCCAGTATTTCTAACATTGCAAATCAGTTTTTTTTAGCCGACAGATGTTTGTATCTTCATTTTAAGTCTAGTCAGTTAAACACATTCCTCTCTGGTAATGAGACTTCTAGAACTTCATTTTTTTCCTAACTTGACTCATTTTCATCCCTGATTCCGCGAGCACTTGACGAAGATTTATTGTGGCTGTAGCTGCGTAATGGACCTCTGAGAAAGGCAAATGATGACTGGCAGTTTAATCAATTCGCCTTCTCCAGTAACCAGGCAGGACAGATGGAACATTATATGTAATCACCTACTTTTCCAATTTACTTTAGTCATAGCCATTGATTACCGTGCCATTTTTTTTCTGCCTTGTATCAAAATATTTTCTTAAAACATTACTTTTTTCTACCAAATATACAAATGAAAGGAATTGCTTTGGCTTTTGGGTTGAATTACCTTTCTTGATTGTTCTGCGGAATTAGCTACCAAGAGTTCAGACCACTTGGGAAAAAATTTATTGTAGTTGGTTTGTTTGTGTCGGAGCAGTAGCAGTGTCTCTGAAAATTGGACTTATTTAAAGGCTAATTTCAGGATCCCTATTTTCCTCTGAAGTCCCCCTCCTGCATCTATTTTTACTAAACTCACAGCACAAATACCTTAAATTCAGCTTTTTTTCTAGACAATTACTTGATGCCATAGCTTCTATTTGTCTGGGTCAGCAGTCCTTTCCTCCTGTACAGAACAGTGGTTCCACAATGTCATGTGCTAAATCTAACCAAAAAATATCTGCACCATAAACAATACAAAAAAGTGTTAAAATAAAAAATATAAGTCATATAAGCACAAACATGAATAGGAACATACATTGATCAGCCTAAACTTTACAACCACCTGGCTAATATTGTTTAGGTCCCCCTTCAAAACCTCTCCTCATTAAGACATGGACTTTATAAGAGCTCTGACGGTGTTCTGTAGTATTTTCCACCAGGACATTAGCGGCAGATCCTTTAGGGTGGACTTCTTCTGTTAGTCGGCCTTCTTCCCATTTTTCCCATGCATTTAGTTGCCACCCCTTCCCTAGTAAATAAAACACATGTACCCAAACCACCCACATGGCTTAGAACAGTGTTTCTCTGTTAACATGTCGGAACCCTTTGAAAAACGTTCAGGTTTTCAGAGATCCTCTGCTACAATTACTATATCCATAGCTCACAGTAGATTGATGTGGTGGTCAGCTGCCCATTTAAAGGAATGCCACACTTACATACAGCCAAAAGATAATTGGTGTTACTTATACTGACCTACGAGGCACAAATTTTTCATAGCTCAAAAAAACCCCAGCAGGCTTTTGAGGTACCCTGGTAAAGAAACCCGGGTCTAGAACACAATGTGATTCGTTAGACCAGAAAACCTTCTTCCATTTTTCCATGGTCCAGTTCTGATGCCTATATGCCTAATGCTTTTGGCCGTGGACAGGGATTTACATGGGTGCTCTGACTAGTCTGCGGGTACACAGTCCTAATTCACAGCAAGCTGGCTCCCCCTTTCATGGAAAGCATGTATTATCTTGGTTTTGTGGCACAGTAGCTCTGTAGCTGCCTTATTTTATCTCAAGACTTCCACGGGCTTTTGTACACAGATCAAGAGGATAATAATGGCAGGTCAATGTACCTGTCAATGAATTCTAAAGGATCTCAAATACATCCCAAGCTGATGCCTTTGACATAAGACCAAAACTCCTCAAAATTAAAAGTATTGCTGATTTGCATGATAAATGCGCCCTACAGTATGGAGCTCCCCACACATACAGGCCATTAAAAGGGTAGAACCAAAACAAGGTTGAAAACACACTCCCATATCTTCAAATGCCATCACCAGCAAATGTTTTTTTATAGAGAACCCAAATTTGTTATGAGACAGGTTATAAAATTGCATTATCAGTCAAAGCCATGCAGGATGAATATGAATAAGAATATGGATGACCAAATGAATTATTAATGGTGTTACCATATGGTGCTCAACAAACAGCTCAGAAAATCAATCTTACCCACAAAAGTACATTGGGGAGAGGGTGATGAAATCCTGCAAAAATGAAGATAAAGAGAAGAAACGAGGGTAGATGTCTAGATTCGATGTTCCATGCTGCAGTACTTTGATTCCAGTATTATGGCAAACTTCCAGATATTTTATTCATGATGGTCAGATGGCTGTACAATTGACACTGAAATTTGCACTGCTTGCTACAAGTAGCTGCACTATGAAACAACACACAAAAAAAATGTTGGCTTTAAATATACTTTAATTGGATGAGGCAGATAAAGTAGAGAAAGTATTAGAACCTCCGTCATGTTTATTCAACCTCTGAATATAACCATGGTGAATATTGTTACCGAGTAATGGGAAATCCAAAAAGTTGTAGTTGTCACCAGATCGGGATGATCATGGTGACGACTACCTAAGAGGGGCATTTTATCCACTTCTTATTGCATTTGTTGGACAGGAAATGAAGGTAAATCTCCCCACCAGCATACAGGTAGCAACTGGTTACATGTTATTTGGCTATATGTTCACAGGAACAAGGTGGGCATCTGTTCATACACTAAAAGCACATCCATTGTACACATTACAGGCTCTTCAGCTTCATAAACAGAGCCGGTTGATAATAATGCATTATTTATAGAGATGTAAACAGCTCTGCTGTAGAATACTTTTTGTATTGTTTTCTTCTCTTCAGCAGTGTAGGTGTTATAAAGCTTTCATTTCACTGCAGGAGGTTTGCATTCATAAAATAATAGGCTTGCAAAGAATGCATGCTCATATTTCCAGTTTGAATTGCTTGGCTGATTGATTGGCACTTGGTTTATGTACGTTGGAATTGCAGAGTAGCTGTATGTTGATGACACATGACGTGTACAATTTATAGTGATCCCTACATTTATTGCAATTTTTCTTTTCTCTCCTTGGCAGGGGTGTGGGCTGCATATTTGTAGAAATGATCCAGGGTGTAGCTGCTTTTCCTGGAATGAAGGACATACAGGACCAACTGGAGCGAATATTTTTGGTGAGTCGGTTTATTTCTTTATCATATAGTGTTAGTTATTATTCATGAGATTCATGACATTTTATGAGACTGACAGTGGTATAAAATGCATACAGCTTTCCTTAGAAATATAAATGTATGAATGTTTGTCCTTTTCATGAATTTTCAGTTTAATTGGTCCAGTGTCCTTGTTGCTGTCATAAAAGTAATGTGAAATACACAATGCATTTCCAAGTTACAGAAAAGCTTATTTTTCTTCTAAATTTAGGAAATAGAATATATATATGTAAGTGCAGTGGCAGATGTAGCCAACAGTGAGCTCTTGCAAGGCACTAACTTAGTGCCCTCTCCTAGCTGAACTGATTTGGGGCTCTGTGGGGATCCTGCTTGCTGGGGAGGGTTCAGGGCTTATGTACAGTGGCACACTTTGCACCTCCTTATGACCACCCTTGTGTAATTGTGCACATGCTACCAGTAAGAGCAGGTTCCGATCTGCCACGAGGGATTATGAGATCCCACGTGGCTCCCAACGGCTGGCACATTGCCAGCCACTCAGTTGCTAACACTGCAGCCTCACTGATACCCCTATTCATTCTATATGGGGCTGCTGAAAGGAGAGACTACAGGTAGAAAGGAGAGACTACATCTCCCCAGGGGCAGCAGTTCCCTGCCATGAAGAAGTGTCCACCACAACCTCATGGCCAGTGTGAACACAGCCTAAGGAGATTTAGAACACTATTTTTTTTTTCTTCTAGTAATATTCAGTTTTACTAGTAATTTGCAGTTGGTTTAGGTCCAATGAATACCATGGAATGATACACAAAGCTAAGCAGTAAACTGCCTTACGGTGGCCCAAGTAAGTTCTGCACTGTTAGTTACTACTTGCACAGGCCTTAGTTAATTTGAAATACGACAAAATCCACTATAAGTGGACCACTGAAAAATGGAAAAGGTCTTAAAGACTGATGAATGAATAAAGCTTAGAAATGGCAGGTCTTTGTCTAAACTAAAGCAGGTGAAGGGATGATCCACGGTGTGTGACGTCACATGGCGTTGGACAGTTTTTCCTGACCCGAATGAACTTTTAGCCAAACCAAAAGACTTACAACAGCATTTGCAGTACCATGAAATACCTCTAGTTTTTGCCTAGATAGTCAGGAGTTTACCCAACGGTAAGAGATTAACCCGAACCTTGCCTAATGTCCATATCAGAACAGTGTTAGAAGAAGTAGGTTAGTTTCCAAGCCAGTTTCTATACTTAAACTCTATTGAGTGGATTTGGGATCTAGACAGAAGAATTAAAGCAACCTATAAGTGAGACACATTTGTGAAAACATCTGCAACAGTGTACAGAAAACCTTTTGGAGATGTTTTGTATAATTTTATATACTGTTGTTGCAACTACATTTAAGCAATGCTTTATCAAACCCCAACCCAAGTCCGTGATTGGACAATAAAGAGACACTCTGAAGAGCCTAATAAACATTGGGCAAGTTTAGCCCATATTCACAAACCAGTTTGGTGCCCCCGAGCATTGAGAAGCAGCACTCCCATGGCATTAACACATTAAGGCAAGACTTTTTTTTTGTCCAATACACTGCAATACACCAAAAAAGTAAATAAATCTTTTCCCTGCATTGGGGCCTGTTCTAGATTTATATTTTGGTATTTTAGCTATATGTCTACATGACTTCTGGCTGCGGATCTGTTTGTTTTCGACACCTTCATGCTGAAATGATTTATTTTCTGCTGATACTCATAACGCGTCTCATCCTTCAATTTGTGTGCTTCCTGACCTCTGAGAATTAGGTTGTGTTGGCTCTTTACGTCTCACGCACCATTTACTCTCCAACAACAGCCATGAGAGTGGAACATTCAGGATTTCTTTCGTGCTTCATACTGGCTAAGCACATGACAGGCGGATTGTGGGGGAGGCCATCTTGACTGTTTAATCGCCGCAGGTCTCTTGGGGGTGGAAAAGGGGAATTGACATGCATCTTGTCAACACAGCACCATGAGAGCTGATAACTATGCATTTATACATTGTATTTTAGACCAACCGCAAGATAATGTTCAAAACTATTTTGATTTTCAAAAAAAAAATAATAAACCAAAATTGTGAGGAAGCAAAAAAAAAAAATGTGAAGTTTTCAACTCAGAGAGCTAATAATTTTAACAAACTTTTCTCCAGGGATGCAAAACACTGTAAAAGTAATTGCAAAGTATGCACATAATTCTATACAGTACACAAAGAGAACGCATTACTTTTTAGACACTGTATAGAGAAGACTTTTTCAAGTTTAAAGAAAATGACATTCCTTATTCCTGTTATCCATAATCATCCTTCTACGCTTTCCAGAATTATAACTTTTAAAGTTAAAGCCATTTGCAATTTGTTCCCAATGCTTCTTAGATAGGGTGATATAGGATGTGTTGCTTCTATCTCCTTAGAAATGTTCCAGCTTTACATTAAAGCTTTACATTAAAAGGAAACTATAAAAGCTTTACACATTTATTTTATTTCTTTTTTACCTTTATATGTTTTTATTATATGTACAGTTTATACATTTACTTAGTCACTGTGCTTGCTAACATATTTCTAAAGAGAGACAAACTCTACATGACACAACTTTGTAACCAGACACATCTTAATCACACAATATACTTTTATTACAATCACTGTTTTATTACAAGTTATTCTAAAAGAAAAGACATATAACAACCTAAAAACATGTATATACATAGAGCTATGAAGCTGTTGCATCCAAGTACGTAGGACATCACAGGTCCTAGACACTGTATGTATAACTTGATTGCGTCTTGTTAGGATTCTGTGTACACTTTGCAATCTAGATTCCTCAGGAGAAATACTTTAGAAATACAGTGGTACCTTGGTATAAGTCCTTAATCCGTTCCAGATCCTTGGACATTTTTCCCATAAGAAATAAAAGGAAAATGATTAATCCTATTGTTTTTGGCATTGTTTTGGCATACATTGATGGGGCTGTATGAAATAATTTAAACACTGCTTAATACTAAAATACATAAATACAAAAGCAATTAGATGAAATAAATGAAACTTTAACCTCACTTTACCTTGCTGAGAAAAGTCGATTGCTGAGAAGAGTTGTTCACTGAATGGTAGCAACTGGCGCTCGTGGGCAGTCGTGGCTTTGTCTCCAGAGAGGTAAATAAGGGGAGCGCACGGTGTTATGACTTATTTTGACCCATACAAGTTCTAGAACAAAGGTTGTATAACAAGCAAAGGTTGTATACCAAGAAAAAATTTTTGTGTACAGGACTTTTACCAAGTTGGAGTTGTTCCAAATCAGACTTATACAGAGGTACCACTGTATATATCTATATTACATAAAGATATCTACACATATAGACGGAGATCGGGTTTGCCTATTATTTATGTAAATTTCAGAATGAGCTACTGAGCTGTGTAGTCACAGTAAATAGGATAGAGAAAATTGTGAAACAAGCTACCTCTGCTGGGTAAATTTGAGAATTTGTGAATGTATGTGTGTGTGTGTATATGTATGTGTGTGTGTGTGTATATGTATGTGTGTGTGTGTATATGTATGTGTATATATATATATATATATTTTTTTTGGAATTTGAAGTCTGACAGGCTGTTAACTTTTTTTTTGTATATTTAGTGCTTTTGTAGTAAATTTTAAGAATAATTTCTCCACAATATCTATAGCCACAGTAGCGGACCATGCACGTGTTAGTTCGTAGCAGTGGCATTTATCATGAATTTAGGACACTTAATGCACTAAATTAATTCACTTCTGATTCACTTTCATTGCAATGCATAGCAATGTATGGTAACCCACTAATGAATTTTCTGGTCAAAATAACTAATTGAAAAATCCAGTGACAGCAGAAGAAGTGGTGACATTACCAGGTCCATCATAGGACAGCCTTTGGGCTTAGTGATTGACCAAGAGACAGAAGCACTGTCGCCTGCCAGTAGCGACCAATACCCCAGTAGTTTGCAATGACGGGAGTCAATGGCGGTCTCTGAAAAAGGTGTATGGAGGGATGGCGTTCGCACAGACAAGGTCAGTATTCTCTAAATTGCTTAAAATGCAGAGTTTTGTTAAAGAAATATATAAACTAAGTAATAAAAAGATAAGCAACAGATGCATGCGATAAATATTCCAGTTCAAAAAAATATTCGTGCCAATTTGCAATAAATATCGATACTGGGGTCACATGGTCTTTGCTATAGGGGAGGTCAGATTTCCAGCAGAGTCACGGAATGGTCATATCTACCTAAACCCAGTACACTTGCCCATTTGGCATAATCCATATTGTATCAATTGGTTATTTGACCTGCATCAAAAGTGATCGGAAATGAAAGATTCACAGCAGAGAGAGCAACTGTTCACATCAATTTTGCTTTTTTTTTTTTTTTTTAGTATTGCACAGATTAATTTTTCAAAGTCAAGTTTCCCCCTAAAAGTATAGGTTCACTTTGATATTTTGGCAAATTATTTGGTTAGCCATGCCTGCAGTGCAGCTTGGATACCAAGGTAAAACACAAGGTATTTTAATGAAGGAAACCAATGTCAAACAAGTCTCAGAAAAACAGCAATTATCCCAGTACAAAACTTTCTGCTAATGAGAACTTACCCTAGAAAGGGACTCGGCTTTCATCGCCATACAAAGACATGCAAGGCATTAATGGCATGCCCATAGCACCTCATTCATAAAACGTCTTTTCAGAGAACTAACGGAAAAAAGTTTACCAAGTAACATATTATCAGGTTTTCAGTATATACAGAGAAAAGCAAAACAAAGCGGAGCTGCCAGCAATCATTGAATATTGGTTATACTGCTTTAAAATGATAAAAGTTGAATTAAGATTGATGTTGATGGGTAAGAGCAAAATGGCGCGCAAATGTTTCAGCCAGAATAAAGACCAGTCTTTCTCTTTAAATCTGCAAAGACTCATTGTTGTCTTCTATATCCCTCACCAACAGGAAAATTGAATTGTTTAGAGCTGCGTTTTCCAACCTTTTTAACATGGGGGAACTTGTGAAGTATTTTCAGATCTTCATGGAACGCCTTCTATTATGACTATATCCACAGCTCACATTACAATAGCGTGGTGGTCAGTAGGAAGAATGCTTTTTACATTGCAGGTTATTGAGAACAATGTCAACCTTGCAGAGAGCCAAAAAGATCATTGGTGTCAGTTAAACTGACCTGAGGGGCACAAATTGCTCAAGGAACCCCTAGGAACTCTAGCGCTCCACAGAACCCTTGAGAAACATTGGTTCAGAGACACCCATGTTTTGGTTTATGGCCACCTTCATACATGAAACCAAAGTAAATCTGTTCTCTTGCATCTGTAGTTCCCAGTGATTTTCCTATACTATGTGATGAGGAATCTCTAGGGGAGCATACCACCATAATATGATTGTGTGATAATTGTAGCAGTCCCATGAAGTAAGGTGGATCCCAGCAAGCTTCAGAAGTCCCTCACCAAGATTTAATCTAGTTACTTTTTATAAGTATAGATGTTGTGGTGGAGAATGTGCTACAGCGTGACCCTTTGGGTTTGCTAAATGGCCATAAATAGTTTTTGCACTATGAAGCAGGACAACAAATCTAGAATGAAGACTTTAACTTGGAAGAGGCTGGAGATCAGGCCAAGCAAGAATAAGTGAGAAGCAAACAGACAAGGACCAAACAGAAGGTCTTGCTAGCAGGCAAAAATATAAGTCATGGAACAGATGAAGTCATATGCCAAGGACAAAATGGAAAAAAAAAGAAAACAGCCAGGCAGCTCAGAAAACAAATTCCGTTGACACTGAGTATTCTGAACTCTGATCGAAGAATTTAAAAAGACTGGATATATTTTCTAAGTACAAAAGTGTGTTCTACTCTGGTGTTTTTTGAACTGTATAACACTGGGGAACCATATGAATTGCTTTCAGGTCTTCAGGGTCCCCCTTGCTATACTTACTGTATCCACAGCTCACAGTATATTAGTGTGGAGGTCAGTGAGAAGAATGCTTACATTGCGGCCATTGGGAAGAATGTCACCCTTAAGCTGCGTACACACTTCCAATTTTTATCGTTGGTAAACGAACGACGAACGATCCTGCACGATATCTGTGAACGATCGTATGGCACTGATCCTGTACCTACAGATAACGACACGATCGTTCAAAGATATTGTACACACGATAGATGCGATCGTTTGAACGATACAGGAAGTGACGTGCACCACAGGAAGTGAGCGAACATTCGTTCACCGTGCATGCTCAGACCATGGACGATCACTGAACGACCGTACACACGATAGATGGTCAACGATCGTCGTCCAATCCGATCCGCCGGTCCGGTCGTTCATTTCCAACGACTATCCTCGTTCGTCGGCGTCGTTGGTTACTTTTTTTACGAACGATTTTTGGCCAACCGGTCGTTCGTCGTTTGTTCGTCGTTCATTTCCAACGATAAAAATTGGAAGTGTGTACGCAGCTTTACAGATTCAAAAAGATCATTGGTGTCACTTAAACTGACCTGAAAGGCACAAATTGCTCATCGCTCAAGGAACCCCTAAGCAACCTCTGGAGAAACCCTGGTTGAAAAACACTACTTTAAACAGTTTCACAGGTATGAAATGGCCAATGGCAGGTTTTATTCTGTTACAGTGCTAATAAATTGATCAGCGAATCATTTTACCAATCTGTCTCACTGCTTTAGTTTAGCATTACCATGCAATACCATTGATAAAAGTCCTCCAGCAAGATAGTATTTCATGCAAATGCAGGAAAGGCAAGGGAGTGAATAGTGTAAAGCCGTAGGTAGCCAATTAACCAGACCTGGATGTAGCGGTAGGAATATCTGAAGTCTGAAAAGCATAAAAAGACTGCATGTCGTTTGCCAAATGCCAAAGAAAATGTAAATATTTTCAGGTGAATTAGCATTTGCACATTTTAAAATGCACATAAGTTTCTTCTAGAATACCAAATTGCTCAGCAGCCTCTTCAAAATCACTAATTTTCAGCTTTTTAATAAATTATTCAGAAAACTTTATCGATATTAAAAATAAAGATGATTTTTCGGTTAGTTTTGTTTCTAATATAGCTTTATTTGTTTTATTATCATGTTCATTTAAATCCAGCATCGATTTTTACAAAGTACAACAGAGGTTATTAAATTCAGCCCTGCGTGAAAATATATTCCATGTAGGAATTAATTTTACAATAGCTAATAATATCGCACTGCTAGCGCCAACTTCTACAAGTTCGTTGCTGTGTTTGGCACATAAACCCACTTTTAACAAATGGTCTGTCATTGGGAATTGCTCTTTGCTTCTTTCGGCATAAATTTTCTAATTTGTTTTTGAAACATTAAAACCTTTTGAAAGCTTGGATTTTACTGTTCGATGAAACTATTTATTACGATTTTATGTTAAAGCTGAAGTCAAGCGAATAAACACAGCTGAAGTACGTAAATGGGAAATGCTTTAGCTGCAAATGGATCTGTAATTCTGGGCAGAAAGTCTTGTGATCCAAGCACCCCTCACAGTATAGCCAAGTTTTCAACCTACATTTCAGCTTTTAGGGACACGTTGGTTAAGGGAGTGTCCCCAGCTCCCATTAGAACTTCTCTTGGTTTATATGGCAAATGTTAGGCCCGGATCAATACCGGTATTCCCCAGACACCAATCCCCCAATCTATGCCTCAGTCTTCGCCTGTAGCATCCCCCGCTCAGCTTCGGGGGACTGGTTGTGTCTCCCAGCACTCGGTTGCCCCCAGGACTTGGTGCACAAAGGATGGTGTCTGCAGATAGGACGGCAACCGAACTGGCGCCCATCAATGCAGAGTACAGGGCCACAAATGCAAAAGAAGTGACAGCAAATCCAGAAAACTAGCCGAGGTCAAAACACAGGAAATCAGTCCATCCAGGGAAGTACAAAGGGCAAAGGCAAAAACAGAGTCAGGGCCACAAGCAGAGGTCTGTCCAGGCAGAGTTCCAATGGATAGTCAGAAACAGGCTCAGGTCATTAACAGAGAAACTCTCAGAAAACACTCCAACACAGGTAAGCCCAGCAGACCCTATAACAGGCACCTCAGACTGGGATTATAAAGCCCCAGCAGCCAATGACAACCTGGGATTACCAGGAACTACTCAGCAATCAGCTGCACACAGCTCCAATTCCCTTCAGCTGTGTAACCCTAGTGCAGAGGATGCTGAGGGAAACTCAACCACAGGGATGCTGCAACCTACAGGGATACCGAGAGCGTAGCCGCCGGAGGGAATAGGCTGCGCGCGCCCTCCTGCAGTGAGGTATCGCCTGGGATCTAGCGCCTCCTAACAGCAAGATTTGGGTGGTAATATATATGGAGATGTTGTCTACTGGTAATATTTCCCTGTATATAGTAGAGGGAGAGACCAATCTTGGGAAGAGATGTTTTTCCCTATAGCTAGTCTATTGAATTGGTGCCCTTGGAGGTGGTGAATCAGGATCTCTGGGGAGGGTGAGAGTTCAGCCATGGGTAGTTGAACAACTGGGCTTGCGCAGCTTGACAAAGCTAGGGCCTATGTGGCCTAACCATAGCACATGGATCTGTTGGAGGCCTGGAGAAGGACTTACTAACCTTTCGGAGGAAGAGCAACCATTTGTCAATGCTAGAGGCGGGATACTGCAGTGGTGCTCATTTTTAGGATGGTGGACAGTGGGGCTACCCCAAATAAGAGGGGACTGGATGGCCAACCTTGGGTGTCAAGATAAGGTCCTGTGGAGATGATTTAAGATACAAAAGAGCTCCCTGAGGGTAGAGAGAAGAAGGATTGGTAAGAGTGTGTCAAGGGTCAATAGGTCTGGGATACTTACTGCTCCAAGTAATTTTGGTATTTGTCATGATCCAGTTGAGTTTCTGTTTAGTAAAGTCTTAAAGAATGGACCGGACTTTTCAGTAGTGAGCAATGGTGATGCAAGCTGCTAATAAATTTTACGTTGGAATTACTTTAAATTAATGATTTGCCAATTTATTTATCAATATGTTCAATAAATGATGGTCACCTCCTCAGATCATTTATAAATTTAAAAACAAGATGGCCCTGGTAGCATCATATTTTTTTGCTGAGGTGCCCTCATTCTTAACTATCACAACGTCATGGGTAACAGTTCACGGTAGACCATCCAGAATTACAATTTATAGTCCGTAACTATGTAGAAGAATTAGGTATGGAAGATTTAGCACTTCTCTTTTATTTTATGAAGAGAGGAAGAGCAGGAAGGGGTGATTAGTATGGGGAACACACACATGCAGCTGATCCTTCACATTTCCAGAGAAGTGCTGACTCTCCATATGACTCTTCACTCACAGAAGTGCTTAGTGTAGAAAATGATAATGAAATCTCCTGTCTTTACAGAACTTTACCTGTGAGTTGTGTAATGCACTTTTTCCAGGCTGTAAGTTTCCTATTACTGGCTGGGTAAAAGGTTTGAAAATAACATAGATGGTCTTTTCCTTTTTAGTTTTTTTTCATATGACTGTATTTGTAGTACTTTGCTTTTTCATCTTATATTTTTTTTAGTTATATTTTTTTCAAATTCAATTTTTTTTAAGTTGCTTGGGCCAGACCTTTATGTATTTTAATAGTTTGTGATGAGTGTGCATTAACCTGATAGGCAGGTCACACATAAAGCAGCTCACTTAACCCTCTGGTATAGAAGCATGCATAGAGTGAAAGCATACATGGAGGATAGGTTTTTACAATGCAAAGCACATTTACCTAATAACACCAGAAAAACCTGGAGGTAGAAGATCATAGTACATTAGTGTAAGTCCCTGGTCAGCATCAGTACTCATCAGATACCAGTCCCCCAATCTAACACCGCAGTCTTCAACTTTAGTAAGCCCCAGCCTCGGGAGACCGGTTGCATCTTCCAGCACTCGGTTGCCCCCAGGACTTTCTGTGCAAAGAATGATGTCTGGGGATGGCCTGGCAGGAAGCCAGGAACCCACAGATAAAGCAGTACCAAGATTCCAATAGAGCCAAGTCCAGAATACAGAGCAGAGGACATACACAGAATATCCGTCCACAAAACGAAGTACACAGGGTCAATACACAAGCAGTCAGGTCAAGTCGAGTCGGGTCACAGGCAAAAGGTCGGTCCAGGCTGCATCCAAACTTTAGGTCAGGAACAGGCAAGGGCAGCAACAGTAATTAGATGAATAAGACAAAACACACTTCAGCACAGATTAGCCCAGCTATACGCTAAAACTGGCCCCAGTTACTGGGAGCAGAGAGGCTATAACGTCCCAGCAGCCAATGGCAGTGCAGGACTGAGTCAGGAGCCACCCTTTGTTATTCCCTCCAGCTGTGCACAGCCTAACAAGGGATGCTGGGGATGCCATAAAATACATCAGGCTGCACAGCTAAAGGGAAGCAGGGGCTGCTTTATTAGTTCTCCTGGCTGCTGCAAATGCCATCACTGTGATGGCGCACAGCTTGAAGTTGGTCGACAGATGAGCATCTCCTTACACTTAGTTTGCAATAAATATTTAAATATAATGTATCTATGTAAATCAGCTAAAGAGTTTCCCTTTAAGAGAAGCTTCCTGTTCTGAGCTGCAGCAAGCGTCTAGACATGAAAGATTATTCAGCATAAACTGAAGCTCTGTGAATGGGGACATGAATAATAACAAGTTGGTTTGTGTTACAGTCACCACAGCTCGATAGCAAATCTGGGCAGCAGAGCACAAATGGAAAACTACAATCTCAAAAATATTGTATTCTAGTAAATATAGAGAGATAATGTGTATCTGTATTCTATGTGTAGGGTAGACATGTCAGATGCTTATTACATTGTGACCCTAATGGGAAGATTAACTTTTATTTTTTGGCATAAAGTCCAGAATTTGACAGTTGTCGCCATAAATAGGGAGTATATTTTACCAAGGATGCCTATTATTGCAATATTTGTATTACATTTGGCATTTGTTTGTATATAAACACTGAATCTAACACAAATTATAAAATTAGCCATAGCTGATTGCTGTAATTCCTTTTCTTTACCTAATCAATGTCAGTTCTCAATAATGTAGCTCAGTGGTTGGAGTATGCCCCACTATTGGCAGCATTGATTGGGCATAGAATGGTCTGATTGATGGGTGCATGGGGTTAACCAGGTAAATAACTATTATTGAATATTTGAGGGATATCAATCATTTTTCCCCTGTTGGATCAAATTGAACCAGGCTTTATAAGGATTTATTGCCTTTCTCTGGATCAGCTGTGCATATATAGGTTTTTCCCTAGCGGTTAAACTTGATGGACTATGTACTTGCTCATGCACCTACCAACTAGTGTATGGCTATCACAAGGTGATTTCCAACCACTTACTATATGCTATATGCCATGCATGACTGGCCATTCAGGCTAATGCCACAGTCCACTCCAATACATTGTACTAGGTGCCTTATGGGTCCATTGATTTGTAACCGTTCCCAACAAACACATAAGGCAGCTGCCAATGCACCTGTGCTGCAGCCTTTACAAAGTAATTATTTCCAACTTTGCTCCTGTGCTGTCACTTTGTCATATGCAGACCTGAAGTAGACTACAAACAGTTGTGCCAATGCACATTGGGCGCCTGGTATGCCATGGTCACTATTGGGAAGCAGATCTTGAGCAATGATGCCAGCTAGTGCTAGATCAAGTGCATGAAGACAGAAAGCGAATTAAAGAGGCTGGAGGAGAACCAAGTAGAGTCCCTAGTTTTTTCCTTGGTTTAGTGCCGCCATTTCTCTATGGGTCCTTCTGCCCATTTCTTGTAAGCTTAGTTTGTCATATTTACACCCCCTAGGAGATGTGTCATCACACAGGCAGGGCTAACAATACTTCAGAAAAAGGGCATTACAGGAGTGCCACTAAGGCTCCTTTCATACTTGCAATGGAAAGCCACACGTTTGGCCACCCCCAGTACAAGTAGAGTGCACCTGGGAGCAGGAAACCACACTTCAAGTAATACATTTCCACATGGTTGCAGCTATGGTGCAGTTCTTCCAAAAACAAGTGCATGGCCAACAGCAACATTTTCTGGAACTGCACCTCAATCTGCCACAGCTGTGTGCAAGAAAATGATTACCAACCATCTCCATTCACTTGAATAGGAGAGGTTGAGACCACGGTTGAGCCTGCGGCAGAAAGCTGAGAGTCACTAAGGGTCTAATATGGCCCTTGGATCTTGGAAGAATGCCCACCAAATGGAGGAAAGTCCCACCAAGTCACCAAATTGAAAGATGGCAGAAAATATGTATGTGTAAGTTTATTTTATTTTTAATTTAAATTTTAATATAAGATTTTTTTTATTGTTGCCTGTGCATTACTTGCATACAGATATCATTATTGAGCCCTATTTTATTATGAAGCTTCTTATTTTTGTAGAATGTCCACACATTGTAGTTTTAAACACTTTTTGCCATTACAAATATTTGGAAAAAGGTTAAAATTTCTCAGCAGATAAAAGCGGTGAGGAGAATAGCTGTCCGGCAGGTAATTGTCAGGAAGAAGAGTGCAATTTCCACTAAATATACAACATTTAGCTGCTGAATGATTTTGCTCCAGACATGCCAAGTGGTTTGACCCGTCCTCAAATGTATCTTTTTGTTTTTTTGCATTCAGCAATGAGAAGCATCCATCTGTCAATCTCCTTTGGTGTCATTTCTCAGCATTAAATCCTGATAACCTGGGATAAAAGGGCTCAGGTATGAGGAAGGAGAATGATTGGTAAGATTTCCCTTTATTGTTCAAAGCACAAAATATGCTGCGAACAATTGCCAATTGTTTTGTTCCTTTTCTATCGCTTTATCTCCTTTAAATTTAGATGGCATTGCTCTCTTCACCTCTGACCTTGCGATCACACAGAGATGTGCATTGGCCTGTCCGTAAATCTGAATCATTTTTGTTAGAGAGGTGATTGGGATGAAATAAGCTGGCAGAAGAAATTTCTACATTTTCTGTCAATTTTCCTCTTTTGTGTGTTACTGATGAATGTGGTGGATAGAGTAAGGGCCATTTCTGACTTTTGGCTGACAGCAGCATTCCACCACAGGCTCAACCGTGCACCCAGCCACTCACATTCAACTCATAACTTTTGCTGCAATGGATTGGGTTAAAGGGATAGGTTGGGACCTTGTCATTACAGAGATGTACTTCATGTGTGGTTACTGAGATGGGAAGTGAGTAGAATCTATCCAATGCAAAAGCCCCAAATAAGGTCAGATTTACACTTGTCTGTCCTGGTGCATTGTGTTAACTCATGCATATCATACTTTTTATTGTGCAATGCTTTACGCCAGCCTATTTAAATGAATGGGCAACCTATGCACCTGAACAGATTAAAAAAAATTGGACATGCTCTATTTTTTATGGTGTTAATGCAACACGATGCATACAAGTGCATGACCATGCATTGTGGTGCCCTTGCAATGAATGACACCCTGTAAAGTTTCAGTCTTTGTCAGATTTGTATTTTTGGTTCTGGTTTGTAAAA
>NC_092862.1:136097824-136184501 GCF_032062135.1 Pyxicephalus adspersus
CTTTTCCTCACCACCCTTCCCTCATCTCCTCCTTCTTTCCCCATCTCCTCCCCTTTTTTTCATGTTTTCCCCTTTTACTCATCTCCCTTTTTCATATCCTCCCCTTTCCTACTTTCCTACGTTCCCTCATCTCCTCCTCCTTTCCACATCTGCTCCCCCTTTCATCATTTTCTCCCCCTTCCCCTTATCTCCTCTTTTTTTCATGTCTTCCCCTTTTACTCATCTCCCTTTTTTCATCTCCCCCTTCTTTCCCCATATCCTCTACTTTTCCTCATCTCCTCCCCCTTTTACTCATCTCCTCTTCTCTCCTTTTCCTCACCTACCTTTTCTCATCTCCTCTCCTTTTCCCCATATCCTATCCTCATCTTCCAATTCTTTCTCTCCTACTTTCCCTCATTTCCTTCCCCTTTTCCTCATCTCCCCCCTGCCCTTTTTCATATCCTGCCCTTTCCTACTTTCCTACGTTTCCTCATCTTCTCCCGTTTTCCCAATCTCCTCCCCTGCACAGGGAGTGAGCACAGAAATGTATTACCAATATAATATATAGTAAACTTAACAGGAATTTTTGGAAGATATTGCACAGATATAAAACATGCTAAATCCAGTCGATCTATTTGATTGAAGATTGTTGTTTTCTACTACCATCAAGAGATTTGCAACATTCATTACTGGCACTTCTGCAACTCTCAATCAGAAAAAATCCTAAATTCAGTTATCTTGGTATGTTTTATATTGTTGATGACTCTTCCCAATCTTCAGTCTTCCTGGGAACCATTAGGAGGTTAGGTTGAGGTGGTTAGGTCAGACAACTAGTTTTCTAGAGAATAGGAGGAATGTGAGATGTCTCACCTCTTACCCAACATCTTTGTCCTCCAGTTTCCTCTTTTCTTCTCTGTCTTTTTATTTGCAAACCTTTCAAGGTTTAATTTTAAAGTGGAACTGTTTCAGTCTTATTTATGGGGCATAAAAGGTGGAACAGAACGTCTCACAACCATTGTGCCGGCCTCTGCAGCTTTCATGTATTCGGGGTTATGCAGCTGATGCTTTTTTCAGACGGCATATAAAAGAGGTGGCGCGATATGTGCAGGTCAGCGCGCCAATCTGGGATTCTTTTGATTAATATTTCATATAGAATGAGGCGACACACAGTCGCTGTGACCTTTTCTCTCCGCTGGGCACTGGTATCTAATAATATCTGGCAGCGGGCAGGTGCCAGAGGTTCGTTAGCATTTTTCAGTGAAAGGGCAATGAAAGGGAGGATACATCAATGATCCTGCAAATTTGTGACTTTTTAATTTAAAGTTGTTGGAAATCTGTAATAAAGTAAAGGAAGAGGATGAGGAATGGTCCTGGACTGGAAATATCTGTTTGTGCCAACAGGACCACCATGGCTCAGAAGTCACAAGCAGCTCTAATGGGCCCAGAGCCTTCTTCACAACATTCACTTGGACCTTCCTCTAACCTCCTTCATATACATCCTTTCCACATTCATATCTTCCATATGAACCTGAGGCTTGGTTCTTATTTCAATCATTTAGGAGATATCGGAGATTGTGTTTGAGTGTTAATGAACCAACCATATATTAGCAGGGGCCTCACCGCACCGACTCCTGGTCAGATGATTAGAACCTCTCATTAGTATATGAGACCTGCACCAACTCACCATTGTAGCCATTTATGTTGCCCCTTTCCCAGCATCCAATGTGCAGAATGGGTTGGAGCATTCCCAAAAGTGACACATTTGTGGTCAGAAAAAAACAGATATTCACCCATCATTGCCCCATGGGAAACTAAACTGGGCCAGGTTGGTGGCAACGTTGCAAATGCAGAACGTTGCCACCGAGAATAAAGTCCAAGCTGACAGGACCACTAGATAAAAGCAGACAAAATGCTGTGATTCCTTTTTTTTTTAATTCAAGATATTTACTGATGGTTTCATAAAAATATTTACTAATGGTTTCGTAAAATAAGAGCACATAAAAAAAGTACAAAAACATTTTTAAAAAAATTGTGGACACATAGAGCTCTATTTGTAAAGCAAGGAATCAGACATTCCCTCAAACATTCCCTAATGGAAAAAATTACTGCATTGAACACATGGACCTGGAAGATTCCTCTCCAGGGAATGTGCTTTACAAATAGTACCCAAAGTATAGTACCCAGTGTAGGCACTTTCTATTCTAGCTGGATTTTCATCAGCTTTAGCTGTACATCATTGCCGTGATGGAGATATTGGAGGACCATGTCTGTGTAATGAGTTCCACAACTGTCTGAACATAAAACTTCATGGGGGGAATATTAGCTGACCCCATACATAACTGTGTTTTGATGCCCTTCATTATTACCAGTGTTGGGGTGCATTTTGGGGTGGAAGCAAACTAGGTTGTTGCCTAGGGCCCCATTTTCTCCAGTGCCCCAATAATTCCAAGGGAGCAGGATGCAGGAATGCTGTTTATTTACAGATCTCACTTCATATTCGCCCAGAGCTCAACTTTTTTCTTTTAAAACAGCCCTGCTTGTTACGTTTTAGTTGCCTTCCAATGTTACCCACTCACAACGTAATCTGCTGCTAACCAACCCCTATAGCTGCCCTTTGCAAAGCTTCTAACCGGCTGATTGGGTCTGTTTGGGTCGTGTGTTATTCCCATATATTATTTTATATTTATACCCAGCTTACCCTTTGTACAGATTCCTCAAACCTCTCTTCCTCATTCCTATTGTAACATTTTGTATACAGGGAAATCCTTCATGTTTTATTACCAGCAGCTCCTAAAAGCATTATACATGAATTTTATTGCTGGTAGTTATTTCCCAGTACATAAAGGATATATTACACAGATCTGCTAAATCGCATACTACATGCATGTTAAATGTGGCTTTATTTTGTATATAAGAATAAATATGAAAAATATTGTATGGTTTTATTTCTACAAATATTCCCGGCTTGCAGCTTTTATAAGCGTTCTCTTTGCTCCTCCAATGACCTACTACTGACTTCCTCACTCATAACCTCATCACACGCACGTATACAAGACTTTTCCCGGGCTGCCCCAATTCTCTGGAATGGTCTTCCTCGTCCTATTCGGCTTGCTCCTCTTTCTGCTCATTTAAAAGAGCACTCAAAACCCATTTTTTCAAACTTGCCTATCCATCTTCTTCTGTGTTTTGAAACTATCACTACTTCCCACCACTACATATCTCCCATCCTATTGTGTGTTACTTCCCCCACCTACTAGACTGTAAGCTCTTCGGGGCAGGGTCCTCTCCTCCTGTGTTAGTCTGTATCCCTCTGTCATTTGCAACCCCTATTTATTGTACAGTGCTGCGTAATATGTTGGCGCTATATAAATCCTGTCTAATATAATAATAAGTGAGCTTCTATGAGGTGTCTATTGAGAATAGCAGGAAAAAGATCCATCTATGAATAGTAGCCATTGATAAAACAATGACACAGGAGAGAAAATCCTGATTCCTAAATAAATCCAATTTGTAGCTTCCTAGTTTCTAAAAGTTCTAAATGGGTTGATGATCCCGAAAATGAGGATAATCCTCCCTTTCTCCCGCAGAGACGCAACTACTGTGCTCCAGTAAGCAACGCTCACTCTCCATGTGCACAGCAGTTCTACCAAATGCGGATATTACAATCCAGGAATTTCTATAAAATATATTGTGATCATTGGTTTCCAATTGCAAGCAGTCAGATTAACATTTGTTACATTTGCTATTATTAACTATAACAATTATAATGTCCATTTCCACAAACATTCCCTGATCTCTGGGCTGGTACACCCTGCTGGGTATATGGGGCGAGTCTCTGCTGTATTAATAAGAACTCTTTGGTAAAAGGAAACCAAGGAATCCTGAAATCCTCAATCCTCCCAGCTTAGTTTGGGGTCTGGACTTTTGCCACTGTCTTCTGCTCAGCACTGACAGAGGCTGCTCCAAATTATATGTTCTCATCGCTGCTTAGCTTCTTGACTGGCAAATAACCCTTGTCTATCCAGATGTGGAGCGGAGGGTTTTATCTGCGGAGCTTCTGGCAGACAATGGCTCTTTGTTAGCTAAGACACCATTGTGCTGCTGTCTGTAGCATCCCAGCTCCCTGCTTCACCTTCATTTATACATTTAAATAATTAGGGGCAGATGAAGAATACCATTTAACTCAATTATATAATCATTAGAACGCAATTAAATATATATTTTATTTAAAACCAGCATAAGAAGCCAGCCTTTAGTAGCATAGTAGCCAATCATTTCCAGCTACAATGTATAGAAGATAGTGAGCAGAGTGTTGACTCATCACGGTGCTGATTCTTCAGCAGTGTCCAGTCAGCATGTTCCAGTTGACCAAACTTTATTGCTGCTAGAGCCACAAAAATCAAGAAATGCCTTGTCAGAGTAAAGTATTCTGATGTGTAGTTGAACTGTTTAATAGAACTTCAATAAAGTTATTATTTTTTATTATTACAGAGAATTTATATAGCGCCGACATATTATGTAGCACTGTACAAAGTCTACAGTCATGCCACTGGATGTCCCTCATAGGGCTCACAATCTAATATCCCTACCATTGTGGTATGTCATTATAGTAGTCTAAGGTCAATTTTTTTGTGGGGGAGAAGCCAATTAACCTCAATGCATGTTTTTGGGATGTGGCCGGAGTACCTGGAAGAGACCCATGCAAACACGGGTTGAACCTGGGGTTTGGTTCCATGGCCCCCTTTGATATTTGTGGTATCTCCTGATGACCCCTCGATCACTAGAGGGCACTCTAACGATATAGGGGAGAGCAGTGAAACCATGCAGCGGGGGACCGGGTATCTGACATATCCAACCTGTGCCAAATGCTGACTTTTTTTGGCAGTTGTATCTCTGCAGAGTGGGCAGCATAGGTATTTCCAAGCAACCCTTCATTTTCCTTAATGGTGGTGAAATGGTTGTTATATCTTTTTTAGCATGACAGTTAATAAGGGATTGGGTTACCCAATACACACTCATAAAATAAAAGTTTTATATTCAAATACTGACAGATACTGATATAAATACACTCATATTTATTCACTTGAATCAATCCTCTTCTAGACATTACATTAGGATTTCCAATTTGCATACAGCTGGTGGAGGGTGAAGTGCAGCTTCCAAAAATCCTTTTTGGAGTCTTGTGAACATGGATTTAGATGAACCAATATGACCAAGTGTCCACTCTCTAGGTAAATGACATTTTTTTAAAGAGACAGCACATTCTATGGCTCACCATATGATAAAGAGTATTAGGGACTTTGGATATGATCCTTAAATCATAGTAAGGGGTTTGGGGTATTGCAGAAATGGAGATGTGCAACTTAAGTGAAGTTTCCCTTTAAGTTTTTGTGAAATGAAGTGGTAAGAAAATCTTTACAGAGTACTTTAAACAGTCTGTTAGTCATTAGGCATTCTTCACATCATCAGTTCTACACAAGTCTGCTTATTATTAAGAACAGCAATATGCAATGTGCATATGGCAATTATTGTCAGTCCTATGCTGCCATCTTGTGGTTACTAGTAGGTACTGCATATGAAGAATAGAAAAGGTGATCCAGCAAGCAGTCAGTCCAAGAAAAAAAGATTTATTAAGTAAACCTGTCATGAATGAAATATGGAGTTTACAACTGCTGACCTGAAAATTCCAGTTACCTGCTTGCTAGGTTGATCATTGGTTTTGCAGACGAGTCACTTTCTTGGAACAAGTAGGTGGCTATTGGAAGGTTGGTAAAGGGTTGGCATTGCAGCCAGGCAATTAGCATTTTCAGAATGAGGGATCAGTGGTGGCAGCCTCTGTATTTCTCTCATGATAGTTTTCCTTTAAAGGGTTGCACATTTTATTTTCCTTTTACCCCATACTGCTAGGTCACCTTGGTCACCATTTTTTTTTAGCCCCCCTCCCTCCATAGTAAGGTCCTAATGCTTATTTAGTCTATAGGTGTTAAAAAAGAAAATAAACAAATCCTTCCTTATACAATTCTCCTCCAGTAGCCAGCGTTCTCTTTATAGCTTGGCATTTGACATTCTCAAGTACAGTGCAGTACCATACAGTACAATGTGTCAATGCATTACAAAAGGCCCCAATATTGGTCATCAATATGGCCACTAGCACCAATGTAGGGTTTATTATTTCAAACCACAAGTAAATCAATATAATTTGCTGTGATGCTGAAAATCTTGCAGGTGGTGCTGTTCTTGTTTTCTCAGTGTCTTCAACTGTATGTTTGTGAATGAAGATGAACACATCATCACATAGTGGCCAAATTGAGTATAACACCCAATAGTAAGCCAATATTCTGTATGTGTAATACCGTATTTTTCGGCGTATAAGACGCACTTTTTCTTCCCCAAAACTGGGGGGGAAAAGTGGGTGCGTCCTATACCGCGAATGCAAGTTTTAAAAATAAATAAAACCGGTAACATACTTACCCGATACCGGGATCCCGCGATCCTGCGTGCTTCTGCGATCTTCTCTCCTCTCCTCCTGGCTGCAGCGCGTGTCCCCGCCTTCCTGAAGACCCAGCGAGGAGAAGCCTGCACACGCGATCCCGAAAGCAGGCTGAGAGACAAGCGTGCCCCCGCGATCCCGGAAGCAAGCCGTCGGAGAGAAACGGACCGGTAAGTGGGAAGGGATGATCAGCAGGGGATAAATAGGCACAGAGTGGGGAATTTATCCTCTTCTGATCACTCTGTGCCAATTTATCCCCTTCTGATCACCCTGTGCCTATTCAACCCCTTCTGATCACTCTGTGCCAATTTATCAGGAGGGGTTGAATTGGCACAGGGTGATCAGAAGGGGATAAATTGGCACAGGGTGATCAGAAGGGGATAAATTGGCACAGAGTGATCAGAAGGGGATAAATTGGCACAGAGTGATCAGAAGGGGATAAATTGGCACAGGGTGATCAGAAGGGGATAAATTGGCACAGAGTGATCAGAAGGGGATGAATTGGCACAGGGTGATCAGAAGGGGATAAATTGGCACAGGGTGATCAGAAGGGGATTAATCTTTTAGAATCTTTTTTTTCTAGATTTTCCTCCTTTAAAATTGGGTGTGTCTTATATGCCGGAGCGTCTTATATGCCGAAAAATACGGTACCTTGCATTTACCATCCCAAAATTAACTTTTACACATTAGCTTTTCTCTATTCACACAGAACGATAAAACAAGCATTATTGTTGAATGAATCACTATGTAAAATGTTTAAAATTTTACCCCATAGTATCTTCTGCAGAAAAAAAATTCCATCTTGCAAATGAACACTTTGTAATGTAAAACTAAAGGTCTGCTATAAATAAAGAATTAAGCCAGGATTCCAGTGATATCTTTTTCCAATCTGGTCTATAGAGTTGTACAGGAGATTCAGATTTTACACATTATTGCAAGTAAACTGTCCAGACCAGATGACTTTTGTATTAATAATTTCAAAGTTAAATCTGTCACTAAAAAGGATAATAAGCAATAAATCTTCTTTATGTTGCCAGCACCAGCAATTTCTGCACCAGACCCTTGCTGGGAATCCCTGCAGTGTTCTCGCTCTGACCTCCACCCATTATAGGACAAAGTAATACGGGTCAGGAGAAGGAACCAGAACAGCTGCACCGAACCACAATAACCCCACCAACCCTTGTGGACTTCATTTTACAACATTGGAGTTCCTAATGATCACTGAGTCATATTGTGGATTGAATGCATTCTTTCTTCATTTTTCAAAGCTGAAAGTGAAAGTGAAAATGGAGGTGTAGTTGGGTTACACTGCAACTTTTTAGAACTTTCTTTTAGAACATTGTTGAACTGCCTTACTGAATATTTTTATTTCATGTGCTATCCTGACTTCTATAATATCTGTCTTTTAGATCCTTGGAACACCTAATGAAGAGACATGGCCTGGTGTCAGTTCCTTACAACATTTCAAGCTAGGTACGTTGGATTATTTTATGTGCACTTGCATACATTTAAAAGATGATCTTGTTAAAGCGGACCTCCAGCCTGCACTTCTCTTGCACAGTTGTGCAGAATCCTCTCCTGCACTGAAATTGCTTACTCTGATTTCACTGCACACTGTGAGCTTTCTACTGTGTGCATTATAAGGTGCAGAAAGTCAACCAGAACTGCGGCCCCAATTTGTCCTCACCAGCTTGACTATCCCTAGCCCGTCATTTCCATTTATTGGATTTTGGTTCTTTTGATCATGAAGATCCTTCAACTTATATGGGGGTTAGCTAGGGAAGTCTTCATGCAAATCCAGCCTGCCTATGAATGCTCATTCATCCAGACTGACACTCCCATATCAAGGAATTTTAATATTTATATTCGTATTAGACCCAAGGGCCGACCTTGAGAGGAGCACTGAGGGTGATGTGATGTACAACACCCTGCTAGCTGCATCCCACCAGCCATGATCTGCCTGCATAGGGAAGCCCAGGAATGTAGAAAACATATTTAATGAGAATAAGTGAATGTTCATCTATTATCCAAATCTTCCCTCCACCCCTTCCAATCTCTTAAGCATGCCCCAGCAACATTTTTCCTTTACTGTAGTGATAAACAGTATTTATTATTCCTAGAGTGATCATCACCAGGTTTGTAAAATTCTTGCAGAAGAAACAACAACTAAACTCAGTTTCTTTTAACGTAGACTCCCCTCACCCCCAAAACTACATCTTCCAGGAGTCCTTATAACAATCTTTGTGGCTTGGCTCATGGGAGTCAAAGCAGCAACATTATTGGCTGAGATAGATGGAGCTGGTAGTACAACTGACAGGACTGACTACACTGTTTGGGATTTGAATTCAGAATAGGCACTGTCTTGTCAACCAAAATAGGAAGTTAGGACCAGACTTGGTTTGTTACACTTGAAATAAATGTTTTGCGTTACTTAATTTTGAACACTAGGTGGCAGCAGTGCCACATCTTTGTGTAATGAGAGTTGTCTATGTTAAAGTGAACTTTGCTTGGAAATATAAAATCTAATGTGGGTGTTCGAATTTGGGTTGTCCTTATATTCGACCCGAATATGGCTGTTCGAATTAGGATAGACTGACGCGAAAAACACGTGATTCGACTTCACAAATTTGTGTGTAAAAAATAAGACGAGGCTTTAATGTTAAAGTAATTTATTGAATGTGTGTGATTTGTGTAACAAGCTTTTATTTTTTTACAGGTTATCCCACAATGACAGGATGATTCCCACAGCTGCATTCATTCATGAGCCGTGGGAATCCTCCTGACAGTGAGGGATCCCCGGGCACTAGAGGTTAAATGAGGACAAGTCTCCCCATTCATCACCTCTAGTGCTCTCTGATTGGCTGAGGAAAGGAAAATCCTGATGACACTTGGGCTGTCATCAGGGTTTACCTTTCCCCAGCCAATCACATTCATTCATGAGCACAGCCGAGGGACTCCTGTGTTCTTGGATAGAGAATCTCAGAAACAACACATACTACAGTTCCGCTAGGGCTGAAAGAGCAATCAAGGGAGTGGAGCTGTCAGCAAAGCAGAGCGCTCCGCTGCCCTGATTGCTCTTGCAGTTCTACACAGTCCCGAAAAATAACCCGAATTCTCCCCCCATTGTCTTTATTGGTGTTCGAATTCGATGTTCGATCGCCCAAACAATATCAGCCTATTCAATTGAATAGCCGTCGAATCTAATAGTGAGATATTCGACCAACACTAGTAAATGAGAAAAAAATTGGAGATTTTAGCACACTTGGGGTACCTGTATAAGATGAAGATCCCAAACCTCACAAGATGACAATCTAGAAGTGTGCAGGAGCTCATTCTTAAAGGTGCTGCTTGTAATTGCATGCATTCACAGCACCATCTAGTTGTCAGAATAGGTAACTACAGACCAAAGGCTTGGAAGGGGTGACAAGGGATGCAATATTTCATATAATTGAGTATCACTTGAGCCTACCAGAATATACAGAAAAATAGGGAGAAGTCACACAGACATGCTGGAATTTTAAATTCTTCATTTTATTTCTCTATATTTTATTTCTATATAATTTTTTTAAAACTTATTCCCCGTAGACCTTATAATGGACTAAAGCATTTCCGTCCCCTCCTCAGGATCTATGAACACAATCCATTTTATTTTTCTATTTTTCTATTAAAGTGAAACATTTACATTCAATAATCTAATTGTGCGCTGGCTTCAGGTTTTCAAAGCCGGTTAGCGTTGACTGGGAGTATTTAGGGAAAGTTGGAAGGGGCAGCGAAGTCCCCGCAGTGCATTCCTGTGAATGGTCTGATTCACACGCTCCTGTGTCTTCCACCAAACCTCCTCCTCTGGGACTTTTCACTCAGAATTAGAGCCCTGTTCGATTTGTGTAAATTTCCCCAGAATGAGGAGCGCCGCAGCTGGGCCGTCAGTCAGCTTAGCTCGGGTGACATATTTATTGTTTTAATAATATCAAGTGCCGTAGCTTTGCTTTCATACTTAAAGAGCGACCAGGCACCTGCGTATGGTACGGAATATTTGTGTAAGATGCCTACAAAAATATATTTCAGTTGAATTCCAGGCAAACGGCTAAATACAGCACGAAAAGTCATAGGTGAGCTGATTTACTGTCCAAATTGCTGAATTTTTGTCCTTCCTGTACTAAAATTTTACAGCTCTGCTAGCCTGGTGATCTGAATTTTCTTTACTGGGGATGAGCATGTGCAGTGGAGCACCACCCCCCAAACTGTGATTGGACAGTAAAGGAGCAAAAGTAGGCTGTTTAATTACCATAAACTCATATTGACCCATTACTCCGTTTTCCTGATAATGCAATACCTCCTCGGTCCCGCAGTTACAATGGTATACTTTTAGGGGAGCTAGTTAACCCAGTTTTTGGAGGTGGGGGGGAAATCAGAGGGCCTGTGGGGAGAACATACAATCTCCTAGCTTAAGGTGCCCTGGGCAGGGTTCAAACTGGGGACCCAGTGGTGCAAAAATGAGGGTCAATGAGTCATCCATGCCAACCTTTTTTTTTCTTTTTCAGTATTTTTTATTTTTTATTTTCTTTTATAGTGTTTTGGACAATGCCTTCCCCCTATAGTTTACTATCTGATACACTTTACCACACTGTACCAGCAGTGTGTGGGTGGAGTAACTGGGTGGAGTCTGTCACTTACCGTTTCTGCAACTTGAGACAGACCCCACCCACTTCCCTTTGCATAAGGAAACATCAACATGACATAGTCCTTCATTTACAAGACAAGAACAATTTTTAGAGCGTTATCCATACATATGAATCAGGAAAAGATGCAAGTAAAAAAGAAAACATAATAAGCACGGCAATAGTGGTGGGCTACTTCTTGCAGCTGCCTCCTCAGGGGGGGGTCCAGGTTGCAGCAGATGTTGTTTATAGCACTAGATCTAGGTTTTGTTTGAGCCCGGACTGATGAACGGACTGAAAGCACTCCTGGATCCTTCCATATTCCAGATTGATTCGTCAGACTGCAGAGCTGAGAAACAGCTTATGCAAAAATATAAAAAATAAATAAAATCGCACTTTTTCTTCTGTATTTGTCCAGGGGATACGTTTGAAAATCTGACTTGGAAGCCGCCATCCTTTGCATGTGAATGATTCCAGAATGTTAAATCCCCTTTGCTTGTACCAAATGTGTGCCTGGCGATGCCTTTAGAACTTTAGAAAAAAAAAGATTTCGGAAAGCAAAGCCAATGGCCTTCCTGTGTGACATCCGTGACACTTCAAATTTCAGATCTAATGACTTCACACTGAGAGTAGGAAATCTTCAGATTCCCAGTAATGAATATATTTAAATCCCCGCAATACGACTCAGACATTCAAATAGAACCATTTAAGCTTTCTGAACTTTGTGGCACTGGAAGGAAAATGTGCACTTTCAAAGCGCCAACTAAGAGAGGGCGGCCATGTTGAAAATACATCTTGAGTTACAAACAGGCATTTGCTGTGCAATTTGTCATGGTGAATGTACTGAAAGAAGAGCAAATAATTGATTGTTAATTTTAAATATTGCCGGGAAGTTATTATTCTCCTACACCCAGCTAGACAGTGCTGGAGGGTGAGGCAAGGACCAAACTAAATTTTACATTGATTCCCTAAGCCCCTTTACATTTGATTCCCTAAGCCCCTGTAGGAAGGTAAGGGCAATGGGCAAATCTAGGAGTGGCTATCCATGGTGCCAACTCCAAAGCAGCTACAGAAGCAACAAGGGTGACAACTCTGCATTCTCCTCTGGCTGTCTCCACACACAGCACGGCAATCTTTCCCCGAGGATCAACAAACGCTACCAACGAAAGTACCTATTTGAAGGAAGAACTCAAATTACCTATAACATAATATGGGACCATACTTATGGTGGATAATCCATTGGGTTCTAAAGCAAACTTCACCCTTCTACCAGCAGGTACTAAATACCAACCTGAAGACAACCAAACCAAATGTCTATCCCATGTTAAGTTGAAACCCATAAGGAAGGAAGCTTGGAGGACATTTTGCCCCGAATTCCAAACTGAAAACCCAACTTAATGGATTGAAACCACAATCCACTGAAATTGAACATTTGTTTAATTGGAACATATTTTGAAATCTACATCCACCCCTGAGGGAGCCTATTAGGGTGAAACGCATCAGGTAAACGAAACCAGAACGATTTATTGAATCCTTAGCGGTACACGATAGAAACAATTTGTATAACGTATATCTCAACTCTGTGCTACCACAACAGAGATTGAAGGTATCATACGAAATGTGTGTATAATTATGTATGAATCAAACTAATGTAAATACATAATTACCCTACTAAGCCATTAAACCCCATCTTTTTCTCTTTCCTTCATTACAGTTTCACTAACTCAACGGGGTGGCAAGACCTGTCTTAGGACACTTTAGGCAACAAGATTACCCCACTCATTTCAACTCTGCAGTGATGTTACTGCAGGATAAAAGGCATTGTCACCCTATCACCCTATAGGAAGTGCCTATCTTGGTTATTATGGTTTTTCCTGAAACAACAGGTATATCCTACGGGGTAATTAGTAAACTAATGGGGCAGCCTATTTTACATATGTGATTTTTAGTTTACTTTAAGGAAATTTAGAGTAATGGAGAGCAAATGGTGAAATTTTTGTCCCCCCTACAAAGTTCTGACAGGTTCCTTTTAGGATCTAGTACATCGCCTGTTTATTATTACAGTTCAGTTTACTCGGTGAAACAAGCCAGCCAAAACCCTACACACAGAGACGACTAATCTGCAAACTGACCTTTTTATGTTCTTGGTGTGATTTCACACTTCTACATAATTGGCATCCTCAAGAAGCAAATACAATTCTGTATGTTCTGCCCTGTGCGGTCGAAAAGTATTTAAGGACTGTGGGCAGGAGCCGGGACCGCGGCTAGGAAGCTGCTAAAAGCTGCTTGTTGTGCGTAAAGGATCTCCCTGGGGCAATTCAAGGCAAAAAAGAAAAGCAAATGAAGGAAATTGCATCCCAGATATCCTTGCCAAAAGGAAGCCAGGGAATGGACATAAAATACGAGGGACACACAGTATGAAACTGAGCTGAATTCACTTTTGAGTCTGCTCAGACACAGGTAGGTCTGGACGGTCCAGGTCCATCCATCGTGAAAACAAGCCAGGTCTGTATGTGGCCCAGTTCACTGAATTATGTAAAAGATTGAATGTGAAAGGAACAGAGCAATACGCTGGGCTGTTGGCAGGGAACGTAGTCTCCACCACGCTGCATAACAACATGTCTTTGCTGATATTTTGTGGGGGGTAATGCAGATCTACGAGCGACAGGCCCTCCCAGAGATCTCTGATTGCCTGGCAGGAGCCAAAAGATTATTTGTCTGCCTATGATATTGTTTATGACAGGCTGCATCGCTTCATCTGCAACATCAGTTCATTTTTTTAACCCAAATGAACCACGCTTATGGGTATTTTCTGCTTTACCTTGAAAATTACTCTTCTTGAATCTAAAAGTAAATTTAAAAGCTTATATGTTCTCAATGTGGACCTGTAGTTACAGCATAAATTTAGTTTATTTAAAAATATGTTTTGGTATCGTTTTATATTTACTCATTGTGATCCCCAATAGAAATTTGGGCCTCCTCCCCTGATGTGCTATACAGTGGTTATTCCCCCCCCAGGCCTACTCAGACATTCCTGAAAGAGATAGATAGACTACCATGGGTGAATCTCAATCCAGAATGGATTTCCAAAAAACAAATGTTAGTAGCTGGAAAATGTTTTCAATCCTGGGCCAGATCCTTTCTAAGTTTGCTGGATCACTCATGACAGTCTCATGATAGACTAAATATGGGAGAACCTTGATGATCCAGCAAACCTGAATTTGTTCCTAAAAATCCTTTGCTACCTGACAAATGGTTTCAGTCCTGGACCAGGTCTGTTGCAGGTTTGTTCTCCCACGATAGTCTATCTTCTCCAGTCTTGGAGAACTTTATTAAATTAAGCCCATTGCCATTGTATGAGTCCTCCTCGTGGAGTGCGTCATCTCACAAGTGCAACATAGGAGGGAAGACAGGCCAGCTTTTCGGTTTGTGTGTATGCAAGTGAAACAAAACTTTGTAAAGTATCATCTTTTTAGCTACAAAAATGGATTGCCTTAAGACTGCTTGGTTAGGGGGTAATGTCCAGAGCAGCCTTTCTCAATCTTTTGCCCCCAGGAGGAACCCTAAAATAATTTTTCAGTCTTAAGGAAAATAATTTATCAGGGGTCAATAGAAAGGATACCCCTTACATTAGTCGTCAGTGGGGAAAATGCCTCGGTTGCAGTGAGGGCAGAGTGCCATCCTCTTACAGACAGCTAAAATATCTTTTGGGTCATGTTGCTGGTTCTATCAAGTAGAAATATTTTTGTACCTCTGATTGGAGGTTGTTCATTCACAGCTCATTGAACCCCTTCAGGTTACCCTAGGGTTCCATAGAACCCTGGTTGAGAATGTCTCATGCAGAGCCTTAGAAGTTACAGAAGGAGAAAGCAAGAAGAGAAAGAGAGTGTAACCTACATCTGTTATATTACATTCTTTTTTTCGCAATGACCAACCTTACCTACTTTGAAAATGCATGGTTATAGAGGCTAGGGCAGCCATTCAACTTTTTAACCCTTGATATTATTTTCAGGTCTTGGAGGAACCCTTGCTAAAACAAATTTATTGGTGATCAGAGGGAAAAAGCCCCTTACCTTGGTGGATAGTGGGAAGAATGTCCTGCAGTTGCCAAGTGGTGTTCACAGTGCAGGCACCATCAGATGGGCGGTCAACCAGCTACTCCTCAAGGAACCCCTAGAAACCTCTGGTGAAACCCTAGGGTTCCTGCTGAGAATGGCTAAGAGACTGGTCAGTTACAGAGATAGAAAGAAAGACTACCCTGAGACTGCTTAGGTAAAAGTAGGACTCTTACACAAAGTGAAAGAGTCTGGGAAGACACCTCTTTCACAGATAAGGATTTCCAAGAGGCTGACATTTGAAAGATAGAGCCTACACTGAGACTACTCAATGACAGGAAACGTTCGCTTAAAGACTAACCAGTTATGTAAAGAGAGAAAAAACCATGATGATGCTTTTTATTTGCAGAGAAGGGTTGCAATTTTAAACTCATGCTGCCAATTTACAAAGAATGAGTCTATGTTGAGGTTACCCATTCAAAAAGAATGGTTGTCCAATTCAGAATTTTCAGTTATAGAGAACATCTTAAGACCACATTTTAGGATTGACTATCCACCAACAAATACATTTTTTTACCCTGGAGGAACCGCTCAAATGTTTCCCAAATCTTGGGGAACTCATGTTAAAATTATTTAGACAGAGGGTAGTGGAGTGTTTTCTCCCCTTATAGTGGTTGTCAATACCACTCTTACAGACAGCTAAAAAGATTATTGGTGTCCTCAGGCTTCAAAATGGCATTAGATTTGCAGCTTTTGAGGCACCATTAGATAGGAGGTCTATCTGTCTGAGCTCATGAAGCCCCAAGCAACATCTTAAAGAACTCTGGGGGTCAATGCAACCCTGGTTAAGATTGGTTAGCCTAGACTGACTAGTTGAAGGGTAGGATATCCATGTAAAAAAAACAATAAATAATATTTGACTTCTTTCAACCTGAGGCAGCCATTCTTCAACAGGGTTCTCTGGCCCCTTAGCATTCTTCCAGCATTTGCTATTGGTTCTTTGGGCTTTGGTTAATTGACCCCCCCCCCATCTTTGATGATGACCTGTTAGTTTCTTTGTCAGTAGCAGAACACTAAAGATCTTTTTAGCCATCTGCAAGGATGGAATTCTTTCGACTGTCCACCAATCTAGGGTATATGACCTCCTATGGATTTAGCAGAAGTTCCTAAAGACCTGAAATTTATTTTAAGGGTTCCTCCGGATTGAAAAGGTTGAGAAAAGCTGACCCAGAGTTTCACAAAGAGAAAGCATGTAAAATTTATAAACTTCACATTTTTATTTTCTTTGCAGTACACATTTCGTAACTAGGTGGCTCTCATGGCCCACCTTCCGTTGCTTGGTAGAGCCATTTGAGTACACATCTGGCTTAGGGCTGAGGATAAGAAAAAAAAACCTTTCCTCTTATTCAGTGTTACTTAAAATGCAAGCAGTTATTTTTCAATTCTCACAGCAGAGCTACGGCATCTTCAGCATTCCGCTAATAAGCTCACTTGTGATTTGAGCTGAAATTCTCTTCTGTTTGAACCTGTCCTTGACACAAGGCTGTCAGATATCGCCTATTTATTAGCAGATAATGATGTTTGCATAAGATGTAATTTAGTCCTATACGTGAGCTGATATTGAAAAATCTCCATATTGAGCCTATTATACCTGACTTCCAGGATTTTAATATATGTAAAACCCATCAGTATCTGGATATAATGAGTTGCATCTTACTCACGAAGGTTAAAAAAAGAGACCGCGGTCTGTACATTTTACATTCTTCTAATAACGTTGATACAGAGGAAGACATAAACATAACCCATGTGGGATAGATGGAGATTTTATAGTGGGAACCTATATACTTTTTGCCCCCCCCCCCCCTTCATCTGTGTGAGCATGGTGGCAGATAATCTGGATTTATAGAAGATAGAAAAGTATTCATTTGTTATATGCAATCCAGATCCATTCACAGATGAATACAGAACTGTGTTACCTGTCGGGTAGGGAGAGTTAAAGCGTATATAAAGCATGCAAACTTTTCTGGGACTGCTTTGAGTAAAAGTCTAGAAGGGAATAAACTGCATAAAGAGCCCATGACCAACAAGACAACTTTAATAATTAGGTGATTTAATACAGCCGACACTTTTCATGGGTGCAGAGCTCCTTCATCAAGGCTTGGAGGTAATGTGCTATTGGACATGAAGCAGCAGCAACATAATAAGTCAGATTTATTAGAGCTGTCCGAGACTGGAGAAGATAGACTACCATGAGTGAATCTCAATCCAGAAGGGGTTTCCAAAAAACAAATGTTAGTAGCTGGAAGATCCTTTCTAAGTGTGTTGGATCACTCCTGATAGTCTATCTTCTCCAGTCTTGGCGAACTTTATTCTGGCCTAATGATGTGATCAAACTCTGATCTCCAGGTGCACTGCATAGTCCAATAAAACTAGATTGGTGTGCACCACTGCACTTCTCTTTTCCTTCCATAATCCTACTATAGGGAAATTCACAGGAAGCTAAAAAAAGACAGAGATACTGTGTACAAATACAATTAAAACTGAACCCTAGGCAGAGGTACATGACACTAACTAATGCAACTCTGTAATCATTTCTATATTAGTATCATTTTAATGGAAGAAGTGTACATACTCATAGTGTATTTGACATGTATCAGTTTCTTGCCTTCCCTGTACAGAAGGGTTAGTGTTTGAAAAAAAGAAGCAACACAAGAAGTCAGTTCAATGTACAAAATTCTGTATTATGAAAAGAAGAGGGGGACAGCAAGCGAGCCTTCTTCTACATAGGGAAGCACAGAGGTATTTTCCAATCAGTCGCTCATCAATTCCCTCAAGAGTAGATTGATCAATGACATCCGTACAACACTGTACACATGTCAGAGCATGTCTGTTGTATTGAGCAACAGTCATCTAATGTGTGTGCATGGTTTACATATGGTGAACTGAAGTTTTCCTAGAAGAGAAGGTAAACTACAGATACACTTTTTTACTGTTTTTTACTTGCCAATTGATAATGTCAGTGACTGATGTAGGGAAAAACCAGCCCCTGTGCAAAATTTATTTGGGGCCCCCAACTGAATTGAAAACCCTGGGAGGGTTCCTGTTGGCTGAGGAGGGTCCAAGGCCATTGTGCCGCTCCACACTTTGCACCTTTCTGTGTCCACCCCTGGATAACAGGAATACATAATAGATGGGAGGTGGTGGAAATATAAAAAGCAACTTATCCTTATACCTTTCCTGGCACTCAGAGGTATATATTACCCGAACAGTTTGTTCCTATAGATCTATATCCAGCTATTATAAAAATTAAATCTAATTATGTTCTCTTGTATCTTACAGAACGGTTTACACAATATGGCCCTAAGAATCTCCGGCAAGCTTGGAATAAGTAAGTAAACTGTCTATGTTGTTCTTCTATAGTAGAAAAACGCCTAATCGTTTTTTAAATGTCTGCTCTGCCTGTCCCTCATAATGTGATATTGATGATTTCCACCATTTACTTGAATTGTTCTTACAAAATCATTGTTTCCCGTCTTCATCCAGATGTAATTATATCAAGTGCAGTCAATAAAATATTCAACTCTTGCTGGCAAGAAGTGCATGTGATAAAGGCAAATAGAAGTACTGATATGGATATGAGTAGAGTGTAAAGAGAACCTGTGGTTTTGTAGAAGGCAAAGAAGGTGGAAGGCGAGGCAACAAGACCTAACTGTACCTACCAAAAGTGAATCTGTCATAGCAAAAAATTGTCCTTACTGCTTAAATTTAGGCAACTTGTGGTACCTAGAAGTAGTTAAGTGTTCATTTGTTTTCTTTTCCCTGTATGGACATTCTGCTGAGTTGGTATTACATCCTCAATGACGTCTAAACATTGTGATTAAGTTGTTGCTTTCAAGCAAACACATTCCCTCCAAGCCTTGATGAAGAGGCTCTGCACACTGCAACGTGTCCGCTGTATTGAATAATCTGATAACTAATGTTTGACATTCTTTATGGAGTTTAATACCTTACTGACTTTTACTTCAGGCATTCCAGAAATGTGTGGGTTTTATATACACTTTAACCTCCCAACAGTGATGTTCTGGGGTATTAAGTGTCATAGGAACCCATTCTTTCAAGTTTTTCTATAGGTTGGTCTGTTTGTCCTGGTATATTAACCTATAAAGAGCAGAGAAGCATGTATTAGACTTAAAAAGAAGCCATCATCACTGTTTTCCTTAAAATGTTTTCTTCTTGTATTTTCCTTCTTCAGTCACATGATCCTCATACTTTGTAGTGGGTGTTATTCCTTACTCCTTGGGGTTTATTATAGAGGTGAATAAGTAAATGGAAGTTGAGTTTATGCAATGGGTTGGGTTGCTATTAAAGTGAACCTGTTACCGTACCTTGTCTGGGGTAAGTTAAAGCGGAACTAAAAAAAAAAAATCACACTTACCTTTAATTTCGCAGATCCCTTGATTGCGTTAGAGAAGTCCTTGATTGGGTCCTACTCCATCTTGGAATTCTTCTTTGTCCAGGGGCGGAGGAAGCGCTGGGCGCCTCCATCTTTACCCTTCTTCCGGATATGTCACCTGATCTTGGACTGTGCAGGTGTGAGATTGGGTGACGTAGCTCACAGTAAAGGGGAAAAATAGTGCCAATCTGACTGGGCATGCGTGAGATCGGCATCTCTTTCCCCTTAGTGTAGGAAATTGCCCCTTCTGGAATTGCCTAAGATCGCCAGAAGCCTCCCGGGATGCGTGACCTAGATGTCCCAGGAGGCTCTGTGCTCCCATTTCGTCTTGATTGCCGGGGTGAAGACAGAAAGGGGTGTTGCAGTTTAAAAATAATATTAATAATAATATTTTTACTTCATATAAAAAGATTGTCTACCCTTTTATATAAAGTAAAAATTTTAGTTTTAGTCTGCTTTAAAGAAAAACCAATGTTCTGCCAAGCCCCGTTTAGCCAGGTGCACCACCTGGCAGTCTTTAGTAACCTCCTGGCTGTTTTTGGGTCACAATACAGGGGCTCCCACCCACCTTGAGCTTCTTTTCTCCCACCAATAAAAATTTCTTGGGAGAATACTGAAGATGGACCTTACAGGATCATTTAGATTTCTGCACATTAAGCCATGTGCTCAGAATACCCATGGGCTCTGATGGGCATTTGTTTTCTGGCCCACACCTACACCTCCTTTTAGGTCCAACTGTTGGCCATTGAAACCACCTATCACAGTACTGGGCAAAAAATGTGGCCTTCAAAAGGGATTGGACAGGGCTAGGCCCACCAGCCCAAAAAGTAGGAATCCCAGGGTTCACTAATGGAAACATAAACTGACATATGAACAGTGCTGGGTTAGCTTAGGTTCACTTTAAGTATTTAGGTTCATTTTGAAGGTTTGGTTATGTATTAGGTTTATATTTATAGAGATAGGTTAGGGGTCATATATAGAAACATTTCTTTTTTTCACTCATTAAGCCTGTTGTCATCCCCACGGTTAAAAATGCCAACACCAGTCCCTCAATGCCAAACCTGTGTAATGATACACTTGCATTGCATTGCGTAGAATCTCTGTGGTTTTCTTTCATTATGTGCAGCACAGCAGCAGCACAGGGGTTAATATACACCACAGAGATATTATAGCCGGATGTGATTATCTGGCAGATGTCACATTTTGACAGTTTTATCTCGCCCCGGGATGCCTTTTCGGAGCTATTTATGAAGACGTCTCTTTGGGCATCTCTCACTTAGCACTTGTTGACTTGTGACTAATTATGTCATTGCGGCGATGTCTGGAATGCCGTCTCCTTTTCCAGTTCCGTGCTCTGATTAGTCACTCCCAGTAGCGGCATATAAAAATAATGGTCTGTAATTGCCACTGTTCAGCATGCGCACAGGCGCGCACAGCATTGTCAGCCTAAAGTAACTGTCTTTATATTCCTGCGAACAGCACGAACATATTCCACATAATAATGACTTTGAGCTTAGGCAACGGGATTCAATTCCGCTGCTCTTCAAACAAGATGGAAAGCACAGATGTAAAATATCCAGAATTGTTCAATTCTTTGCCTACTGTTTTCTCCTAAGCAGAGTTTTTGCTCATTATGACTTATTGACAAGTGCATTGCTGTTCCGGCTGTTTCTACCACTATAGATGGAGAGCAAATGGAACAGGCTTAAAGGAAAACTCCACTTTACCCCCCAGGAAACCACATAGGAAAAGTCATAATGCCTGTTGTGATCGTATACAGTATGAATATTTCTCACTACATTCACTCTAAAATCATCAGATATATTTTTTTATGTTGGGATTAATTTACACGGACGCTTTAGGTCATGGATCTCTGAATAAGCTAGGGCTCCATGTTCCAATTATTGAAGAATCAGGAGTGGTTTTGATGGAAGCCAACCAATATGGATGAACACTGGCATGGTTGGAGGTGGTTGACAGCCACCAATATGAAGCAGTCATGTATATTTTGGGCCTGATTTATGAAATTTCCCAGGGACTACCACTGATGAACCTAGGTGATCCATTAGCCTAGGTGATCAACCAATGTGGACGAACACTAGCATGGTTGCATCATGGTATCATCATAATTTGCATGATTGGCAAATATTTTCAATCCTGGATCAGATCCATTTGAGGTTTGCTGCTTCACCCAGGTTCTCCCACAATAGTCTATCCTCTCCAGTCTTGGAGAGCTGTAATAAATCAGGCTCACTGCGTGTGTCATGTATTACCTACAATTCAGAGTGATTACAGGTGACCCAATTGAAGACATAAATAGATCTGCATTCTGACCAACATATAACAGCCTCTGCTGTATGTTCATAGTCAAACCATAGTCTTCCATATTTTTATTTAGCTGTGGTTCTCAGAATTTGTAAACAGAACCATAACTGCACAGGCACCAGGATTGACATATTTGTGTCACCCCTGAGCCATTATCTCAGTTCAGGAAACCTTTGGATGATGTCAGAACAAAGACAGTTCTGTCCTTCTGCAAAGAAAAAAAGCCATCATCATGGGGAGTACTGTCATCTCCGTGCAAGGTATAAATACTGGAAGTTTACATGCACATATTTCTTAGCATTCATGCATTTAAACAGGGTACATACAGCTAGCATACAGGGGATTTCTAAAATATACCCCATTACATCATAAGTAAAAATGATGTATCAAATGCAGGATTGTGCCATAATCCACTGTTCTATAAATTTGGACCTATATGTCCACCTGGCTGTTCCAGGCATGTGTGGACCAACCTGGAGGTGTATTATAAATATACCTGGGCTCAGTGAAAGCAGGTTGAACAATACTGGCTTTATTCCCTGGTGGTGGAAAAGAGGAACTGCACAAGCAGCTCCAGATTGAAGGAGATTTTAGCAAAACATGTTGCTTTATAATTTTTATCTTTTAATGGTTTTACTGTAGCTCTTCTTTAATGGTAGTGATCCTTAACCAGCGGTGGACAACGGCATGCTACACTTGACCATAAAAACATTACCCTATCCTTATACCTTACTGTCACTTACCTCTGATTTGCAAGTAATTTTCAGTTGTCAACAATGATAGCCAGTGCTTGCTATGTTATTGCAGGTTTCTGACACAGCACTGCTCTCTTTCAATGTTAGGAGCAAATAGGTGAAGGTTGATCAGTGATTAGCAGTGTTTCAGCCATCCTGGCGCAACCTACCTCATAATAGTCATTATATAAGAGGCAACATATTACACAGTGTTGTAGAATAAATAGGGGCTGCATACCTGCATGCATAACAAGTACAAATTATGGTACTGGAAGAGAAGGGAACCCTACCAGAGAGGTAATAGCAGAATAAACAGGCCCATAGCAGAAATGTAGAAATTGCTCTGATCCAGGATTGGACTGGCCCACCAGAAGTCTGGGGAAAAAAGCTTTGATGAGCCCAGTAATATGACCCCAAAATTATAGAGGGGTCACAAGACATTCGCCTGGCCCCTGCTTCCTTCCTGCCTCTATGTCAGCAAAGCTATGCATTCTTGTGCGCCCCCCTTCTCCCTTCTTCTGTTGGGCCCAATATCAGACCCTTGTTGGGTCGCAAGGGGTTGTACAGATGTAGCAGTGGTAACATTACTTTACTTTGCAGCATTTTGCAGTGAAAAGTTTGTATTTCCTCCATAACCCTCCTGTTCTGTAGATGCACAGCGGAGGGACAAGCCCGGCACCTTGATGAGTCCACACTGATGAAATATTAGTGAATTCTGGGAGTTGTTCTCTGTTCAACCTGGTATACACTCAGCATATCTGTCATGAATATTGCATAACAAAGCTTCATAATGTATCACTTCATTAGCGGGAGCCGCGTGAACGGCGAGTTTTCTTCATATTAATTAAGACGCTTTTTGCTCTTACACAGGGAAATACTTTAATCAGTTGGGAGTCTTGGGACTGTGTACTCTCTGCTTGCCTCTACTCTACCAATTTATAGACAAACATCTTAAAGTTATACAGAACAGAATTAGAGGAGCCAAGATATTAAAGGAAACCTGTGCTAAGAATGTAGATGGCCATTGCTGACCGCTATGTAGGATTCTGAAGTTTCTTAGGTCCATGCTTGTTTCAGGTCAAGGTATTCATGCCAGAAAGCAGCCAGGCAACTAGAATCTTCAGGACTGCAATGGCCCAGATATATTCCTCTCAGTATAGATTTCTATTTTTACACCCTCAGTCTGTTACTGTTCTAAGATATGGTTCCCTTTCCTCAAAAGAACAATTCTTAACATTTTACCCCTAATATAATTTTCAGGTTTCAGAAAGCTCCTACTAAAACCAACTTACTGAGGGTCTCAGGGAACTCCTACTAAATCAATTTCTGGGGGTCATTGTGGGAAAAACCTTTTACATTGGTAGCCAGGGGGAAAAAGAAGATGTTTACCCCTACAATGTTGGCTAGAATACCCTTACAGACTTCTAAAAAGATCATTAGTGCCATGCAATTAGTGTTGGCTTAAAGGCAGACAAAAATCACAGATGTAATAAACTATTTATACAATTTAATATAACTATTAAAAAAAAACAATCAACCAATTAAAACTCGTATAACATTCCAAAACTTTTTATGTATCTCAATTCGTCCCTGACGCGTTTCACGGACAAAAGCTGCTTCCTCAGGAGATTGAATGAGATATGTAATAGATCAATGTTACGTCGTATTTTAACATCCTCCTCAAAACTTGTTGGAATTGACATAAAACCAGGGCAAGGAGAGCAAACTCCCAGATCCACCTACAGAGCAACATAATACAGAATTGAGTGTTCAAAAAGCTTCTATTTCACACTCATGTATACAAAACATCCAAGAGCCTAACCCTCCTTTAATGCAATGAATAATCCCCATCTAATGAGAAAACTTGATGTACCTATTCACTAGATAAAATACTCTTGCTTCTCTGCTCTTCAGGGAGATGCAGGAATCATGAAATAGATCAATAAGAGTTTGAGGAACCTCTAGCAACGTGTGGAGGAACCCCGGCGATCCTCCAATCCCTGGCTGAGAATGGCTGATTTACATTTTATCTGAGAACCAATGCATGCTCCTTGTGCTGATATTTATGGTCACATATCTCATGCTAACAAAACCTATCCCGGATGTTAGGTCATGTGATCACCAGAATGGTCAATTATCTTCATCACGATAACATAAAAATGAACAAAACTGCCCTCTGGGTGCACAGTAAAATAGGCAATAAAATACAATGATAAATATATTTCAATAAAAGATATTAAATATTAACTTTGAGGAAAAAATGTAATTTACCCTTACTAGTTATTAATTACTAGAGGATGATCGAACAATCCCAGGGCAATTCTTACCTTACTTCTCACTCCCGCAGCCCTCTTTCCTGCTACTCAATTCTCAGCATCATCAAATACAGTGCAATGCTCGGAGACTTTCATTGAAGGGGGTGATGGTGTCAGTGGTCAGCTGCATAGGACTGGTCCAGGGTAAGAGAAGGGGAGCATTGTCAGCTGCAGGAGTGGAGAGTAAGGTAAGTGCTTTCCAGCTCCCCTACACCAAAAAACTTCTACTCTTGACATGGGGAAAGAAACCCACTGCAAGGGTAAAAACACTTTTTCCCCGAACTCCTCTTAAAAAGTAAAAATAACCAAAAATGCATTTTTTTAAAAAAAAGGAAGACTGGTGAAATGCTTACTCCTGCTTGCTCCAGACTGATCTACCATTAAAGATATAAAACATGCAGGTGGTAAACTTAGAATTCAGTAATGAAATTGTAGCATGGTCATCTTTATAGTTGTGTAACCTCATTTCCTTGGAAGCTGAGACTAAAATGCAAAAATGGCTGCTCTGCGTGCGCTTGCAAATTTCCATACAAAGAAATATAATTTTTCATAGGATTCATACCTGTAAAAGAAGAGTGTAAATACTCCCCTCCACCATTGCCTGTGCTACTGAAAGCTGCTCTAATCTGGAGATGCAAAGATTAATATTCTCAACAGTGTCAGTCAACGGTGCCCTATGGCATCATGGCCAGCTAGAAAGGTGTGAATTTGCACTCTTATTTTGCAGAAGTGCCATTGCTCAATTGGCTGATTTTGGTACAGCATCAGAGTAGCCCTAAAAAAATGAATGCTCAGACAAGCTTGACCTCTGCAGAAAGACCACTGCTTCCACACAAGAAACAAAGGTCCGACTCTGCAGCATACTGACACGAAGTCTTAAGCTACAGACACACGTCCAATGGTTCTCGCCGGATAATCGGCTCAGGGCAGATATTTGACGAGAATCTGGCGTGTGTACGGCGCCTGTTGTTCATCGTCCGAACGACCGTCCTGGCGGATACACAGACGATGGACGACGAAGGAACCTGATGGAAGCAAAGTGGGAGAGCACGCAGCAGGGTGCCGCTTCCTCGTTCTCCCCCTCCACTCTCCATAGAGCAGAACGGTGCTGTATATATAGCACTTGTTCATGCATCGTGCAGTCCTTAGTCATTGGAAAAGGATCCTGAAAGATCCCTTCCAACAACAATTATTGCACATGTGTATGCAGCTTTAGGCTACTTAGATAACAAATAGTAAGGGGTTGCTTTCTTTGACTATTGCTAATCTTTAAAGTACAATAGTTTTTGCCAAATAAATGTTATGTTTGCAGACAAATTAAATACTAAAAAAAGTATTATTTTGCAAAAAAAACATATTGTACAAATATTGTAATGTATTTAGCTGACTTACAAGTTGGAATTTACCATATTTAAGTCCCATAAACTCCCTTATATATACATTTTGAACACATTGATTGAAATGCAGTATATCAGGGATATTGAGCAGATGCTATTCAAAGCAAGCCTCTAATTCCCAGCGGCGCCTTTCCCAAATAAAGCATATAACCAAATACAGGGCTTTTTCATTAAATTATTCAGATATCAAAATAATTGATCCTAGGTTGCCCCAGCTCTGCAGAATATTTGATTAGCAATTCAATTCAATCAGCTACCTTCCTTGTGATGTTTGTCCAGCTAAATCCTTTAGCGGCCGAGCAGGCGCACGTACAAAAGGTGCCAACTGTTTTTGTGGTTATGTCGGAGATGGAAGGACGAACGGCTTCACATATAATGACCGTCTCTAGCTACAAATTTACAGTTTTGTTAAACATCCATATAAAACATATTGTAATGTACAGCTTTAAAAGGGGTTTTAGTAAAATAAAGGTTTGCTTGAGATTCTTAGCAATAGAGAGGCTAGTACACCAAATGTGTTCCAGGCTATCTGCTAGAAATTGATTCCAAGGTAAGGCGGTTTGGGATCAGGCAACTCAGAGAAGCAAAGAAATACTTCAAAGTTGTAGAAAAGAATCCTCATTGCCAAATAGAAGCTTAAACAGAATACTGATATCAAAGAAAACAAAATCGTGGAGGTGAGATTACTGAAATGATTTAACGGTCCTGTAACACTTTCTTAAAATATATTTAGATTATAAAAAGTTTTGTACAAAATGTGATTTGCATTTTGACTTGCAGATCTTGTCAAAAGAGTGGATATCATTCAAAGTCATTGTGCCTGTGCAGCATTGATTTTGATAGCGTAAAACATTTAAAAATGACATGATGCCAGTACTCGCCCCATTCTGAGCACCAACTCTAAAATATTCAATATATATGAATTGGAGCTGCAATGCCTTAACCCAATGGGTGCCATTCAAAATGTTAGGCACCACAATGTAGTAGAGCAACACAGTGCATTCTGTACGTTCAATTGGTGATTGGCATCTGCAAAATGAAATGAAGAAGTTTTGCAAACTAATTCGGGACAATGAACCATTCGGTGAGCTTACATTGGCGTCAGTGCCTTGGAAGGACTTTATCAGTGCCTAAATAATTCCTAGCTGTCCTATGGGCAGAGTGGAGGCAGAGCAAGGACAAAAAGTTTGTTGGAACTCCAAAAATATGGTTACTTTAACTTGTGCTCTGTGTAACCAGTATTTAAAGGAACACAGATTTATCTACTTGCAGCTTACACTTGGGGTAGAATAGGCAATTTTTCTGTAGCTGAATTATGTTACTAAAATAGCTATTGGAGTAAATACTGATCTCATTAATAATACACTGCATTGGATGATCTGCTATGCCAATGCTAGTGAATAATTTTAGTACCACAATGGATGTTCTTAAATGTGCCCTAAAGTAGCACCAGCCTTACTTGGCAGGGGGCAGTAACTGGAGTTTGCCTATGTGTCCCACGCCAATACCGGTGTCCGGGGCTCGTTGTCCATTTGTGCACACCCGTGCCACCTGCTGCTCCAAATGTGGTACTGCAGAGTTTACAGAACATGCAGCACCTGTACTTTCTTTTGTGCTTGGTGCACAAGCCAAACTTTGTTGCTAACTTTTTAAAACTTCAATACATCAAAATCTGATGGCTGCAGATCTTTTAGCAGGCAGCAGATTTTCTGTGTTCAGATGGATGTTTCCTTTTGACAAAACTCATCCATTGTTTTAATAAGTATATATAGATTAATAAATGTTTTTTTCCCCTTGCTCGGAGTTCTGCTGTAACTGATTTTTCTGCTGTTAGCTTGACCTCTGGACTTTCTTTTCATAGAGCATTCTTCAGAAATGCAAAGCAGTTCACGGAGATGCTACTTTCACCAGTGTTTGGATTACAGAGAACTGTGAAACTAGGAGGAAGGGATAAGGATGGTGTTTACAAAATGAGCTTTAGCAGAAATCTCAAGCAGAACATGTTTGTTGTGTTAGAAAAGAAACGTATTCCTTACTTAGCTGCGGTTTCGGTTCCAGAAGCCTTTCATCTGTCGCTATTCATCTGCTCAGCCAGATGTAAACACCAACAACAAAGATGGCTTTTTGTGCTAAAATCCAAGCGCAGCTTTTTGTATTCACTATTTGATTCTCGCAGGTAAAATCTGTGTATGGTAAGTCAGTAGATTGTCTCAGCAAATAAACTTGAATTCCTTCCCAAATATAATCTGTCGCTGGAAGCCATAAGTGAATTAGTAGAATACAAAAATTTCCTCATATGGAATTGGTGCAAGGGCCCTTCATACCTGAGCACTGCAGTGCATTGCGTTCATGCACAAATGTTAACGTGCGATGGGTTTGGCCAATTTATTTATTAGAATGGGTTACCCATACACCACAATGGACAAAAACGTGTACTCACATCTCTTTTCCAAAGCAGCACTACGTTTGATAGTTTGCAATTATTCTTTTGGGTGTGCTCCGGAGTTGCATCAAAATGCATGGCACTGCACGTAAACCCACCGACACACAATAAGATGTCAATGGTATAAAGCCAGTCCTGGGGCCTGTGTAGGGTTCAACAGCAGTTTCTCAGTGCCCCCACCCTCTTCAGGGCCCCATTAGACAGAAAACCCTGGGGCAGTTCATCCTTGCCCTAGGGCCCCTACTTCATCTTTACCCAAGGACCCATGTTGTCTAAAAACCTGTGTTGTGTGTGTCAGGTGCAACATATGCAGGAGAGAGAAAGTGCATTGCAACCTGGGAGCTCATTTTTTTTCTGGTTCTGTTTTTTCTTTTGCACCCATGTAAGTTATAGCTTAGAAAAGCAAAGTATTGCAAGACCACAGACCCCCTTTACTTTTGTTTTCTTTATTTACATTGTCATGTAAGCTTGCACACAGAAAAGTATAATGTTGGCTGCACAGCTAGTACAATGCAACTATGTCAATTATAGCAACAAATCAGCATGCATCTTTTGCTATATAGAAAATTAAAATAACCCCCGGTTACTATGGATTATTACACTTTGTGCTACCTCTAAAAAAGGCTAGAAGTGTTTGGCAAAAAAATGCTTTTGGCGGGCAGTATGGCTTCATAAAAGCTGCCTCAGGGGGCCTAATTGAAATTTGGCCTGGAGGACTGGCATGGCAACACAGAGAAACTAGAATGCAGATTGTGCAGGCGGTACCTTCCCAGTGCTGGCAGGATTTTGTTCAGCAGTGTTGTATTTTGTTCTTTTTTTTAATCAGAATTTATTTAGATAATAGTTATAAAATATAAGATAAAAGGAATGTTTATTTTTTTCATTTGTAAGGACAGTGTATTAAAGTAAGATTGAAATTGGTTTTGAGGTTTATATAGTACTTTAGGATTTCTATGGCAGTGCATTCATAAAACCCATTTCCGAATATTCCGGTGATTTGGGAATCCTTAGCTTTCCTGAAGGAAAAGTGTTCCCAAACCTTCCCACATCAGGCTTCCTGCTGCATCTTATATATTGAAATCCTGATGTATCAAAGTGGCAGTGTTAAGTTCTTCATACTCAGCAGTCACATTCTTTCCTGCCTTGGAGTATACCTAACATTTAATATGCTTTGGTCACCAATACCAGCCACCAACTCATTTAGACCAACTTAACAAAATATAGCAGTATTCTCCCCAGATTTTTTTTAAGCTGGGTAGGGAGAAGTTCTGGGAGGGTAGCAGCCGCTGTGACGCAACTTTTCAGTAACCTCCCAAAAACAGCTGGGTGGTTATTGAAAAGTGCTGGGTGGTGCACCCAGCTAAAAGGGGCTAGGGAAAACACTTCAATAATAAACTTGAACCCTCACTATACACGTGACTGTCCTTTATTGAATTCCAAGAAAACTTAAGTTTAGTTTTGTGACAGTTGTATTTAACAATTTCTCATCTGCTAAGTACCTTATGCAATATGTAAGTACCTTAAGCTAAGTACCTTATTACAATATGTTTTATTTTCTTGGCACCGTTGCTGTGATAAAGAATTCTTCACCTGACTACCTGAGGCTGGACAAACCTGTCTGCTCAACCATTGTCATCTGGTCCCATGAATCTGATATGTGCTCTTAACCTTCAATCAACTTGCACACCTACCTCTTCCTTTGACCCTTCCCATTTTTCTATCCATCAGTCCACCCGGTCATGGACCAAATAGGTACTGCAGAGCTCAGAGCCAGCTTCTTGACCCGTTTTCATGACATGTTACTTTTTATCTCCTAGTCCTTTTTTCTTTCTTCTACGTTGGTTGCACACCATCGAGTAAGGAAATAAATATGTGAAGAAAGAACACAGTGGAATGGTAACTGCACTCCTACATGTCAATATTTCTTTCATCATTTGCCAAGATTCGGTGGAGATAATATAAATTCTCAAGTCATAATATCAGGCTATATTTTTTCACTTAAGAATCCTCCTTTCTGTTACAGCTAATTTTTCTTTACCCTCCATTAGTTTAAGCCTGTGAAAAGCATTACATGGAAAAATCCAATAGGATTGTTATAACAGATATGTGCCACTATCTCATATTTTCAGCTCCGTGGAAGGTTTACTGAGAACATAAAACTGTACGGATTATACGTTTCTAGAAAGAATCGGGCCTCGGTGGTATTAGTCTTAGCCTGCTTGATTTCATGCCAGTGAGATCAGTGAAGAGTTATGGGGATCCAGGTAAAGGCTGTTTGTGGGAGATGCCAGTGATGACCCAAACTTTAAAATCTAATATAAATTCCTAAAAAAAAGTCATTCTGAAATGCAATATTGAGATGTAGCAGGATAAAAAAAATTATAACAGGCCTTTAAAAAAAAATGGGCAAATGAGTATGATATACAGTGCTTTCACAAATAAAGCCCACTCTATGGCAGACTTCCAGGTCCATGGCGATCCTCTTCAACCATTGGATGGCCACAGATGATGAAACAGTGTGTATGCAGCAGCTACATTTTATCCGGGGGCTGGGTCTGCACCAGTGCCTTGTACAGAGCCAAAACCTATACACCATGGTGTAGGGCCAAGACAAAAAGCCACCAGGAGCCATTTTTTTTTTTGGCTAAAATAAAAAAGATTAGCATATATTATTTGTCAGTTAGTGCTACCACCTGGTTACTTTTTTGTTTAAAAAAAGTTTAGGTCTGCTATAAAAAATAAAAAACACCGATCCCTCCACGATCCTAATCAAGTCAGACCAACGCTGTTCCGACTTCCGTTCTCTTTAAACCAGTGGGAGCTGGACCGGGTCTCACTATCTTATTCCTCTTCTTCCGGTTTCTTCTTTCGACATCACCTGGTATTGCACTGCGATGGCGCTTCCATAAAATGTAAAAAAGTAAATCCCCATTGCGCATGAACTGAAGGAGCAGCCCATAGCCTCCAGAGAAAGCCTCCATGTATCCCAGGAGGCTGCAGTTAGCCATTCAGTCTTTACCGCTGTGCAATAAACAAGGGGAGGAGTTGCCCCTTAAAACTTCATAAAAAAAAAACCCACATTTTTCACCTTGTATAGACAGGTGTCTACCCTTTTATATAAAGTTAAAATGTGATGATAAGTCTTGTGGGACATAAAATTATTTTTTTTATCCCGCCTCCCCAGTAAAAATGCATTAAGCTTTACCAAACAGTACCGGTTTTGGAAATATATATATACATTTGTATACCCCAGTTTTTGCTTGCAGCAACTAGGAAGACACCTTGGTCCTACTGGCAAGATCCCTGATCCTGCAAAACTCAGATTCCTAAATCTTGCCAGTAGATTCTCCAGCACTGGACTACTGGAACAAGCAGCAAAAGGAGCCAATCAAGTGCTAATAAGAAGCATGCTGAAAGGGCGAGGACAGAGTTATCTCCTTTCATTGTCCAGTTACAAATTGGGGGAGGGACAAGACTTGTAAATGGTAATAAACTGCTTTAGAAAAAGAAATTTAGGTTTACTGCTCTACCAAGCAAGGTTGTGCTACTTGTCAGAATTGTTTACATTTCAGAACTGGATAGACAGAAATATGAATTCTTTGGCAGGTAAAACAACTCTCTTAAATGTATTTTATCTATTGAGCAGTGTTCCTGGATTTTAAATTTAACCATAATCTACTATATTGCAATCTGCCAAAGGCTTCCTCATTATTCTTTGTTTTATAGTATAATGTAGATCCATGGCGTATGAAGGTGCCATAAAAAAAGAAAGAAGGACACAAATCAATCTTTTACAAACAAAACTAGTTTAACAAAAATTTACTTTAAAATGTATGTGTTTTCAAATGTATATCAATAGGACTCTGTTTAATATTAATTTTTTTTTTCTGTTGTATAATATAGTAATATGCAGAAAAAGTTTTCCAAAATAACAAATGTATTTAAAAAAAAAAAAAAATTTGTTGGTGTTATAATTTTTATGAATAGTTAAACCAACAAATGCAAACCTTTATAAATGTTTTTTTTTTTTTTTTTACAATTACTATTTATTCTATTTATGTTCACTATTAATGCACAGGATATTTTATTAAATTTTAAAAATAGCAGGAAAAAAAGCGAAATAATTATGGACATTTAAAAAAAAATAATTATGATAATAAAATGTCAAAAATTAGGGGCGCATATAAAAGATAAAGGCATTTTGTACTCTTCTTAGTTATAAAACAATCAGTGGCCGCCATCGTTGCTATTTTAGATTTGATACGGACACACATTGGAAGTCTTTAGCTACTTTGGGCAATGTCTAGGCTTCTTGGTTTGTTTCTGTATCTTTGCGGAATACGAGGCTGCCTCCATGGAGCCGGCTCTAAGGTTGTGCATTGCTTCCTATATCCAATAGTTATGAAATCATATAATTTTGAATTACAGACCGTTCTTATCAGAGGCAATATTACGGAGCAATGTATCATGTATTTTAAAATACATTTACCGTTTTAGTTCTATTTATTTAATTCTATTTTTAACCCTTTTAGAAAACAATTTATATATTTTTGTGTGTGTTCCATACTGTTATTCCAATAGTGGTAAGATTTCAATTATTGGAAAGTCGTAAACAAGTTAAGCAGGGTGCTTAATCCATAATTACAAAAAAAGGTTTCTGATTAAACACATAGATAGGGAGGCAATCAAGACAGCTTGTGTCTTACCAGCTTTCCTCAGGACTGGCAAATATTGGCCTTGGCAAAGACGGGATAGGTTTACCGTAAATAAGCCAAGGAAAAAAAAAGTTGACTGCATCATAAGAAGACTATTGTACAATTAATTGAAAAAAAAAAGGTTCTAAGCCTCCAGAATTAATTAAACAGACTTACACTGAGACAGATTAATTTCTGCAGAAATATAGGAAGATGCATGTAGATTATCTTAATATGAAAAAAAAGAAAACATTTAAAAAAAAATTACTGAAATTTTTAAGACAAAGTTTTGCTTTCTGTCCGCTGGATGATTTTCTTTTGATAGTTGTTCAAACTTTGGAAGGATACAGCATGTCATGTGACTTCTTAAAGTCAAAGTTAACGTCAGTTTTATTCATGCTTTATTCACACGGCCCATTTGTTTTTTTTATTTTTCCTGAAGATTTTCAAAATTATATTAAAGTAAAAAATAAAAACATCTCTTAATCAGCCACTGATCCAGAGGAAGGTAAAAAAAAGTCCTATATAGGTGTCCCAATTTTAATGTACCTACCTGATTCAGGCAAATTATGCATAATTCCCTAGATCAGTGGTGTTCCAATGGTCCAAGGGCCTTATTTGTATCCAAAAATGCAGCTTACCTGTTTTTGTGGCTGCATTATTTTTCTTTTTTTTCAAGCTAAGAACATATGTATGTATGTATGTGTATATGTGTATATATATATATATATATATATATATTATCCTGCCAGATATCACAAAACAGTGTTATTTTTCTTTTCCAAACTTCTAGTATAAGTATTTCCTCTGAGTAATGGAGGTGAACAAAAGCAAAAAAAAGTACAGCATGTGTGACAGCCATGGCTCCCTACATAGAGAGCTTGGAGAAATGTGCGCAGACACAACAGGAAAGGGAAACTTACAGAATTGCCAGGTACAATTAAAGGGAAAAAAGCCTACAAACCAATACAGCCAGCTCCTCTAGGCAATGGGAAGCTGCAATATATTACATTTTTGGTTTTAGGTTTATATATGCTTTATGGTCTAATCTAATATGTATGCTGTATCCAGACTCATCCATCCTTTCCACCCCTCCTCTTCTGCTGCCTTCTCTTCATTGGCTTCAATTTCACCATAGAATCAAATTCAATCTCCTGTGTTTGCCTTTAAATCCCTCCACAGCTCTTGTTGCACTTACCTTTCTGACCTGATTTGCTCCTCCAATGACTTATTAATTACTTCTCCACTCATAACCTCATCACATGCATGGCATCACATTTCTAGAGTTGCCCCGATTCTATGGAATGGTCTTCCTCATCTTATTCGGCTTGCTCTTACTTTCTGCTCATTTAAAAGAGCTCTCAAAATTCATCCTTTCAAACTTGCCTTCCCATCTTCTTCAGTCTCTTAAACCGTCACTACTTCCCACCACTACATATCCCCCTCCTATTGTATGATACATCTCCCACCTCCTAGAATGTAAGCTCTTCTGGGCAGGGTCCTCTCCTCCTCCTGTATCACTGTCTGTCTCTGTCTGTTATTTGTAACACCTATTTAATGTACAGCACTGTGTAATATGTTGGCCCTATATTATTACTGTTTATTATTATTATTGTTATTATTATTAATAATAATAATAATAATAATATTAATAATAATGTGATGCTTGAGCTATGCTTAGCATTATTTCCAGTTCAGCATGTTGTGTTGGAATATAGCAAAGCATTCTGGCAAGTCAAAAGTGCATGCTCTGAGCATCTTGTGTTATTGCGTTCCAACGCATTTTTTGGATGTTGCACCATGAAGCCTGCAGAGACTTAAATCTCTATGTAAACTTAGCCTTTGACATAACATAAGGAAATACATAGTAACCAATAAAATGAAAATAAAAAAAGGGAGAACCACTGTTCCACTGCACCGTATCATTCCAAGTAAATAACATCAATATTCTAAAGATGGTGCCTGGGATTTATTTCATTACAAATACAGAATTCTGCGCATGAATGGTGACCATTGACAGCGATGAGATGGACGCGCAGCGTTATGATCTGTTAGAGATATATGACTGTTTTTGTCAAGGAAAGAATTCCTAAAAACATTTTTAGACGATTCAAACGATCCTTTTATTGGAAGTGATTAATAAGAACCTAAAACGGGCTGAGCAATTTAACCTGGATGTAAAGCCGCTTCTGTCTATGCCAAGAAGGAAGCTAATGTCTGGAACAAAATACTTGGAGTATAGACAAGAAATACAAGACGGTGCCTGTAATTTGACATCCGATCCCTAGATTCATGATAAAACGCCAGCAAGCATACAGTGGGACGTATTTACTTTTTTTAATCCTCATACACTAATCACATATGCAGAGACAAGACTAATCTCTGTTTATTTAAAAGTCTCCTGTCCTAATAATTATAGAGCGGAGACTTGCTCTTGAGCAGGACTCCCGAGTTCAGGAGTTCACGGCACATGCCTGTAGCAGTCCACCGTCTCCTATTAAAGAGTTTTGTTTGACCGACTGCTGACCTGCCAATTGCAAAAAAAATAAAATTAAATGTATGTTGAGGTTCTTTTTTTAAATTAATTTTTAAGTTGAACAAATTCATCTGTAAAGCAATTATCTAAAAGCAAGGAAGGCTTTGAAGTGGATTAAGGAAAATAGTCCTGTCTGCCAGCCATTAAGGCAGGGACTTCGTTAGACCCTGGCACCACGACCCAAAGTCTTTAAACACAGATCCTGAGGTCATTTTTGTAAAATTGAATTTTAGGGAGATTTTAAATTGTTGTGTTGGAACTTATTTGACAAACGTAATGTCTAGCTGCAGTCACAGTAAATAAAGACGTTTCATTTTATGTTTTTAAAAATGGCCATATGTGTATGGATGATGTCACGCAGTACGGATTTGGAAGTCTGGTATCTGTATCCCAAATGCATTGGCCATTTGAGAACATGTTCTTTTTTTTAATTTTATTTGAGCTTTATTGAAAAATGGCAAAGGTATGAAGTTACAGTAATACCATTCTACTCTACAGCGCAGTATCTGTTAAATATATGTCTACAAATACATTTGTGCCAGCCCAAACTATTTTTTGTTTGCCGGGAGTAGAGGAGTTTAAACCCTTCAGATTTTTATTCTTATCTATTTTTGTAGTAAGGAGTTTTCCCCTCACGCCCTGACCTGACAAGACAGAAAGTGGTCTTGCGATGGGGACGTAGACAGCAAAAAAAGAAAAAAAGCCCACTCTTTACTCTCCCTCCTGTACTAAAGATTTTTTGATACCAGATTTACAAGGCATTGGATATAAATAAACATAAAAGGCTGTAATGTTGGGGTTGCTAGTAAAAAAAGAACATTGAACCTTCCATATTTTAACTACGGAATCCCAACATACTAGATGTACCAAGACAGAAGGTGGGGATGGATCTCCCCATAGGAGACATAGAAAGCAATGGCAACACAACCAAGGTTCTATCCCTTCGCGGTGTACTAAAATGTGTTTTGAGGCCAGATTTACCAAGGAACTTGATGTAAAAGAGAATACAATGCTATGTTTTTACAGTTGCTAGGTATTGATACCTTTCCCCACTTCTCCCACGCCAGAGAATGACACAGTATATGTACGGAGCCCTTGAGGTCAGTACATAGTGCCTGACCTGTACTTTATTGTTTGTTTTGTTGTTTTCAATGTGTCAAAAGCATCTGCCAAGCCTTCTGGTAAATGGTTTGTGTGGGATAAAAACCCTTTGCTGCATGGTGCTCTGTAATTCTGTATTCTGGTCATATAAATTATAATTTATAACCATGAATTATGTTTATAAGGGTTTTTTTTTTGCCTTCCTCTGGATTAACTATGTGTATTTGGTTATATCCAGAATATTTAGGCCTCTAATATGTTTATTTTCTGCACTACAGGGTAAACTTGATGGACATATGTCAACTTGGCTGACTATGTAATTTAATTGTACAATCCCTGTACAGTCTACTTTAAATTTACCACATAAACAATTCAGTCTTGGTATGCAGTTAGTCCTGCCCTACGTAATAGTTGGCAGATCATAAAGTTGGTCATGTTGCAATCTGTACATTTACATTTAGATTTACTTATGTAATGTACTATGAAGACAAACCTAAACAATCCACTTGATTTATCTCTGATTAGACAGACCCTTGTACTGCTTAGTATTTGGTAAATCTAAATGAGATGGTACAATGGTTGAGCTACTTGGATCACAAGAGGGGCTGAGAGGTAGTATGATGATGTAGATGATTATATGCCAGCTCAAGACACTTACTGGCATGTATTATCCCAACCTTAGCAAATTGAATAATTAAGGTTACTTCATTAGGTGGTTACCCATTTCACTCCAGGAAAAGTCCCACCTTGTAGCCAATGTCACACTTTCGATGCAGTCATGAAGACACCTCGCTTTATATGACATGGCAAGGCAGAGAAATGCACAACCATTTGCAGTGGTCACTTGGAAGCGGGCTGTTTTTTAAGTTGTCGCCAGCAACAAATGTGGCCTAAATCTAAAAATGCAGAACCACCCCGGGCCCTTTACCCCTCCACTATCCTTTCCATGCAGTCAGATGCACCTTCTTTATGCAAGTGATGAAACCACAATTACCTTTTTAGCAACTATCAGTTTTAGTTGGGCACTCATCCAAAGCTGCCAGATTCAACATCAATGTAGATTAGAAGTTCGGCACCCTTCCAGGCTCGTACAATCCTTTCTTTAAGCCATATAAAACACACGCATGAGAGCAGTGTACACGTTTCACGCTGTGTACCAAGCCTAATTATAGCCCAAGCTTTGATTAAGGATGGATTTCCATATAAAATAGGTAAGATTTTCTTGCTCGTATTTTATACTAATTAAAGAAATGGTGCCATTATCTTACATGCCTGAGATTTGCACCAGTCATGAGTCTTTGACTTTCCTGTGATATTACTTAATGATGAAGCTCCTGAAGTTGCCCCTCGATGCAGCAGCAGGCACATCTTCAAAACAATGACCCTGATTTATGAAAGCTCTCCAAGGCTGGGGAGAAGACACTTTCATCAGTGAAGCTGGGTGATCCAGCAAACCTGGAATGGATCTGGTCCAGGATTCAAAACATTTGCTAGCAAATAGCAAATGATTTTTATAAACTCATTCCATGTTTTCTGGATCACCCAGCTTCACTTCTGCAAGTGTATTCTCTCCAGCCTTGCAGAGCTTTCATAAATCCGGGCCAATGATTCCCTTACCACCAAAGACTCTGTGTAGGGTAATTGAGGTTTTCCCCCTTTTCCATCCAATAATGAATATTTGTTCTCTTCTGGACTGGGTGGGTAGCCATGGTGACCATGCAAGTGCTGGCTGGTTGCACATGAAACAATAATTTTATTACAGTTTCTACACTCTGTTTTGTACATTTACATTACCTGGTTATCCCGATTAAGCAGGTATTGTCCACAAACTACATAAAACCCCATTGTATATTGATAATTGTAGATTGACAAGGTTTTTATATGTGTAACACAAAGCCAAAATGTTCTAGAGTTAGGGATGTAAATAAAGTTTGCTGTAAATCATTTTTTATCAGCTAGGATTGTATGAAAATCAAACTGAACACCTATTTTTACTTTTTGGTATCTTCAAAGTTCAGTGTAATTTGCAATTAACCTGGACGGATCATTGCAAGGCTTGCTGTGATCACTACTTTGTCCCAGCATAGGAACCCCCCATTCTGACATCCCGCTGATGCTGAAGATGAGGAATTCAGTCTACATGCTCCTTAGGCTAGATGTAATTCTTGCAGATAGATCACAGCATGCTGTGCTGCCTTACCAGAAAATGAAGCCTATAACTGTTGCTAGGAATAAACACCAACAAAAATCCAATTCAAAAGATGTGCAGAATTTGTCAAAGAACAATAGGTATCTGAATGCTCCTGCTATAAATATGTGCAAATTTAATGAAGCAAAACAAAATTCTGTACCTCCTGAGATTTGCCTGTATCCTAAATGTGTAAGTGACCTCTTCCCACCATCCAACCCCCACAATCTGATTAGTTTTGCCATATGAGCCATAGCTTCACTATGAAGAGATTTCTAAATTTTGGGTAGCTCCAGCAACTCTAACATGTGTTATTTTCTTAGTGGCCAACAAATTTACAATTTTGTGTACTTTTACATAAATGTTCACTAAACATAGTAGAAGAGGGGGAAAAGTTTTGAGCGAGGCATATAAATTAAGTTCACTTTTTGACATTGTTAGCTGCATTTATAGATTTAGGCAAAATTTCCTGATGGAATATTTTCACCTGCCATGATTTGAGACTTAAGTAAATCCAATTAGTAAAATCCCATAAATGCTTTAACTTATTGATTTCATTCCAAAAGTTGTTTACAGTTTTTCTAGTATGCAGTTTACATTATAATACCATTGGGTCGAGAAAATTCCTTTAATGAGCTGACCACTGTCCCTAACTGTCCACCTGCTGTCACCTTATGGGAAAAAAACATGGTTGGTTGGTTGACAGTCCAAGTTAATTTTATCTACTTAGGATTTACATGTGTTTTAGGTACAATATTATTACTTATTGGTACCCCTTCTAGTGAATCCAATCTTTTCTCTTTTGCAAAGCAAAAAATACATAACCACCTGCAATATTTAACATCCAACCAGGAGTGTTAAATATTTGTGTCTCCCTGGTCCTTGTGGTTGTGGTTCAACCCACAATCAACTACGTCACTAATGTTTCCAAGGGCACACTATTAATGCATTCTCCACTAGTGAAAAAAAAATGAATGTACCTTTACCCGAGAATACCAGGCTTGGATATATTAAGCAAATTACCTGATGTTCTGATCCTCTCGGACATTGACCACGGCATGTGCATGGTATTTTGACCATTTCTTCTGCTCCATAGCATAGGAAATATTTGAAACTGTTTACAGAGAGTTACCAAAACAAACCAGAATTAATTTTCTTAGTTTAGGACCATTGGGATAATCTCAATCAATATTCATAAATAAATGACTTGCTAGTAATGGTTGGCCTGTCTTTGGCTGTCCTTGGAGCTGTCCAGGATACATCAAGTGTCCAGCCAGTTTTCTATGTTTCTGTTCCTTAGTAACTTAATCTGCAGACAAATGACTCTCTCTAACCAGAATTATGAAATCAATCCTTTCCATTGTCTCTTTAGATGTTCATACTCCCCAGGTTGGTTTACCATTACACAGCCCCTAAATTGATACCTGCCATGTTGTTTGGCACATATATACACCAACTCACCAAACCACCTAAACTTCCATCTCAGCCATCATTTTTCGAAAAAACAATTAAATTCTGGCCAAATATTGACCCCTAAAGGTGATAAAAGCCAAAAGTGAGCTTTATGGGGCCCATATTGTGATGTGATGTATCTTATCTCTGCTTGATTGTTGTCTGTCTCCTTTGTAAATTACCTATGGTGGTATGAACTTTATTTTGCTGGCTTGTTTTTATGTTTTAGAAAAAAGGAGCTCAAGGAGATAACATTTTTTATTTTTAATTAATTTTTTTATTTTTCCAGGCTGAGCTACATCAATCATGCCGAAGATCTTGCCTCCAAATTGCTCCAGTGTTTCCCCAAAAATAGGCTATCTGCACAGGCTGCATTGAATCATGACTACTTCAGTGACCTGCCTCCACGGCTCTGGGAGCTGAGTGATAGTGAGTACAGTGTCATCCTTTTAAAACTATGTTTTTTCTGTATACTTTCTAGTACAGAATAAATGGAAAACCAAGAATCCCTTCTTGGTATATAGGCACTTTCACTAGCCTTGAAAGTATGGCAGGAATATAAGTAGAATGAGTATTTTAACACTTTGTCACTAAATTCAAAACAAAAAGTATACATTTGGACTGGAGTTCCACTTTAGGAAGTAAGTGGTTGATTTCAACTTCCAGCCATAGAGCATGCATACAGGGTGGGAGCATGTAGGACAACAAATTGCAAAGTTTGAATGACAGAATACCAGACTAGGACTAGTCAGGTATCTGGGTCCAAAAAAGCATCAGCTTGTTATCTTGACATATCCCTAGATATCTTGTCCCTTCCTGGCATAATAAAAGCAAGGAGACGTCAATTTGTCTTTTGTTTCTGTATAGATTATAAATGATCTGCTGCTGTGAACCTTAACAAACAAATAACTCTGAACATAGTGTCACAACCGCACTGTGAACACCCCAATCTTACAGCATGTAAAGTCTATAGCCACCACAAACCATAGAAACCATAGGTTCAGGAGGCCGTCCAGCTAACCACATCTCACAGAGGGTAAAATGAGGCTTTGTTTTAGTAAATTATATACTGCTAATGAAACCGTGACATTATATGATGACATGGAAATGAAGAGGACAGGATAGAAACTTGCCTCTTAGGTGTCCATCAACGAGGAAATGTGATAGTTTCCCAATACCTTTAGTTGAGCACCCCACTCCAAAAGTTACCAAAGACGGGGGATTGTAGAGAAATGTTTTAGGTCATTACAATACATTTATCTTCAAAACTTGATTCCACTAGTCAAGAGTCTCTGAACCCAAGCTCGCTAAAAGTTAATTTACCATGTTTGGAAGTCACACATATGAAAGTCCATTATGAAGACCGGTTCCTTCCGGAGTTGAGCAGCCAAAGGTTTCAACAGACCTCACACACCTACCATCTAGATCCTTCAATCTTGGTTCTACAAGGAGTACCACACCATTATGCAGACTGGTCTTTCCAGGAGTTGAGTGCCCAAAGACATCAACAGACATCACAAAACTACCATCTAGATCCTTCAATCTTGGGTCTATGTTTTAGGGATTTACCACACCATTATGCAAACTGGACCTTCCAGGAGTTGACTGCCAAAAGATAATACCAGACCTCACACACCTACCATCTAGATCCTTCAATCTTGGTTCTACAAGGAGTACCACACCAATATGCAGACTGGTCTTTCCAGGAGTTGAGTGCCCAAAGATAATAACAGACATCACAAAACTACCATCTAGATCCTTCAATCTTGGGTCTACAATTAAGGGAGTGCCCATACCATTATGCAAACTGGTTCTTTCAGGAGCTATGCTGCCAAAGACCCAAACATCCCTTACATACCCACTAGCTGTGCCCCACATATCTAACCCAATCTTTTATTGACATGTAAACACCTTACCTAACCCCTGTTTGGTCTGTTTTAGCCCTGGTTGACCTCAGCTGTTTCATACCGGGCCACCAGAAGGAGAATTGACTTATTCCCAGTGTATGCACAGTGCAGTAAGAACAGGACATTGTCATGTTAGATGATAAAAAAAAAACAATTTGTCTGTGACACAGCGCTGTGATTATTCAGAAGAAAATGGAAAGTCTTGTACACTACCCCTGCAGCAACGGAAAACACAAATATAGAAAGAAGTATCAAGCCTTCCCCATTCTTTGAATTTTCAATGAAGAATCGGCTCCCTCTTGATTTAACGCAGTGTGACATCCAGAAAATGTAAAGATATTTCAGATGCTCCTTTTCAGCTCTTTAGAATTTTCAACATCTTCTCTCAATGCTTTTTTTTAAAAGAAAAATAATAAACAGCTTCCTAGCGATAGAGGGAAACAAAACAAAATAACAAATATAAGTGGGTGTTTGTGGTGACGACTTGCTTTATCTGAAATGAAAGGAACGCATGCAGGTGTCTTTCAGAAAGATCTAGAACTAACTGAAAAATACAGAAAGTCGACGATATTCTTGTAGGCTTGTAAAAGGAAAACTTTAATTGTTTTTGGTCCATATCATTTTATTTTGATCATAAATTTAGAGCTAAACTATGAATAGATATAAAAGGCACACATTAGTGTGATTTTGTAATCGGTAATATATCATTGTATGGGTTTTCCATTGGTGCAGTAGCTAAATTTGACCTGATATCAGTCTCTTGCCATTAAATTTACAAATTGGGAGATAAAGAACGAACACAATGAGACAACTAGATGTGCTGCAGTGCAAGGAGCCTATTGATAAGATGGTATTGCTTCTCCTTTCACTGTCCAGTCATAGCCTAGGGGAGGGACAAGACCTGTAAGTGAAAGAAAAACTGCATCAAAGATAATATCAATATCAAAACACCGCGTGGGCAGCACTGTGGCTCAGGGGGTAGCACTTTGGCCTTTACAGCACTAGGCCCTAGGTTTGAATCCCAGCCAGGACACTATCTGCATGGAGTTTGCAGGTTCTCCCCGTGTCTGTGTGGGGTTCCTCCGGGTACTCCGGTTTCTTCCCACATCCCAAAAACATGCAGTTAGGTTAATTGGCTTCCCCTCTAAATTGACCTTGGACTACATTAATGACATATGACTATACAAGGGACATTAGATTGTGAGCTCCTTTGAGGGACAGTTAGTGACATGACTATGGACTTTGTACAGCGCTGCGTAATATGATGGGCCTATATAAATACTGTGTAATAATAATAATAATAAAAACTGCATCAAAGATAAATCAGACTCTATCTTGCCAGATGGAACTGTGGCAACTGACAGAACTGTATAAAACTCAGAACTAGATGAACAAAATCATTTGGAAGGAAAAACAACTTGTCTATATGTATTTTATTTGTGTATTTAGCAATTTGCCTGGAGTTCATCTTTTCAAATTTTTGTTTTATCTATTTACATTTTTCTCATAAGATCTGTATTAAGCTTTTTTACAGGTGCAGTCGTGCATTGTATTTTGCAGAACATTATACGAATAAGAAATCTCAGCACCCTGTGTTAAGTTATTAGGCTAGAGCAGTGTTTCCTGACATTTTTAACATTGGGGTACCCTGGAAATAAATTTCAGGCCTTTAGGGAACCCCGTCTATAATTACTATATCCACAGCTCATAGTACATTAGTGTGGTGGTCAGTAGGAAGAATGCCTCTTACATTGCTGGCCATTGGGAAGAATGTCACCCTTACAGACAAAACATCATTGGTGTCACCTAAACTGACTTGAGAATCACAAATTGCTCAAGGAACCCCCAGCAACCTCTGGAGGAACCATTGTTAAGAAACACTGAGCTAGACATTCCCTTTTATACTAACAAAAGTTAAAAAAATGTGTCCCTCCTGTGTTTGAAAATATGATCCCCCTGCTAATCACAACCTTTTACTACAAGCTGCTCATTACTGCTTGCAGGTGGCAAGTAAAAATACAAAATATCAATATGTAATATGTTTTATTTGCTCAATTACAAAAAACTAACAAGGGGCCTGATTTATTAAAGCTCTTCAAGTCTGGAGAAGAATAGACTATCATGGGAAAACCTGGGTGATCCAGCAAACCTAAAATTAATTTCTTCAAAATATTTTGCTATTGTTTGGCAAATGTTTTCAATCTTGGTACAGATCTGTTCCAGGTTTAGCAGACCCCCCAGGTTCTCCTATGATAGCCTATCTTGTTTAGTCTTGGTGAACTTTAATAAATCAGAGCCTATGTCCAAGGGATGAGAAGAGTGGTTTCAGCAAAGATAATTGTGTACAACTTAGGGCTTCCAACTTCCCTTATTAAGTAAGCAAAAGTAGCTTTTTCTCTTTATTTATAAAGTGTGCTTTTTGAGGAGGGGTTGTTTTTAACATAGATTAGATAGAAATATAGATTAGGTTTTGTTTGTTTTTTGGTCTTTGTAACCTTTGTGTTTTCCTTGATTATTTTAACTAATTTACATTTTTTTTAACTTTTTTTTAACTGTTTTTTCTTTATTTTTTTGTAATAAAATGTTAGGTAATAATAACAAAAGGTCAATAAAGGATTTGTCTGGCATAAGAAAAGGTCCTGAATAGGTAAAAGGTGCCACCATTGCCCTAAGAAGCCATTTACAGGCCATTGTTTCCTAACAACCGCCATACTTTTGCCTTCCGAATTAACATTGATGCATTTCTTCAAATTGGGGAAATCTTATGAATTTCTCCGAAATTTCACAGGAAACAGCCCTCAAATTATTTTATCCCATTGCTTATTTGTTTAAGGCACTTGAACACATGTTGCTTCTAAATGTGACCCCAATTCCCTTTGGTTCCCCTTTGTATTCTACACCCAATCCAGTATATGAGGCTGCAAGTTTTACCCAATGCAATATTTTCTTTGCCCACTTTACCTTAATGGGGGTCAAATATTTCCATATCACCCTTCAGAAACCATGAAGAACCCAAAGAGCCTTTTACAAAAACATGCCGCCTCTTTTTTTATTCAGTTCCATGATTGATTCTTCCATTAGTTCCTCATTCAGCAGGGCATTCCGAATCAAAATAGCGGACACAGGTGGATTTTCACGTTACGGATCTATTACCGAGCTTTGTGTTTTCCAGGAGTCCTCCAGCAAAGGCCCTCTCCCCTCAGTATCACAGCAGATTATGCTTAAGAGCTGTCAGTGAGGCCAGCTAGGAATTACGTAGGAAAATGAATTCACCCCCCCAACCCCAACTCTGAATGCGGCCTCCTCGGCTGTGATCATTTCCCATTTATGACATCTCAATCCGATCTGAATGAATGATTAAGAGCGCCCGGGATTTTGATCGTCTCTGAATTCAGTATTCTCTAGTAGTACTTTTCACTTAATGTTGAGTTATTACCCGGATGCCACTTAGTTTATCAGCCAGTGGTTAAATCCGGGGGCCTCTATCGGCGGCGGGAGAAAGCCGGCACATTATCACACGGCAGCAGGCTGCCAACCGCGAGCGCCTTGTCCTCGTCATTAACAAGTACAATGTATGCAGAACACCAGAGGGGAATTAAAGCCACAAAAAATACCTCAGGGTGGTATTTTTAATATGAGAATTTAATTTGTAATTTCACAGATTAAGAATTTTGGCAGCAATAATCCTTTTATCAACTCACAGCAGGTAATTTGCAGAAGCATAACCGTAAGGAGATAGGCTCCAGCAGAAACACATCTTTGCATAACGTTAAACGACGCAAGCACTGAAACCTTTTGAAGGGAGGGAGGGAAAAAAAGATGAAAAATCATTTTATTTTAAAGGAAGGGTATTTTTTTTTTGTTACATGCCTCCAGTGAAATTTGAAGTTGGAGGAATATAGCTTCTGTGCTTGGAAGATAATCATTATGAAACGCATCCAGATGCAAAAAAAGAAAGAAAAGCAGTCTGCCTACATATGCAGAGAGCTCGCTTTTAAAATTCTAATATATTTGTTGTAAACACATCAAGGGAGTCTGTGGTGTGTAGAATAACTGGAATTTTAGGTTCTTTTTATTTCACTATGACCACCCACCACTGCCTTCCCATCGTAGTAATAGGATATCCATATGATATCAACATTTGTATTGCAGAACCTGGTGGAGGTAGAGTGGCTTGGTGTAGAATGGAATTTCTCATCATCCAAAACTCCAGGAAAATAGATAAATATGCATATGTTACATGCTAAAAGATTCACTGTTCATTCAGATATTCTTTTAACTCCGAAAATCCTGCCAAACAGCACAGCCAGGTCCCTGACCTCCAGCGCAGTTGAGAAGTATTCTACTAACCCAACTCTCTCCTCTACAGTCTAATATGAATGCTGCAGCCAGACTCATCCATCCTTCGCTCCGCTCCTCTTCTGCTGCATCTCTTTGTAGTTCTCTTCATTGGCTTCCATTTCACCTTAGAATCAAATTCAAGCTCCTGTGCTTTACCATCAAATCCCTACACAGTTCTTGTCCCACTTACCTTTCTGACCTGCTCTCTTTGCTTCTCCAATGACCTACTAATGACTTCCTCACTCATAACCTCATCACACGCACGGCTCCAAGACTTTTCTAGAGCTGCTCCGACTCTCTGGAATGGTCTTCCACATCCTTTTCAGCTTGCTTCTACTTTCTGCTCATTTAAAAGAGCCCTCAAAACCCATTTCTTCAAACTTGTCTACCCATCGTCTTCTGTCTCTTAAAATTCTAACTACTTATCCACCATCCTTATCTCCCCTCCTATTGTGTGATACTCCCCCCAAAAGCCGCATACTCACGTGCATTTATTGTCGTTGGAAAGTATCTTTCACGATCCTTTCCAATGACAAAAGACTGAACGATGCATGAACGAGTGTTGTACATACAGCACCGTTCTGCTCTATGGGGAGGGGAGAACCACAGAGTGGCACCCTGTGCGGTCTCCCCCTTCCCTTGCATTAGGATCATTCGTTGTCTAGCGTCCGTGGATCCCCCAGGATGGTTGTTCGGACGACGGGCTCTGTACACATGCCAGATTCTCATCCAATATCCTCCCTGAGCCTATTATCGGGCGAGAACCATTGGACATGTGTACGTAACTTTAGATTGTAAGCTCTTCTGGGCAGGGTCTTCTCCTCATTGTTTGTATTTGTCTGTCATTTGCAACCATTATTTAATGTACAGCGCTGTGTAATATGTTGGTACTATTCAATATACTGTTTAATAATAATAATTTTAATTGGTCATAGACCTGCCCTCCCAAGCCTGGAGAATGGACAATGATGGATCGTTGCCATAAGGTCCAGGCTTTGCTAATCGAGCCTGTAAGCATGTTAGACTGACAGCAATATGCAAAAGGCCAAGATCTGACCTGGTCAAGTAGACTGGCTTAATCGAATCAACCCATGAACAGCCAGCTCGTGTCTTTTGAAATAAAATAAAAAATCATTCTGGACTATATTCATTTTTCTTTCATATGTCTTTAAAGCCCATCCAGATCATAAAATTAGAGTAGGCAAATTCTAGATGCAGTCAGAAAGATAGGAGAACACAAAAGAAGTAAATACGCAAAGTGGAGGACAGAATATCTATTTTATCGGATATTCAGATGTGCTTGAAAACTGCAATACATCTCATTTCTCATTCCGTTGGATGGAAGGACAATTAGATGCGACCATATGACAAAAACATAGAATGATTTATCAAAGTTCTCCAAGACAGTAGAAGATAGACTATCATAGGAAAACTTGGATGGTCCAGCAAACATGGAATGGACTTAATCCAGGATTGGAAAACATCTGCCAACTAATAGCAAATGGATTTTCTAAAAGTGTTTCAATGTTTTCAATTCTGAACCAGATCCATTTCAGGTTTGTTGGATCACCCAGCTTCACTGATGAAAGTGTATCCTCTCCAGCCTTGGAGAGCTTTAATAAATCAGGGCCATTATGTCCACATGTTGAGCGGCTGCACTTGTAGTCACAGGAAGTTGGTGGTGAGCAAATGTAGAACCTCGGTCTCTTAACAGAAAACTAAAAAAACATCAGAGGTCCTGATTTTGTGGATAGGTGCACAGCTTTAGGCAGACACAGCTACAAAATAATTTTTGGATGTGTAGTTGGTGGTGTTCAGTTCCAATATAATATTAATTTGAATCTACACGATTGCTTCAGGAATTTGACCTTTGCCACCATATAGTTTTTGGTGACAGCTGACTAAAAGAAGATTTCCCTCACTTTGGGGAGATTAGAAACAGGACATTGAAAATCTCTATAATAATCATAGCCACCATCAGAAATTTTTGGACCCCATATACGGTAGGTCAACTTCCTGGGCCACCTCCCCGATATGAAAAAGTTCCAGCAATGAAAAAGTCAAGCTCTTTTGATCGGACCCGGGTACAGAAGTACCCCTTGGCCCTTCCCCCATGGAGGCCCTGTTACTTGTACATTACAACTAAAAGGGGTTTAGGCATTTGTTATGAAATACAAAACTAAAAAAAATTAGCTTTAGCTATACTGAAATGCACTGTTAATGATGTCACATTGATGTCACCACTATGTTTTATTGCCACAGTTTGTTTTAGTCATCTGTATCATTTCTCCCCAAACAGTGTCTTCCATTTTTACTGTACCGAATGTGAAGTTACATCCAGAAGCTGGAGAGAGCCTGCGAGTGTTTGGGAAAAACAATAGTTTCAGCAAAAGTCTCTCCAACAGCAAGCACTGATAATGTATTGCCATGTGAATGGAAACCAGGTAAGCGCTACTGGGTTGTGCTTATTACTATAAGAAAGATTTATTTTCTAGATATTTTTATAGAGCTATTATATTACTATTATTTCCTGTAGCACTGTACAAAGTGTCAAGGTGGGTAATGCAGTTGATTCAAAAGCATTGATGTTTGAAAGTGTTTGTACAATAAAATCAAATACTTGGAAAGAAAACTGTGAGGGATTGGTCATATTATATGTATATAAAATGTCAGTGTGGGTGGATGATAGACAAGGAATCAATGTTGGGTCACCATTATGCATAAAAGGTTAGATATGTGGGATCTCAAGATTTGTATTCAGATGCACATATTCATTTGGAAGGGGATCTATATAATGAATTGCATGGTTCCCAATATGCAATAACATCTATATTCATCAATCAGGCCACTTGTCATTTGTTGGAGAGATGGGGACTCTAGCTAGGGGTACTATGGATTGCTCAAGGGTGGTGAGACTCCTTAGAAAGGCCAAGGTGCAGAATCTGAGCAGCAGCCTGGTCTTCTGAAGAGCCTCTAGATGTGAGGATGTTGTGCTGCAAACTGCTGCCAGGTTGGGGTCCTTGGGCACACTAGGGTGGGCAGAACAATTTGTGGTACCGAATCAAAAGACAGGAGAATAGTCAACGAAAGCCGGGGTCGAGGCAGGTAGCCAACTAATGAGGTTGGGAACAAAGCCTGGGGGCAATAACCAGAAATCCAGAAAATAGACACCAGTGACAAGGGGGTCACCTAAGACACAGGGGAACACAGGAAGAGACAAGAGGCACGATTGACACGGGGGTCACCGAAGACAAAGAGAACACTGGAACAGCACAAGGAAAAAAACAGGGAAACAGACTGGGCAACAAGGGGTTAGCACAGGAGCTGAAGTGGGAAACAATTCACAGGTGAATAGGAAGTGCTCGGCAGAGCTATATATATATATTATAATGGTACATTTATCAGACCAAAACATCTGATTCAGACCTGCAGCAGTATCAAGCAAACCTTTGCGGCTACCTTTGGTTTACATTTTGCCAGTTATACCGTTCCTAAAGGACCAGTGTCTTTAGATTTGAGAGTGGGTGAAGTTGATTTCAGTGAGTTGTACTGAACTGCTCACTGCTGCCCCTATTCATTCTCTATTGGGCTGCCATGGGTAGAAGCTACATGTAACCTCTCCCACGAGGAAGCCGCTCCCTGGCATGAGGAAGTGATAACTGAACCGCAGCCTCACTGCCAGTCCAAACGCAGCCTAAGGAAACTAAAATTAACATTGTTATGATTTGCTTACACTTTAAGGTAAAATATTATTATTTAGTACAATAAATTAAGATACAATAATAAAAATAAATGTGCTCACTTTCCTTTGGCACAATATCCAGAAACATTTACTTCGTTATTCTCAACTGGGAAATTCTTCTACATAAACCAGTGTGTTGCTCTCATTCATTGGCCAATTAATAATTCATTTTTGTTTTATAATTCCAAACAAATGTAAAAAATCGATAATCTAATTTTCTTTTCTTCCTCCCAAAAACTCCCTTCTCTTTTAATGCATTGTATTCTAAAATAATCATGAAAAATCCTGCACTTTTAAAGCAAAGCATGAATGATTTTAATTTGTACAGTGGTTCGGAATTTACAGTTTTTGTGATGACTCGCTGATAGGCGAGACAAATTTCACCTCCTTGGGGCGAAATAGAGCTGATAAAAATAATTTAAATATTTGCTTTTGGCGATTTTCACCAAAGGGGTGGAATTTAAATACGGTAATGTGACTGAAATATTAACAAGCAAATTTGCATAAAATTGATTTCAATTACTGCACAGAGAACTGGGGCTAAAGATGATGCAAATTACCAATGCAAATGATGCCACTTACTACACAGATGTGAAGAACGGTATGGAGCAACTGGGAGAAAATAAGTGTTGATGAGCGTCATTTGTTTTATACTTTAACTGGAGGAGAACTCCTCTTGTTTTATTCCATTTTGTGCTCTTTCTAAAGCAACTCCCTTTGTAAAATTGAAAGTTAAAATAAAGTGTTTGTTAAGGTAAAGTATATCAACCTATATTCATCAACTGATGTCACTGCTGCTGCAAAGGACTCCACCATTGGACAGCCAATAGGAAGTGTTGCAGACAGTGATGTGGGCAGCCAAAAAAAAGAGGTCTTCCTGTAAGAATTGGGATAGGAGTGTCACATGACTTGGTTATGGATGATTTAAAAGGGATTTTAGAATTTTTACCAGTGATCAGTTAGGGTGGCTACGAATCTTCAATTATTGTCGTTGGAATGGATTGTTCACAATCCTTTCCAACGACACAAGACAACTAGCATACATCGTCGTTCTGCTCTATGGAGAGGGGAGGGAGGAGAATGACAGAGCTGCTCCCACTGCGTTCTTTCCCCTTTACTCGTCCCACCAGGACAGATCCATGAATGACGTCAGACAAGTGAGATTGGCTGGAATTATTTATTACCATCTGATGTGTGTATGTAGCCTTAGAGATTGGTTTGGAAGGAAAAGAGGTTATTATAAGAAGAGGATAACCTTTAGTGTATGAAAATTGTTACAATGAGTTCTTATTTAAAAAATAAGTGCGAGAAAAAAGATGATCATTTCAGAAACTCCACACTATCTTGTCTCCCCTACACAATTCCTTTCTTATCTCACAGAGCACTCCTAGTAATTTTCTTTGGACTGCATGGTTAGCCCTTATATTGTATGGAACTGACAGTGGGATGGTTTGGGACACTTAGTCCACAAAAATATTGGGTGTTGTCATCGCCCTTACTATGACTTAGTAGATGAGCACATTCCTAATGTATCAGGAAGTTCATATCTGTATTTGCAGAATCTTCAGGGAGATAAAACACAGGAAATGGCCATGTGTTGCACATTCTTTTAATCATTTTATGACATTTCTTAGGATAAGTACCTATGAATGCATTTACTGTTGGCTGGTGAATTCAAACCTAAGTACTATTAAACGATGCAATCAGTTGTAGCCTATGACACGTGTTCATTCTCTATACTATTTGCCCTTGTTACCATTCCACCTTCCAAAATTCTGTTCAGCAGTCTTCAGCATCACCAGCATACCTTTAGCTGTAAAGTCTCCACCTTTCTTGGCATCCCCTGCACTCAGGCTGCGCACAGCTGAAAGTGATTTTGGAGTGGGTGCTGCAGCCAATGAGAAGATTCTTTCCTGAATTCAATCCTTTCCTGCCATTGGCTGCTAGACCTGTTTAAACCTCCCTAGTTCCAGGCCCATGTTGTGGGTTCTTCTGTGTGTTTTCTGCTTTTCGACCAGCTTGTTCCTAATTCTGCATTTCTGGATTTGACCTTGGTGTGACCTCAAATCTCTGTAATTGCCACCTCCCCTGCCCTGACTTCACCTTGGCTTGCTGTGTTCCTCCCTGATAGCCATAACTACACTGAAGTCATTAGATATCTGTCACTCACTGGTGGGAAGAGCCTGGGGGCTGTGTTCCGGTTACCCCTTTGCAGCAATTTAGTCTAGTGGTCACTAGGTCACCGGCCTATCACCCCTTGCAAAGTGTGCTGGTAAAGACCAGGGAGTTACCTAGATTCTGCTCCAAAGCTTTTTCAATGTCACCTGCAAAAGGGAGGCGACCCATAACAATCGTGCCGTGATTGGTTAACGGATTACGATATTATTTTTCTCTAAATATTAGTAGAACAACTTTCCACAATAGTTCCTAGAACAACAGCATTGTACTCAGAATTATTGTATTTTATTAATTTTCAAAGCTTTTGATGTTTATTTTGTTTGTCTGTTTCTTTGTACAAGAAGTGGATTACAGCATGTCCTATGTGCACCACAATACATTATTGATACATGAACAGCAACCAAATCCCAGTTGACAGTCCCTGAGCTTTTCTAACAGAATGTGTTAACATGAAAGACACTTGTTTGAGGTGAAGTGTCGGCATGACATTAGAATGCACATCACATTATAGAAATATGACATGCACAGCGGACGAAGTTCTGAACTGCTGCCTTTATGGGACTCCCAACAGATCTTCCGCAGCTTTCCGGAAATGGCAGGAGATCCCACGTGGCTGCTGGGCCCATTCATATCTAAGAGCTTTCCTGCACGTTTTTCTTGCTTAGCACATTTGAACTGCCCTTTGTTAGCAATGGATCCATTCATGTTGCTGTCTACCTACTGTGTGGCATTTGGGCATGTTTCCATGGATAAGCTTTTTATAGGATGCAATGATAGGTGTTCTGAAAGAAAATATTTTACTGCACCAAAACAATTTTTGCAATGAATATTTTAGCACAAATTTAAAGTGATGCTCTCCTAAATATAAATAAAAATAAATAAAACAAAGCAGTGCATCTTCCACTACCTGTCCTGCCAGATTTTACTGTAATGAAGAGACTCCTGTGTCTAAATAATTTTTAGAATAGAACACTTCTGGTAGTGTCTATCTTCCCTCCCTCTCTACTCTGTACCACTATCCAACTTTACTACAGGTCACAATAGTGATACAGTGGCCAGCAGAAAGAAACATGGTGCCCATTGGAGAACACTTGGAAGGTTGCTAAATATGGAAGGTTCTTTGGCAATTGTAGGGAGCAAATATTGTCGAAGATGAACAGAAGTATTAACCATGTTCCGAATTGCATTTAATGTTTCTGAAAAGTGCCGCAGTCCCTTGGAACATTAGTCCTTTTTAGGTGGATCATTGACTTTCCATTAGAATATGGTTAGGCTTCTTTACATGGGACTTTAACACAGAGAACAAAAATGATGCAGGGACTAATAGAAATAAACATGGCGCCCCATGCAGGACACTTGTGTGTGCTAAATACAGAAGGTTCTTTGGCAGCTGTATTAAGGAAATATTGTCTTGGATGGACAGAAGTTATACCCATGTTCTAAATTGCATTTAACATTTCAGAAAAAGTGCAGCAGTCTCTTAAATATTAGTTCATTTTAGGTGGGTCATTGATTTTTTTATTAGAATTAAGTGAGGTTTTGATATGCAAGATGGGTATGACCCAACAGTGATGATCTTCAAGAGCTTGCCTAGCATCAAGCAGCTTACTCGGCCAAGATCATGGTGGAACAGGGACAAGTGTGTGGACATGAGAAAGCCAATTAATAATCACTAAAAGGGCTTTTTTTAATTAGTTTTTTTTTTTTTTAATCATTTTTAAGGATCCTGGTAGGAAACAATGTGCCTAATGGTTTTCTTCAAGGTTTAGGATCTTGGCTGTTTATTTTAAGCAAAGGAAGTTAGAACAGAGGGTAGGTTAGGGTTTATGGCTAGGTTTTAGGTGTTTTTGTTCTATGGGTATGTATTAGAGTTAAGGTGGTTTTTATGTACACTTGTGTGAATGGGTCTTTGTGCAGTTTTGCTAAAATAGTTTTACACACCAGGATCCCAATTATTATTTTCTGGGTAGTGTTAAACAATAAATGAACTTTCATGATTAAAACATGCTATAGTTCTCCTCGATGCTTGAATAGAAGCTTGTTATTTTAAAATCACTAATTTGCAGCCCAGATCTTCATGGGAAATGACAGTTGTTAGGAAATAAAACAACATGAAATCCGAAGGGAAGGAGAGGCAGATGGCTTGAAGTTGGTTGTTGTTTCAAGGAAAGCATCCTTTATATCCCTGGCGTGTGCTGGCTTCTTACTCATCCCTGCAGGAGACGTTACAATTCTCCTCTAGATAGTATCCAGGGATGCATTCTTCTTTCTTGTACTTGAAGACATCTACAAACCACATTTCATGGCATAAACTAAAAAATTTAACCTGGCGCAATGTTAAGGATCTCAGCAGAGTTCTTGTATGACAAGAAAAAGAAAAGAAGGTAAAAAGCATTATCTGTAATTCTATAGTATGTTTAAATAAAAAAAAAATCCACATTTGGCTGAAGGTTACTAATATAAAAATGTGTACAGGAATTCAGATTTCATAATCTTCTGTTAAAAATAGGTTCCCTGTCTTGAAGTTGCTTATATTATTTGGCAATCTGGGGTCTGACCTGTGCTATTCAGTGGTGCCCAGTGATACATTGATTTTTTTTTTTTGTATCTTTAATTGCAGTCTTTCCCCAAAAATGCTGTAAAAGTCACACACATTGGGCCTGATTTATTAAAGCTCACCAAGACTGAAAAAGATAGACTATCGCTCATCATGGATGACTGACAGGTGTCTGAAACTCAACCTGGATAAAATAGAACTTGCCATCTTCCCTCCTCACAATCCAAATCTCCCCCTGACATATATCTAACTGTTAACAACAATATTTGTTATTCGGCCCTCCCCTCAGGCACGTTGTTGTGGCATCACCTTTGATTCTGCCCTCTCATTTACCCCCCATATTCAGAACATTTCCAAGTCCTGTCACTTTCATCTCCAAAATCGGCCCCTACCTGTCCCCAGAGACCACCAAACTCCTTGTACACGCACTTATCATCTCTCGTCTGGACTACTGTAACATCCTCCTCTCTGGTATTCCACTAACACGACTCTCTCCTCTACAATCTATTATGGCTGCAGCCAGACTCATCCATCCTTCCAACCTACCCACTAAAGGCTTAGGAGTATGTATCGTACTAAATATCATATGTAGCATACTGCCCTTTACATTACTAGTTACTGGGTGAAAAAAATGTCATGATGTGGACAGCAGGTAGAAGAAAGTATGCCCTGGCATCAATAGTTATAAGGAAAACCTGACCTGGTGTGGGTGGCCAATGGGAAGCCAAAAAATGCCCTGGCATCAGTGGGAAGACCAAAATGCATTTGTGACAGAGAGAGGAAAATAATCCAATGGTGGTATTTTTGGACATTTGAGAAAAACATGTATGGATAGTGGGAGGTCATGCAAATGCAAGAGCAAGCCTCTCAATTGAAGTGAATTGGCAGTTCTTGTCTTGGTGACTTCTTCTTGTCTTCTATAGCAAAAAATAAAATGTTGGTTGCCCCCCCCAAGCAGTCTTTTTTGACCTGTCTGTACCCCTAATAAAAAACCCATTTCTAAACTCAACTTTTGCTTTTTTTAAGAATATGAACTCATTTACAGAAACCCAATGACAAAATTCACCACCAAGTTTGCAAGAATTGATCATGTGAAATCAGCTTTCATAACCTCCAGTACTTCTTAGATTTCATATGCCGTCTCAGCGCCGCTGCTGAAAAAATTCCATCCCTGCGCCCAGAATATTTTGTATGCTGTTGTCATGGTGCCGAAATGATATGTGTGGCAGCGTCTGCCAAAAAAGAAATATATCGGGGGGTGTTTGAAAGGGGGGGGGGGCTGTTGAGAAAAGAAAAAACAAAAAAGCATAAAAAATATAAAATAAACCTTCTCTTCCTTATTTACAGGCAGCCTCCATCCCACTCTTTTTGTATACAGAGAAATTGTGCCTTTCTTATGAAAGCGAGACAGCTGTTTGCGGTGATATATTCCTCAGCCTACCTCACTGTCATTTTGTAATACACGTTTTATCTATGTAAAATATGCTAGCATAAATTGGGAGAAATTAATTACCAAACCGCGTGCCTCTCCTTAGGGATTTTGCTTGGGATCACAACGGTATTATAAAAATCCGTGTTTATCGGCGCACACACACACACATGAGCAAAAATAAAAGCAGATCACTTTTTTCATGTTTATATGGAACAAAGGTGATCATAAAATATATATATATATATATATATGTAAAAAGGAAATAAAAAAGGAAATATAATATATAAAAGTTTTTGCATTATTTTTGTTTGGGAAGGAATCTTTAATGACGGAGCCCAGGCGTTAAAGACTCGTCCTAATTTTCCCACCAGCTTTTTTTTTTTTTTCAGCGCATCAGCTGCCTTCAGAGACTAAAGTATTCTCATTAGATAGAAAGAAGCCAGATATCCTACTTCATATTCCTTCTCTTTCTCCAGCTCTCTCTTGCTGGCTCTCCCTTTTTCTATTCTGCCTTGGGAGTGAATGTGAAGATCATTTGGCGGAATGATTGGCAGGTCAGAAGATTCGATCCGATGAGCTCTTCTTAGCGCGGGTCAAAGAGGCTAGTTAGCAAGAGCTGTCGAAAAATGCCAGCAGCATTCGAAATGGGGAAATGTCATGACTTCCAGGCGGGGGGTGCCACCTGCAACCGAAAAAGCCCCCAGCTCATTAGCAAGTTGCAGGATGCAGACGTAACTAGAGGGAGCAGGAGAGGAAAGATAATACCCAATAGGGAAAAATGATTGTGAAGTGGAATTGATTTCATGTATAATTTGTTTATCACTGGAGGGAACAATGCTGTCCTCCTGACATGTGCGGAGGAGCCCAGACTGTGAATGAAGCAATTTAACATAATCTTCAGGTTGGGCCGGCATTCAGCACAAAAAAACAAAAAAAAATAGGACTCTGGTTCGCCTTAATGTTGAAGATGATCTCAACGTGTTGTGTTAATTAGTGCTGACATATAGACAAATGCTGCATGGAGGAGGCTGAAATGCAGAAGGCCTTTAGCTAAACAGAAGGTTTATTTTGTGCTGGTAAAGAGGAAGATGGTTTGGGGAGGGGGGGTTGAAGGGATGCGGTATTGTAGGATGGAGGCTTGGTGTAAAGATAATCATTCTTGTTTAATTAGGAAGGCCGGGGAAGCGTTCTGATGGTCTGTAAGCCAAGGCAGCCAATTAGAAATAATCTCCAAGAGGGATATTATCCTTCCATATGGAAACCATGTAATGTATACATAGCACACATCATCATTTTTGCCCATTTAAAGGAACAAATACTCAAAAGTAATAAATATTAATGTTTTTATATGTCTGGTATTTATCTCTCAATTTGGCTCTGATTTCATTTACAGGTCTGCAGTGCTGTTCAATAAAGTAACAAATGCAAAAGCACACATACAAATATAATTTGTTGCATATGCATAATACTAAATAAATACTAAAATAAAAATGTAAAATATTATCAGTTCTATAAATTTCAAATTTATGGTGCTAACCAGCAGCTTCAGCATCCACTTCTTCAAAATTGGTATAACATCTATGCAATTAAATAGACCTAAAAGCAAGTGAAATCAGACTGCACAAATTGCTGGATGACTCAGAGAAAAGAGACAGCCTCTCTATTTCCTATACTGTCTGATTTATTTGGAGGCTGGTACCATTATCAGGCAACCCAGCCAGGTCTTGGTATGATGTGGTGTAGCTTGGTCAAGGGTTCTTTTTTTCAACCAAGAAAACAGCAGCCTCCCCGCTGTGAGAAGTTGAAGGCTGGGTCACACCTCTGCTGGCAAGATGCTGTATCACTTTTTTTTATAATTGGTCTTAAGTTTTTTGTGGCAGACGATCTTTGTCACTTAAAAACGTGAGGTCACCAGCAAGTGATGGTTTTTTGAGTCAAACATAAAGATATAGCGATGACAACCCAGTCATTTAAATGTTTGTCAGCATATTTTAAGGAAGAAATGGTTGATGATGCTTTCAATTAAATACCAGGGGGTGGGGGGTATGTATAGAAAAGGAACATCTAGGCAGATTGGATTCCTCCCTTTTATAAAGTGCTGGTTGTTTTTTTTTGGAGTTCACATATATTGTAACTGTGTATACTGATTGGTTGGTTCAGATATATCTAAAAACAGAAACTGTAATCTATTGCAGCTTCCAGTACTTAGCTATAGTGGCTGCATTTCTTTTCTTTTCTTGTTTGTGATTTTTGCCTTGGTGATCCTGCAAATATTGCACTTTTTGTCCTATTTTGGCTACGTTTACTTACTCTACTGCATCAGCGGAGGAAACCATGGTTGTAATGGAAGTTTTTATAGAGATCCAAACAGTGATTACAGGTATTGTTGATTTCACTACTCTTATTCTACATGAAAAAAGTAACATTAGTAATTCACAGCCTGGCAAAGCTAAGAACTTGGAAGTTAAGAGTGCTTAGTCTCAAGCCATTCCCCTGGGCGGCAGCGATATTTGTTTATGCTTTTGGCCAACCACCGGGCTGCAGACTGTCACTGGCCCTACTGTGTCACCCGCGGCCATGGCCGTCCCTGTTGGCTTCTGTCGTCCTTGGGAAAAGAAGAATCTGTGTACTCCCTTGGTATTATTTTATCCAATCACATGCAACCAACAAGGACGGATGATCTCCTCCAGCACCACCCAGCCCTGGCTGAACCATCAACTGACTCCATCCCCCACCCCCTTAAGTTTGCTTTAAGCAAGAACATTTTAACACAGCCCCCTACACGATTTATGGAATTTGTTTTTGCAAAGGTTAGCAACCGTTGGTTTTGGCTACTTTTTAGACCACTGCATTGAAAAACTTTTGCCATTCGGTATCCAAAGGCTTTATATTGTCTTTAAAAAAAAACAGTCTACTCTGGTGTATAGGAAAAATCTCCACATCCTGGTTGTATTGATATACCCGTACCCTGATGATTGATACCTACTATCTTCAAGACACCCAACAACTGCACTCAGTGGTTGGACCTAACCATTGGCCATTTAGGAACCGAGCCATGTTGGAGGGGTAGTGTCACTTGTTCCCCCATACCCCAAAGTTCCAGGATTTTTTTGGTGGCTGTTTGTTATACACTGGGGAACATTAGGTTTTACCATTTTAAAATTCTAATTATGGAGATCTTAAGCCTACCTGATGATCTGCACAGATTGTTTCCCTGTTGACGTATTTGGCTGTAGCCCAAACCATTTTGGCAAACCAAGAGAAAATTTCCTACAGAAAATTAAGAGCGCATTGTTAAAAATGAATCCCTAAGTTCCAGTTTATAATTTTGCCTACTTGTTAGCCCATAACACATCACTTAAAACATCCATTATATATCTATTCTATCCAAGAGCTTTGTATTTATGCCAAACTAAACAACTCCCCCAGTGTATAGGAAAACCTATCCAACTTGATCTCGACTGTGATGATGTACTTATACACCAACAATTGGTACTCGATCTGCTGATTTTATCCTCTCTGCCCAACAAAGAGCAGCAGTTGGACCTAATTACTGGCCACTCAAGATCCAAGCAATGAGGATTACATTAGTGCCTCCCAAACACTGTATCAGAACATTCCAGGACAGACTGCGATTTGGCATTTTCATATTTGCATTTTCGTGAAGCTAAAACTAAATGACTGCAGGACAGAAGGCAAATAGCTGAAAGAAGAGGGCAAAGAGGGCATCATGGATGAGGAGAATGTTTGTAGAGATACAAGTAAATCAGCTTCCTTACCTGTACTGCATCTGTATATTTAGTGATTTGCCTGGAGTTCAGCCATCTTGCAGTACATGAGGCCCTATTAATATCTGTGTATTGCATGGGGATGCATCTGTTTTTGTTGCTTTTTGTTCAGCCTTTGCAGCACATACAAATTACTCCGCACAGACATTTTTCCCTGTTTTCCTTCCCCATAATTCTTTGAGATAAGTTAGCTGAAACATTTTAAATCTTCCCCAGACTTATCGAAATGCTTAGGGGCTTTGGTTAGAGAGAACATTTTAGAATGAAAACTTACATTAACCACCAGAGCTGTGCATTACAAAAAAAAATTCAGTTAGTTAAGAGAAGTCGATCGCCAGAGGCTGAAATACAGCAGATAAAACTTTGCTGAAAAATCATCTGGGATTCTTTTTTTTATTTCTTAAAGTGAAGATTTTTTTTTTTTATTTCCATGCACAAATTCAAGGGGTGACTGTTGATGCCTGGAGTATGTTTCTGGATTTGGAAGATAGATAGATTTTCATTTTCTGCGGCCTGGATGATCAAATGTTTGCATTTGAAAATAATATATCAGAAGGTCAGGTAAGGTGAGGATATTGTATACAAATCCACAAATATGTGACACTTATAAATAAAAAAATATTATTTTGGAGATTTTGTAGGCTTTTAAAATGCTACCGATATATAATATATTCAGTATAATAATATAAGCACTATAATATTATATAATAAATACAATATATTATGTAATATATATATATATATATATATATATATATATTAGTACAAGTTACCAATTGGATGAACATATCAGGACTTTATTAATCCTTTTAACCTACTTAAAGCAGGCCTATCATATAATTACATTACATATATAATTACATTATATAAAAAGGTGGATATTACATATATAATATAAAAAAAGATTAATTTTTGGGGGAGAACCCCATCCGCTGCTGTGGAAAACATTCGTTACATATCCCAGGAGGCTGTGAGCTGCTCCTGCGCACGCCTGAGATCGGGCATGCGTCATAAGGGCCTTTCTAGTAAAGTGTATAGCAGCTGTGGAAGAAGGAGGTTTAGCGCTAGGTATATGTGATGCATGTGCATTACAGGTGGAGCAGAGGGATAACTGTTCAGTGCTGCTGCTGCTTTTACATCCTCCTATCAGCAAGCTTGAGGTTCGTTCTTGATCTCCCTGTGCTGCTATCAATACCTGGTTGTGTTGTCTGGCTGGGAAGCCTGATCACAAATCTGACAAAGCAGGATTACAAATCTTTCAGAAGGTAGAACATTTTCCCTATGTAACTATTTGCCTGGGCTCAGCTTTCAATCTCCCCATGCTCTGTGCTGGATTTTGATTTGTTACATATGACTTTACCATGCCATTGGGGCTTTGTTGGGACTCTCGATGTTGGTTTCCATTCTTCTGCTTGTAAAGTAACCAAGGAGAACAACCAGTGAGAGAAATGGTGTCACTGATGTGAGGCAAACAAGACAAAAAGGGGTGAAAAATAAGAGTGGCAGAGTGAACGGTTGAGTCGTCGCTTTTTGTACAATTACCATACCTTTGGGGTTATGCAGAGAATAGTTAAATATGACTAAATGAGTCTTTTCAGGAGTCAGAAGGAGGCACAGAGTTCCAAGTGTCAGAGCCATGACGGGCGTTGAATTGGTGGGCCGGCTCTGCTGTTGGGGTGGGGGGTCAACTAGATTGTAAGAGACGCCAAAAGGATGGCAGGCAGGCCTATTGGCACCCCGCGCAGAGGAGGGATCTTCTGCTTTGCCATTGAAAAAGGAAAGGAAAAAGGAATTTGATTTTGCTTTTAATTTTTGTTTCATTTGTTTTTTCTTTTCTTAAAGAGAAACTAAACCCGCAATATTCACCTGTCCCCATTTTATCGCCCCAGTTTTCTTCCTTTTTTGTAATATGCTTGTGACGTAACAGGCACATGGAAGTTCATTCATTCCCGGCACACTGAGGGGCAATCGGGATTCCTGGATATCCTGGGAAGCAAGCCAAGCTGCACATGTGCAAGTTTAACTTTTTAGGGAAACAAAACAAAGCACATGTGGGATTTTAAAGACTGCAAACACAACAATAAACATATTTTTTATGCATTAAACGTTTTTTAATTTAAAACAGTACAATAAAACAATATTATTTATTATTTAAATGTTTAAGACCAACAAAAAACTGGCACCATTATGGTGCGCATTTCATTTTTGAGATCAAATAAGGCAATATGGATAGTAAATGTTCTCCACGTTTCACAGAGCAATAGTCTGCTTCATCGGGAGTTTTTTAACTTTGGTGTTCCACAGGGCACACCATAGGCGTTCAGTAATCTGGCCCCAGAACCAAGGGACAAGGGATAAACGAGCGGTCAACCCAAAGAGGCAACAGGAGTTGTCTAATCAAACATTAAACTTTCATCCTAAATAATCTCAGGTGCCCTCTCCACCATAGAAGTGCTCACTTTAGTACTCATACTGACAATTTAATCCATAATCTGCATGTGTACTTTATCTTCTTAGTTTTTAAAACTATGAACATTTTCTGCAAGTACAGAAATTACTGTGTTGGGCTCCCAACACACCCTAGGACAGGAAATGTGCAGAATCGGCAATTAAGATAAGGTGGCAAAAGAACCTGAAAACCAATTGCAGCCACCATATCTAAGGCTGCAAATTTTTAATTTTTTGTTTATGGATTTAAGAACAAAAGCACTCAGCCCAAAGTTTAAACAGAATTCCACTGTTTTTCGGCTATCCATAATTTTAGTTTTTTTGTAATGGTTCCAGCTTTCAGCTACACCTGCATGCTATGAAATACAAGGACAACAGAAGACAGAATAGATCTTCAATGGCCAGGACATCTTCGAGGCCAAAGCCAAAACCTTCAGTCTGTTTCACCGTTCACTCCATTGTGAACTCCGCTGGGGAAAAAAAGTCCTGGCTGTAAAATGACTGTGCCAAGCATAAAAATTGTATTTGTTAAGCGAATAATAATAACACAGAGAAATCTACCGCTCCTCGTAAATTACATCCATCAACATCAAACATGGGGCCTGAAAGAAAGTTTTCTCACGCAGCAAAGTTCTCAGTGGCTGTTTTCTAGGGTCTTTCATGGTAAGATGTATAGTTGCACTGCGAGCGATTTTCATAACAAAAGGGCGACCATTTCTGTAAACTTGTAATGAATTTGGAACAGCTTTCCTTTCAACGGCAACACATTTCTTTTCTAAAAAAATTGCTTTAATGTTGGGGAGAAGAAAAGCCACTCTCAATGGGGGTTACGTATCAAAGTCTCCTGTGCTTCATAAATGGGGGGTGATGGAAGGTGCTGCAGGTTCACGCATGCAACCCAATTCTGATCTGTTTGGTTTTGGTGCCTTTTTTTGTATTGGTTTTGGTTTATTGTCTCTGGGCTTGGTTATGTTTAATTTCTGGGGCCCAGATTAATAGGGAGGATATTTTAAAGCTGAAATGCAAATTACATTAAAGCAAAATAATACTGTAAAAAAACTGTGGGCAGGCAGGGTGTTTATTGCAAAAGGGACACGCAATGTCCCATTTGCCCCCCACTAGAACTGCAGAATTAAAAGCAGGTCCCCTACTCTGCCAGGCACGACTGTGCAATATGACAGAGCTGTGTCACCTAAAACAAATCTCAGAACTTGAAGGAGAAAATATGAATCCTTTGGCAGGAATATTAGATCCCACAAATTTATTTAAAGCAGAACTTTTTCCTGCATTAATAAAAAATTGAGGGCAGGCGAGTTGGTTACCGCAGGAAGGATAGGTGATGTCTCTTCTCCAATAAAATAAACTTGCCTGACTGTCATTTTTTAACTAAACTCACCTAAATCCATGCCCGCGCCTGCATCTTCACACTTTTCTGTTCCAGTTTTTGGATCTTCAGCTATCTTGATTGGCTACACAGAATGACATAGCTCCCACACATGTGTATGTACGTTCACCTATTACCGGCCATGCCAGGTATACCAGGATCACACACTGGGCTGCATATGTGCAGCTCAGTGTACATTTTAGAAAATATTGTAAGCAAATAATGGTATTTTATTGCATAAGAAGCATTCCCTTCTACAATGAACAACCTGCATGCTTGCAATTTTTATATTGTTTCAGTAAAGTTTTGCATTATATATATTTACAGGAGCTGTTATGCCTGCTAAAGGATTTGTACTTCTCTCCATAAAGTAAAGAGATCTGCACAGCCCTTCCTGGTGGGGTAGGGGATCTGATTTTTTAATTCAGATGTTATGCAAGGATCAGGTGGCTGACACCTGTGTGGTTTACTGTCCCCAAATGCATAACCATCAGTGGCAAACATAGCCAACAGTGGACACCAATCCAGAACTGACTTAGGGCTCCTGTTGGCTGAAGAGGATCCAGGGTCCTCATGAAGCAACACATCTCCATTTATTCGTATATATATCCACTACTGACCAATGGCCAAGAGCAGTGAGCTTATGGTTCTCTTGACACATGTCACAAAGGATCATGGGTTTTCCGGTTTGCATACGTTATTACCTGGTTGCCAATGTGCTTAAGAAAATGTTCCGAAATAAGGCTATGGAAATGGTTCAGTGGCAATCCAGTGCTTCTGAAAAGCTGCATCTCAGCTGCATTGCCTTAACAATGAAACAGAATCTTAACATTTCAAGTGCTCCCTTCACTTTTGATAATTACCAGGATGCCCTTTAAATAACGGATAATGATAATAATTTATAACCTTTGGGGAGGTTAAATACTGATTGTCAGTGATGAACAGCAGCGAAACCACTAATATAAAAAAAAATAAAAAAGTCCATCTGGACGTAGCTTTAAAGGTGAGCTAAACCCTCAATACTCGCCTCTCTCGCTCCCTCTCAGGGCACCACCATCTTCTTTATTGTTCTCGTCCTGCAGACAACCTTCAGCCATTGTGATTGGATGACGTAACTCCTGTGCAGTCACATGGGACTTCATATATTTCTGGCACTCATTCTAAAACCAAAGCTAAAGTTCCACATACACAGCTCATCTTTTTTTGACAGATACGGCAATCAGGCAGATATGGGGGATTGTTGCAGAAGGGATATCACCTGTCCATTTCTGCAATAATGACCTGCCTGATCATGTATTAAAAAAGGGGAACTTTAATTCTGCTTTAGCCTCCCTAGCAGTATTCCCGAGTGTGGCTCGGGGTTAATTTTCAGTGCCAAAAGCGGTAACACACTCAGGGTAGAATTGCCACAAGTCCAACTTGGTTCCCATGTTCCAGCAGCAACCTTCAGCAGGGCCCACGGCATTCTTTAGTGGTGCCCGGGGCATCCTCCAGCGATGCCCGGCAACTGCTTCCCCTGGTGATGCCGGCCAGCATCAGCGTCTCCGGCGTGTGAAAGTTGGAGATACGAGGCCAGGGGAAGCAGATGCCGGCCAGGTGGGAAATTTAAAATAATGAGTATTTTTTAATGTACCACTTTTAAATTAAAAAATACTCATTATTCAGACCGCCAGAGAGGTTATTCTACTCTCTTGCTAAAAAAAAGTCCAAAAAAACATGGCCTCCTACTAAATGGGGGTTTAATATTCACCTCTTCTTCTGCCTGAGCCACCAGTCTCTTCTACATGGCAGAGAAGATGCCACTGGAGGAATAAAGGAATACCAGATTTTTGGACTTCTATTCCTCTCTGTGGTTCTTTCCACTATTGTATCCTGTAGTCATGTAGAGGCATTCAGGAAGAAGCAAAATGAGCCGACTGGGAGACCAGGAGGCATTGGAGTGTGTATCCAAATATATATATATATATATATATATATATAGATCCATACTATAAAAAATATATATACACATACATACATTGATATAAATATATATACAAATTCATCCATCCATACTACATATACATCCATATTAAATGAATATATAAACACATATATACATACAATATGACAATATATATATACACATATATACATCCATATTAGATATACATGCATACACCCCGCACACATAATACATACAGTATATTTTATGTCAGTAAATAGATTACAATTTCCCTTTCCATATATGTTTTGCTCTTGTTGTTCATAAAGTTTCATCTAAATGATCCCTTTCACCACTTGTAACTTGAGGTATCTGCAAAGCCTGAAGAGAATTAGCACTTTGTGAATTACATAACTCTCCAGATAATTGAACTAATTAAATCTTAACCAACATTAACACAACTCCAGCATTCCTTCAACAGTGCTTAATTACTGCGCGAACATGCCCGCCATAGACTAAACATCTGTAAAAAGAGAGTCTTGTGGAATAAGTAAGGAGAGCGAGGCTTTCTCCTCCGTATTCATCTTTTGATAAGGTTTAATTAAAACTGTCTCTCCATTGTGGCGACAATGAATGTGCTTGTTTTTTTTTTCTCAGTGAAAGCCAAATTATTCACTTCATCCACGGTTGAGTAATCAAAGCCATTGAGAAGTTTGGGGGTGCATTGTTGTTTGGGAGATATAATTACCGACATTCCTTGTGAAGTGTTTTTTTTCTCCCTTCGTTTTATTTTATTTTATCTTAATGTAATTTCCTGTTAATGTGAACCATTCAGGACCCCTTTTCAAATTTGTGTCAAAGAAAACGCCGGACCTTTGTCGTTTAATTAAAACTAATACAAAGTTGTTCATGTTTTTACACTTGTTAACATTACTGTCCACTTTGTGTTCTTTTCAGAACTTTGGAGTTGGGGGTGAAAAATGCTGTCATTGGTGTTGAAACGTTGACATTAAAACAATAGCTCTGAATAAACCCCCCTAGGTCAATAAATCAAAATTTACGTAGACCACTTCTTCCTTTTGGCATTTTAAAATGGACTACAAAGGAAAAACATAAATTAATGGAACTCCATATCCAATATTACATCCATATTGTATCTCTTAAAGCACGTGTCCAGGCAAACATTTACATTTCTCCACCTTACTAACAGGGTTAGCCCTGGACACCCTCCAATGCAGCCCTTGCCCCATCTGGCTCCTCGGTATACTACTTCGGATGCTACTTCATTTCCATCTGTTATGGGCAAAGTAGCACAGGTAAGTGTGGTGTATAGCCATATCTTACCTGGTTCAGTGGCGAGGGGATCCCAACTCAACTTACCCAATTGTAAACCATGATCACACAGTCACTGGGATCGAACCCACCAAAATGAATCTGCAAGCTCTGGAACAGGTAAGCTATGACTATTACACCACACTTACCTGTGCTACTCTCCATATCAGAGGGAGCAAGAGGACAAAGTCTTTTGTTTACTGGGTGGCATGTGGGCATTGACTAACTAATATGGTGCCTCACCAGTAGGTAGATCACTTTGCTTGAATGTGGTAGCTAATAACGAGAGAGACCCTGTCTACGTATTACCCCCCATACCAAATCCACAGTGTGCTCCTAACTTCCTGCTTGAGCTGACAACTAAGTGTATATTAAGCCCTGAAAACCCAAACACATTGGGTCTGATTTTTTGAAGCTCGCTAGGATTGGAGAAGATAGACTATTATGGGAAGTTCTGGGTATCCACCAAACCTGGAAAAGACCTTGAACAGGTTTGAAAAGATGTACCAGCTAACATCAAATGATTTTTAAGAAGTCCATTCCAGGTTTACCAAATCACCCAGGGTTACCCATGATAGACTATCTTCTCCAGTCTTTGAGACCCTAAATAATTAAGGCCCATGGTGTCAACCCTGTCTACTTCATTTATGAAAGATTACAAAGATAATCCTCTCTACATCTTCCCACTCCTCTCATCTCTATAACCCCATCTTTTGTATAAGCTGCATATTTGTCAAAATGAACAGGTAATGTCTGTTATGAAATATTATTTTATTGTAAATTAAACACATCAAAAAAGGGCAAATAAAAGTCATTCATAAGGTTTTAAAAAATAAAGAATTATAATAGAAATAATTTTAAATAATTAGGAATAACAAGAAAGAATTAAACAAAGTTTATTAAAGTAGCTCAAGAACCAGTGAGGATGTTTATTGGGCCAGTAACCCCCGGCTACAAATTGGATTTCTGTCCATTACAGTCATATCTATAAACCATTGATTCTTCTTGGTTTTATGGAAGACTTTGTGATGTTTTGATTTTTTTTTCTTTTTTTAGTTGCAGAAAGTGTCCTATTTAGTCACAAATACTTCTCTTTGAGTTTGAAATCCAAGTAAATAATGTGGGATCTGACTTTGTAAAGTCCCAGAGCAGATGAATGCCCTGTTCACGTGTTTGGCGATGTAAAGGATCCGGACAAAGCAAAATGTTATTCAATGTGGTCCGATTAGACACGCATTAATTACCGATGAGGCCGAACAAAAACCTTCACACAGCAGAAAGTTACCGTCATCTGCTCTTTCAGAAAACACTTCTGAGTGTAGCCTGGTACACAGCACAAAACAACTAAAGTGTGGAATAGTTTACAAATCATTTCATTTTTCATTCGTTCGTTTCTATTTTAATATTATCTTGGTAACAATTACAAGAAAATGTAAATAAAAAATAATAGTAATTTAATAAAATTATATAAATAATTGCAAAAACAAAAATATTTGCTTATTCTTTATTTTATTTTTTTGTTGCTCTTTAAAGAAAATCCTAATTATAAAATCTGCCTAATTTATTTTATTACTTTTTGCGATGGTCTTGTAACTTATTTATCTTTCTTTATTTACTTAATGATACATAACAATGACCATTTTGGAAATGCCCATTTTAAAAATGACTGTAGTAAAAAAATAAATAAATAAAAATGTAATGTATTTTTTTTATTACAAGTTTTAAGAAATTCTTTTTTCACAGAGATAGTAAACTGATTTTGATTTTTCTGTTTTTTTTTTTTATTTATTTGCATTGATTTACCTTTTTTGTATGTACTATATTACTCTTTCTTTCTGTGTTACTTGTTTTCCTTATTGTTATATTGCTTCTTATACATTGTCAACCTTGAATTTTTCAACCTATTTTGTTGAGCTTTTAAAGACAAAAAAAACCCTACAATTCGCATCAGTCAAAAAGTATTATAAAAAAAAATGTCAAATATTTTATATTCCATTTATTTTATACTATATTATTTTCAGTGGCGCGTCTACAGTTGATTTAATTTTTTTTTCTTTAGCCTCTTGGCAACTCTTTGTTGCAACTCAGCATTTTTAATCATTGTTTTGGAACTTTGAGGCTTGCTTGATTGACTAAGAAAGTAGGGCATGGCAGTGTAATGATTTCACGCTCAGTAGTTGGCTAATAAGGCCCACGGTTATTATTTACTGAGCTCAACTTGCAGGGGAAGAAAAAAAAAATAAAGAATTGTGTTAGGCCAAGCAGCTAGGGTTACAGAGCAAGCAGCTTAAAGAGTTTCAGCATCCCGAGTGTGCAGAGAATTGTTTCTGCCCAGCAGGTAGGGACTAGATCCAGACTTAGCCTCTTGTATGCAATATGCTGACTGGCCCAAGTCATTCGTTACTTTCACACGTTACAACATTTTGCTCCTCGGGAGCAAGTTGATCAGACAGAAATCTTTTTAATTAACCCCATTCTGTGTCCAAGCTTTAATTCTGCTTGACAGTCGTGTAGCTGGATGATTATTGCTTACCTCCAAGCATTTTCTGTTTTAATTATGGGCCTGTGAACGTTAAGCCTGGATTTTAACAAAGAACTCTAAGTTTACTTAGAATGAAAATTTTATTTGCCGATTTCAATAAAAAAATGGTTTTGTAACATAATAAGCATGGCGAAATACAAGGTCTACAGGACAATGTCTAACCACTGAAGACCTGACTGATACATTATGTGGCCAAATACTAGTAGACACCTGACCTATTTTGAGTTTAACCTCCCTAGTAGTAATCATGAGTGTGGCTCGGAGTGAATTATCCATACCAAAAGCAGTAACCCCAAGCCACACTCAGGGTGGAATTGCCAGGGAGTTTTCAAGTCTTACCTGGTCCCCATATGCCCACGACGTCCTCCAGCGATGCGCAGCATCTGCTTCCCCTAGCGATGCCAGCTGGGCATTTGCATCCCCAGCATGTGAACGTTGGGGAGGCGAGGCCAGGGAACGCAGATGCCTGCAGGGCGGGGCAGTGTCAGCGTGCAGCTGGAGGTCGGGAAATTTAAAATAATTATTTTTAAATGTACCATTTTGACATTTAAAAATACTTATTATTCAGGGAGGTAACGTTAAGGTCACCCTTAACTGACCCTGCCACCACTTTTAGTTGATAAAAAAAGGGTTTATTGATTTACCTGTCTGCTGGCCAGGGTCTTTAAATTCCTCTTTTGTGCTTCTTCGCCGTTGCGCGTATTCCCCACCTCCAGCTCTTGTTGGAGCTGATGTTCCTGCAGAATGTATGAACCAAAGACAATTGTGCTCTTCCAATCTTGTGATAACAGTTTTTGTAAAGCCCCTTTCTGTTTTAGCATGCCTGTGGCCCTATATTGCCAACTCAATAAAGACATTTGACCAGTTTGTTTGAACAGTTGGGTTTGGAAAATCATTTCTTATTGGGTTTTAGATGGTCTCTCCATAGAAATTATTTGGTTACTTCTGTATATATTTGTGCCCAATACTGGCTAAGACTGGGGTGGGGGAAGGTTGACTTTGAGGGTGACTTACAATTAACTGAAGTCTGGAACTGGTTACAAAGACAACATGGTTTGGAAGAAATCACCAATATACAGTATAATGAAGTCTCCCTGCAGCTGAGCTGGGAAGAGGTGGCCATCATGTGGGAGCTTCCAGCAAGGAGAACAGTGTCAGCTGCATCCCCAAATTCACAATCCTAAAATCTACGACTCTCAGTAACAGTGTTTGCCCTATTTAGTTTACCCACAGTAGTTGTCCTTTATTGTGTTTGTTGGACTTTACTTTCTGGATGCAATCTTCTTTTCTAAGTTAAAAGTTGTTTTAAGAAAACTATGATGGATTCCCACCCCCCACCGATTTCACCATTTTACCAACACCACTATCTATTTTGTTTTTTTATGTCTAGATGTTTGTTGTAGATCTGTCTTCAGAGTCTAAAATACAAGTTCATTTGGATGGCTTATAGGAGAAAAAAAAATGAATCAAAAACTCTTAAAAACACCCTTGAGCTTTCTCATACAAGTGCCCACCTCATGGTTAGCGATAAATGTTTTTTTAACGTCACCAGCATACAATTTTGGGTATCATATTTTGTTTCTGTTGCAGGGGCAATCGCAATTTAAGTCAAAATGCATTGGGCATCTATTTACTCACCATAGTCTAATCTTTGGTAATATTTTAAGATGGCCAGTCTCTAATGGGACAGAACAGGTGTTGCAAACTCAACATCCTTAAAAAGAGTCTTTAAAAGTAGATCAGTATAAAGGAAACCCATATTGAAGGGGATGACTGTATTTAGTCAAATTGAAAAAAGACATAAGTCCATCAAGATTAACCACCTGGGAAATAAACATATTCAAGATAAAAACCCTATAGACACAGCTGATCCAGAGGAAGGCAAAAAAACCTTAATAAAACCTGGGTCAATTTGCTCCAACGGGAAATTATCATTCTCCATCCCATGAGCTATTTGGAATTTCCCTGGATCAACAGTCTCTGTTGTCTTTACTTTAAAACTATATTACCCAGTTATATTCTGTGCTTCTAGAAATCCATCCAGCTAGAAAAGCAAACTATATAACTTGTAAAAACTACTTCCTGAGGGAGCCTATTCCACATATTCAGACCTTACTGTGAAGAATCCCTTCCTTCAAGCAGAAGCTCCTCTCCAGACTTCTAGTAAAGCACTATGCCCATCACATTAGCAGATTGATGGGGATTCTAAGATGTTATTTTATACCAAGTATTGTTTCCATTGCAAGGAAGATACCTGTAAACTTGTATCCGTTATATCAGTTTAATTTAATGAACCCGCCGCTTCCCTTTAAGACCCTTTCAACACATAATCTTCTGGAAGTAATTCTGGTATATTTTGTCCTGACTGTAAAGCCTTCCCAGTTCTGTCTCTTTAAAGTGGTTACAGCCTCATCCAAAGTAACTTTAAACAACTTTAAAACTCTTTTTGGCCTGAAGAGTCCTAAAAGTAGCTGGTTCACCAATTATTGGCTTTTGTATCTTTCTGAATCTGCAAATGATGCCATAAAACCCATCTTATTCTAAATCAAGAACACTATAGACAAACGTTTTTCCATTTTCCTAACTTCCTATTCTCTAGTTCTCTCTATTCTCTTCCTAAGTCTCTAGTATTTTTTCCACAATGCTTAAAGTTTCAGAGGTGAATGAGGATTGTGCTTTTATGACTCATTCAGAATCTGTCAATTCTCATGTGCGCAATCTAGACGCAAGTTCATTTTGAAGGGGAACTAAACCCCAAAAACAAAAAGCCACCAGGTGTTAAAGTGGGGACATGAAAAAGGCTCTCTTTGTCAAAAGATCTTTTCCTAGCTCCTGGTGGCTTTTACAGTTTTTTGGATATACTAGACAGTGCATGTGTCATGCAGTGTAGAGCTCGGCTCTGTTCCAAGCACCACTGGGAAAACCTTGATGCGGGGGATGGTATAAGCCAAAAAAAGTTTGACCCCATGGGCAAAGAGGATCATGGTGGGCCTGGTACACTTGCTGGTGAAGATTGCAGCTTCGAATGATGCATCAGATCCCTGAACCTGTCACTGTTGCATGTGATAAGTGTGCCATATTCCGCAAGTGTGTACCACAGCTCACCAGCCATCAATTCCTTTAGTTCCGCTTTACACCAACTAGTTTATGTCTCCTGGAGAGCATCAACAGTTTACAAGTTGGGTTTTCTGCACTGCCTGGAGAAGGAAGAGCCCATGCATATATATTGCCCTTAATGTTTACTCTTTACAACCCATTCTGTGTATTTGTACACAAGCGCGCGGCTGTGGCGCTGCGCTCGGAAGATCAGGGAAATATTTAACATGCACCTGCAGACAGAGACATGAAGCTGCCGAAATTCCTGCGGGAGATCAATATTCCCCTCTTCCTTGTACTTTATGTTAATTCATTCCATTCACATACTGTAGACTGAGTTATCATTGATGAAGTTGTCCTGTGGTGCAGCCAGTGCTTTTTGTCTGGCTGTCATAGAATCAAATTGATGCCTTCCACATTTGGGTAGAGGTCATTATCCCGTTGCCTGGTTGCATTGCCTCCACTGAGCAGGTTAACTGCTTGTGGTCTTTTATCCAGATAAATGTTTCCTACTCGCACTTTATGCCGCGTGATGACACAAGACGTTCCTCTGAGCTTCGGCGTCGCCGAATTAAGCAAGGCAAAATGGTTTGTTGCTCGCACAATCACAGAAAGCCACGGGGATCGGGCTCTAAACTCCTCATTGAAAATAAAAATAGTGATAAAAGGACAAACTGTTGGAATTTTTTTTCTCCTGCCAGCCTGTTGTACAATATATTTTCCTGTATTGGTTGAAGAGCGAAGCACTGCAGCAACAGCAAATGGTGCCTGGGTTGGTTGGAGTAACGCTTTATTGGTTCCATTCCTTAAGGGTGCTTCTAGGTGAAAAGTAAAATCAAGCAGTTGACTGTAAAGGTGACGCTTCAATTACTTTATCTTAAAGTTGAACTCGGCATATATAAAAATGTAACCGGCAGATTTTGTAATTGTAAATTGAAGATTTGTATTCTATAAACCAATAAATACTTTTTTAAATTATACTACTACCTGAACTTGACTTGGTATCAAGCTCCTGTGCTTTGCCTTCAAATCCAACCACAGTTCTTGCCCCACTTACCTTTCTGATGTGAAAAATACTCCCCTAGCCGCACTTTGCTCTTCCAATGGCCCACTAATGACTTCCTCACTCATAACCTTGTCATACACACGGCTCCAAGACATTTCTAGGCTCTCTTGAATGGTCTTCCTCGTCCTATCCAGCTTCCTACTACTTCTTTCTGCTCATTGAAAGAGGCCTAAAAGCCATCTTTTCAAATTTTTCTACCCATCTTCTTTTGTCTCTTAAACCCTCACTACTTCCCACCACTCCATATCTCTCCTCCTATTGTATGATACTTCTCCCAGCTCCTAAATTGTAAGCTCTTCCGGGCAGGGTCATGTGTCACTGTGTGTACCTATCTGTCATTTGCAACCCCTATTTAATGTAGAGCGCTGCGTATTATGTTGACGCTATATATATCCTGTTTAATAATATCATCAACCTTTTTAATAACATTATCAACCTTTCCTAAACTGCTACCCAGTAGGGCTTAGAACGGTTTCCAGAGAGGTAGGACTTGCAGCCAATCAGGGGTGCAGCATGCACATGTATTGACAGAGAACATGCTGATAGGAGGAATGAGAGCAGATGAATAACCTTATTGTTCTGCTTGCTCACTGTCCCTTGAAAAAATACCCAGGTGTGGAGAGGGGACACCTCTGTATTCCTGAACTGTAAGCGGCTTTGTCGTGTTAAGCTGATGTCACATTTGCAATCCTGCTGGCACCAACCTGATATAACATTAGTGATCTGTCAGCCATGTGACCGGCCTCTCCTCCAGTCTATGATTTTCTCTTTAGTATTACACAGATAGAATGACTCATAAAACACATTAAACACAATGGGCCTGATTTATCAAAGCTCTCCAAGACTGGGGAATATAGACTATCTTTGCAGAACCCGGGTGATCCAGCAAACCTGAAATGGATCCAGCCCAAATTTGAAAACATTTGCCAACTAATTTTAGGAAATCCACTGCATGCAGGTTTGTCTATTTTCCATGGCCCAGAGTCATGGTTGGAGCACCTACTGCCAAATTAGTGGGCATGTCTAAATCTATCATAGCTAATTTATTATTGAGGAGGACCAGTGCTGGATCAGTGACCGAGTGAGTCTGCGGTAGACCGCCCATGCTAGGGTGGTTTTCTTTTTGTTTTTTTACATTTTTATCATTTATTTTTTTTCAACCAAGCCGGAGTTAGGCTTTAAAATAGAATATTCCAACTTTGCTGACCTGTATACTTTGAGAAATTAATAGTTTGTTGTCTGATATCTTGTTATCTTTAAAATGCCTTATGAATTTCTTTTTTCAATTGAGGTTTAAACCCTGGAAGATAGCAGTGCTAACCACTACACTGTCCTACTGACGGGAAAATAGTGACAGTGAAATGGAGGTGCTGATGGGGCGGTACCTGGCTGTTTGGTTTTCTTTCTGTAGCTGCAATATGAACATGCCAGCTGTATTTCAGGGCTGAGATTTATGTTTCAGAGACACCCTGCTGTGCAGCAATACTTTGCAGGATGAGGACGTGTTCTCCAGCACGCATGCTATTATTTATGCTGCCTTCTGTTGATGGATTTGCAAGATGGAGCAATTAAGCTTTACATTTTTCCTGCATTTAATTAGTAATATTTAGTAGGATTATGTCAACAGACATGAAGACGGAGCCTTCCCACGAAGCTTGTGCTGAATTTCTGTGTTTGTATGTGTATATACCTAAATGTACGAACGTGGCAAGGCTTCCTCCTGCCTGTCTAGGTAGATCAACCTTTTTCAGGTCCTTTTAACGTGGACTTTCAGGTCTAGGGGAACCCCTGCAAACCATTACTATATCATGGTACCTTAGCATAAACAATAGGATTGGAATAAAAAGTAAGAAATGTGTTGCACACCTCTGGCTTCTCTGTATTAAACATTTTTTTAATATATTAATAGCCAGAAAAGTTGGTGTGTGTTGATGGTCAGTGGAAAACTGCACCCTTTAATGAATAATGAGCCCCTTCAAATTTGTGGTCATTGAAGGGCCACCTTACTTTGGTGGTCACTGAAAGGGCCAGCTTATACCACTGGTCATTGAAGGGCTACCTTACATCGATGGGGCCATCCTATTCTGTTGATCATTGATGGGTCCCCTTACACTGGTAGTCATTTAGGGGCCTGCTTATTCTGGTGAATATTGTTGGTCCCTCTTTTACTGGTGGTTATTTAAGCACCCCCTGATATTAGTGGTCATTTAAGGGCCTCCATATTTTTGTGATTAGTGGTGGGCTCCCTTACAATGGTGGTTATTAAAGCACCCCCTCTCTATATTTGTGGTCATTGATGGGCCCCCTTGCATTGGTGGTCATTCAATGGCCATCCAATTCAGGTGATTATTGCAGGACTCCCTAAAGCTGGTTTATATTATATTAATGGCCAGAAAAGTTGATGTGTGTTGATGGTCAGTGGAAAACTGCATCCTTTTTTGTGTTTCATATTGTGTTTTCATATTTGTGGTCATTGAAGGGCCACCTTACATTGGTGGCCATTAAAGGGCCAGCTTACACCATTGGTCATTGGTAATTAATCTTATTTGGTAACTAAATGGCCCCCTTTCACTGGGGGTCATTAAAGGGCTCCCTTACACTTTTGGTTATTGAAAGCCCCCCTTACACTGGTGGTCATTAAACTAGTGATTATGGTAGGGCCACCATGCATTGGTGATTAGTGGGAAAAGGGCACTTTTCTACAAATCTACAATGGATAGATTTTGAAAAGCGTTACAGCGGACCTCCTCTACCAATTAAAAATATATACATATTTTATAAATGTAAATAATTATTAGAATTTTACCATAAAACCCATAAAATAAGACCCAAAACACTAGTTGTATAACAGAGACCAACTACTATAGATAAACTGAGATAAAACCCCGGGACTGCCATAGAGCAACCAATTTTCTTTAACACCAACATAAATTAGTTTGGATGTCAAACAGTTAGAACAGATTATGCAGCTGCTTGAGGGTCCCTGTGTGTTATTCATATGAATACATCTTCAATGACCTCACAATATTGGTGATCGATTTGCACCCATACATAATCATTATGCCAAGCACCCTAAGATTACCACTTTTTGATCTGTTATTTACATTTCACTTATGTATTCCATTGAAAGTCACAAATCATTATTAGGCCTAATGCTGTGAATTGCTTCAGCTCGTGCTTCTACGAGACGCTCTGAAAGACGATGTCACGTTTACAATACCTATTCTGTACCCTAAAAGTGCAGAGGTGGGGTGGGGTCTTTGGTCCAACTTCAAAAATACAACCAGCAGTTAAAATGCCTTGAAAAGACTTTGGGACTTACTGGCACAACAAATTAGAACTGAACACAATGTGAGAGATTACAGAACTTTCTAAAAGTCTCAAAGAGACATACTCCCCCCCTCTATCCAAACAAAAACAGGTCTGTCTGGCTTAGACAGGTATACACAGGCATCCACCAACATGCAGGTACTGCCAGGCTTTCTTTACTAATATTAATATTATTATTATTATTAGTAGTAATAAACAGTATTTATATTTCACAAACATATTTTGGATATTATGATGCTGTAAATAAAATAGGGGTTGCAGAAAGATACAGACAGTGACAATTGCAGGAGATGAGGACCCTTCCCAGAAGAGCTTACAATCTAAGAGGTAGGGGAAGTAGTTCCCAATAGGGGGGATAATAATGGTGGGTAAGTAGTGAGAGTTTTAAGAGACAGAAGACAGGTAGATGAGTTTAGAAAGATGGATTTTGAGTGCTTTTTTTAAATGAGCAGAAAGTAGGAGCAAGCCGATTTGGGAGGCCATTTCAGAGAGTTAGGGCAGCTTTAGAAAAGTCTTGAAGCCATGCATGTGATGAGGTTATCAGTGAGGAAATCATTTTTTCTTGGAGAACCCAACATACTTTGCAAAATGAATGTGATGCATTCACCCTGACTTAATTTTATCTGAAAAATATAGATTTCCTAATCATGAATAACTAGTAACATGCTAGCATGGCTTGAAACTTGAAATAAAGTTTACTGAAACCCACATCACTATCAATGCTACTTTTGGGAGTAGGTGATTTGTTGCATAAGACTTTCCTTTAAAAAAAATTATCTACATGGTTCCAACCTGTGAATCTCCTTGAACATAACCTCCTAATCCAGACTCAGCAGAGCGACCAATCTTTTAAATGATGTCTGCACGCCATGCTCAGTTTGCCCCTTAGCGCATTTGCTTGTTTGTAGGAAGCAATCATTATTTCTTGCGGTGCATCACTGGAGTACCTTAGCGTTGCTTTTACTCCAACTGCTATCTTCGTGACACGGCCACTCATAATGAGCGATCTCGCACAGGTTAGTCCCGTATTTTGCACCAGCGATTTGTTCTGCAGGGGGAGCACAACATCTCGCTTTCCATAATTATGTGTCGTAGGGGGCCGACTGACATGTGTGATTTCAATAGGACAGGGAGCGTCTATCAGGCCTCAGTAAGTCATGGCTCTGCACTCCATTATAATGAGAACTCATTATAATAGGGAAATTTCAGCACTTTGAGAATTCTAAATGTATCTGCATTTAAAGAGGAATTCAAGGCAAAAAAGGGACCAGAGATTTTTTCAAGGAAATGTATACTCAGATGTGTTTTATTGAATAAATTTGTAACTGACTTGATGTGAATAAATCTTATTAAATGTATTGTTTCTAATTTGTAATTTTTTATGTACGTGAGGGCAGCCAAATTGGTTCAATACATAAGCAGTGTCTACTTACTTCTCTGCTTCTTCTTGCAATGGTCCTGATTTATGAAAGCTCTCCATTGGATAGACTATCTTGGATGAACCTGGGTTTATTCTAAGTTTTCTGGATCACCCAAGTTCATCCAAGATAGTCTAGCTTTTACAAAGAAAACAAAGGAAGCAGTCCCAGTCCCAGGGGACTGAAGACTTTCTACTTCTTTTGAGTGTATTTAGAGGATGTGACCCCAACTAGGGTAAAAATAAATTTTTAAATTGCCTCCCCCTTTCCCAACACCCAGAGGATGACAAAGGGATGTTCAAAGTGTGCCACTGTTGGGGGTTTCCAGACCCTTTTTAGCCAACAAGGGCCCCTACAGGTCAGTCAGTGGGGTGGCAAATCATTTCTTCATATGGGCCCACTGTTGGCTATGTCAGCCACTGCCAACACCTCTTATTCACACTTACTGACCACTGCCCATTACACTGTTGCAGCAAGTCACCCTCTTGGCTGCCCCCCAACCCTCAAGGAGGGCAGTTAGTTCTTTGGTTGCTAATGCATCCAGCACTGCATCATAATAGTAGGATGATATTTCCCCATACTTGGGTAGATAGCTGGGACTAAGAAGTGAACAGGTCAGTTTTTGGGGAGCAAACCATAAGTTTCATTATAAACCTTTATTATTTACATTGTATCTGTAAATGTGTATTGTAGACAATCCTATCTCCTGCCCTAGCTGGCATAGAATAGATCTCGGGTAGCGCCCAGTAAATGTTACCATGGAATGGAATGTGCACTCGGTGGCTGCTATTATACAACATGAGACACATTTGCAGTGTGCGCAGCGTGCCCAGGCCTGTCCGGCATTTTTCGCCTCTGCTCTGAGATATCGTGTGGATTAACAGAAGGAATATGTCTAATGCCTGTCAGCTTAGGGTGACACACAGCAGGTTGGAGACTTTACATGCAAATAATTACCAGATATTATATTTCCCTTGAAGGGAAATAAAATCCGGGGCCTCGTGTACTGGACTAAAAGGGAGGGATTTTGTCTGAATCTCACTTTAAAGTTTTATTGCAGTCACTCTGGTCTCTGTGCTGTATGTTTCTCGTTTTCTGTCCCCGGCACATGCAGATATGAAATAATAGACTCGCTGCTCACAGGATGCCAGGAAGGTCCTGCTCACTAGGGCCCAGGGCACAGAGCTCCCCCACTGATTCCTGCAGCCTTCACTTCTCTGCTTGGCATATATGAGGAGAGCTCATATGCGCCTTCTGCAATGAAATCAAGGAAGCAGAGCTTATTCTTATTCAAAACTCAAAATAAGATTTCCCTGGCAGTCCAATTTAATCAATAGGAAATATGAGCAGCCATAACATATTTTTTATTTTGATTGTTACTTTGTGACAGCTAAACAGGTTGAAATGTTGCAAGTTTATTTGTGGGTTGGATAATGTTAGAAATATAAGGGAAGCACTGTATGGGTAAATTGTTAAGGCTACACCCCCTGCCAGGTGCCACGGGATTACCCTGGGTGGGGAGCCTAAGTGTCTTCTGGTTTTTAGAGCACTACATAGGGGGTGATGGGCCGGTAACCCTAGAGGCCACCAGACTACTTTGCTGCAGGGAAAACCCCAGATCCCAGCTCCCAGGCTTTCCCCACCATGGGCGAGTTGAACAGATGGCTTTGGTGTATGGACAGCCAGAGGTCAGGTACTGGGTAGGCTGGAATCTGTGTAAGGAGTGTAAGCGCCAGGCCAGGGTCAAGACGGTCCAGTTTGGGGCAGAGATCATGCGACAATAAAGGTCAAGACAGTCCAAGATCAGGGCATACTGATCACAAGAAGCAAGGCAAAAGGCAGACCAAGGTCCGTGATCTAAAAAAGCAATCAGGCAAAGTATAGCTGGGTAAGTTATTGGTAACACATGGATGATTCAGCATCATGTGCCTAGGGCTAGAGACTGTTAAATAAAACTATCAGCCAATAGCGTGACTGCAATGAAGCCAGAAGCTAACCTTCTCATTGGCTGCAGCATATACTCCAAAATCCCCCTCAGCTATGCACAGCCTCCATGTATATGCTGGGGATGAAGGATGCTGAGGAAGGTACATCTCTGCACGGCTAAAGGGAGCCTGAGGATGCTGCAAGCTGCTAAACAGACAATCTGTGGGCGGAGTGGTAACATATAAGCTTAATGCAAGCCTAAATGTTAAATTCTATAAGCTTGTGATAAAAAATCAAATATATCTACATAGTGACCGCCATGATTTGTTCTCATAGTTATCACATGAGCAGGAGCCAATTAGCAAGGCTTCTAACCTCTGACCAAGATGTTAATGACAGTTTCATTCCAATGTTGGGTTCTTGATCATTCACACCGGGCACCTCGAAGACTTTAAAATTACCCATGGGTCAGTAATAAGAGTTTCCTGACGTTCATTTAATTAGCCGTGGGCCGAAGTGGTTATGAAGGGCAGTTCGATAAATAAGATCCATCTGCTCTGATATGTTCTCTGGATTGGATTCATTCTAATGGAATGCGCCCCTTGAGATGAGAATTATTCACCGGCCGCCTTTGCAGTCCCAGAGTACCCAAGGGTCAAAAATCTTCAATAGCAGCAGAGGTTGTTGGCTCCTTTCAATTTTTTAATTGCAAATGACTTCATGCCTTGTTTCCATGGCTGCAGCAATTTATAAGAATTGTGGAAATGTAATAAAGCTAAGATTCCATGCAAATATAAAAGACACAAAATATTGCAACTTTGCATTGATTATAAGGCATTACAAATATTTTTAATTGCAAGCAATGAGATTGTTTCAGTTTGACTTGATATCTGCATTTACATGATACAACAGAGCTTGGAGGGGAAAATCAACACAAGGATCCAATCAGTTGTGTTGTAGTGGTAATTTGCAAGGAACATGCTAATAGGAGGAGAAGGCAGAGAGATGAACTCATCATTCCTCCGCTCATCATTTCACTGTCCATTTTAAGACTGGAGGAGGGGTAAACGAAAAGTGCTACTTAACTACAGGAGGCAATTATCAGGCTTCCTACTATAACAGGCAAAGTTGTGTAAATCTCAAAAGTTAGATGAACAGATATACAAATTTTCGGAGGCCCTATATATTTAATTTGGAAATGTAGATTTTTGCCTGGAGTTACCCTTTAATTTTACACCTGGAGGAAAGGGTTTACACCATTGTAGGACCAGAGGAGAGATTACCTGCAAATAGCAAAAGTTGCTCAATCTGTCCACAAGGAAGTTTGGGAAACGTACTTAACTTTCATCAAGTATAAATTAGTTATATTGTCTGACTTAAGCAGAGGGTCCGTGTTTGCTGGACAGCGGTAGCAGATTACTGAAGGCTTCTGTTTGTTGCTCCCCCCTGGAAATGTGACGTCAGGTCGTTTCACGATTCAAGTGGCTCAACTCATAAAACTTTCATTTCTTTCTAAGGGGAAAGTGGTTGCTTAATAGAGCTTGCTGTGGTTTTGTGGGCAAGGGAAGAGGTCTGATCTTGTGCAGAGCCCAACATTTGACAACATCTAATGAATGACTTACGTCATTAAGCTTTACACTTGTTTCTCCTGCACGTCCTAAAATCTTCAACCGCACTGGTGGAGTGGAACAGGAATGAGGTATACTTTCCACGAGATTAATGGCTAAGGACTTTCTCAGGGAGTTCAGCTTGTTTTCTGGATTTAGGGGAAAGGTTTCTTGGTGGTACAAAATATCGATGCTAAAAAAATAACTAAAAAAACTAAAAATTGGTCAATTTATATTTAGTTTTAAAAAAAGAAATCCAAAGCTATCATTGATACATATTTTGATGCCACATTCCTTTAGATATGTAAGATGTATTATATATATATATAAGATGTATAGGTGCTGAAAGTTGGGAATTTTAAGGTATCAAAACAATAATCTTATAAAAAAAAAGCCTAACATACATAACATAACATTTATAATATAATATAATACAAAGAAGCTCCTAATCATGATCAGGGTCTCAGGGAAATGATAGATTTCAGATGCACCTCAACATGTTCATAAACATCAAAATACAAAGAGGTTGGGCTGCCCAAAACTCATTTAGGATAATCATTCGACACGTTTCACAGAGCTACTTTGCTTCTTCAGAAACAATAGGAGATAATGAATTGCATGGGTGATGCTTGGGTACATTTTGCCCTGGATGGTGGAAGCCAGTGACCAAGTGGGGGTAGCAAGCAAAAACAAGACTCTCAAAGGATGGAAAACTTATGAGTAGATGATGATGAAGAGGAAAGAATATGCTCCTGCAAGCAGATGAGGAAACTGAGAGAAAAGGAGATATGTGTCCAGCTATTGAACTATTAAAATAGTATAGAACTATAAAGATTAGTATTTAATTTATTGAAATGTTAAACTTATAAATTGATCATTTTTGTTGATAATTTACAATCTTAATCATACAAAACAAAAAAAATGAAGTGGATTCCTTGACATGAATGCTGGGCTTTCTACTAAAAAAGCCTAATGTGATGTATTACCTTTTTGACACGTGTTTATTAATTGCTCAAACCAAAAAAAAGAATATTCTTTTAACTTCTTTAAAATTATTTTCCTTTTTTGTGCTGTCCATACATTTTAACTTTTTCATGTTTGTTCTTCTAATCCTTTATCTTGTGGTGGACGGTACAGGGCAAAATATAGAAGAAGCATGGATTTGTTGAGAGGCTTTAATAGTAGTAATCGCCAGAAGTCTAATGGGTCTCCAGTCTATACCTGTCCTCCAAAGAATGTCTATTTCTCTTATAGTATGCCCGTAGTCTTTTACGCTTTCTGCAAACATAATGACCCCAGACATCAAATCGGGGTGATCAGAGACAAAGCTTTATTTTTCTCTATCTTTGTGAAAAAAAGGAAATCCCCAAGGGACACTCAAGGAAGCCATAAATAAGTCAAAGTCAAGTCAAAGTAAAAAAACACCAAATAACAGCAATGTTATATATATATATATATATATATATATATATATATATATATATATATATATATATATAATCAGATCATTTTTCATAATCAGATCTTCTTTCATAACACAAATCTCAAAATCATTTTTTACAGTACTAAAAAAGTGTAAGGCTCTGTAATAGTAATGTGAAGTGTCACTCAGGAATGCTTTAACATATGATATAATTAGAATTTTTTTAAACTTCTTCATAAAAGTCAAAAGTACTAAAAGGAAAAAAAAGCTGTAAGTAATCAATATTTGGTATGACCACCCCATGCCATAAAACAGCAGCAGTTTTCTTAGATACACTTGGTGTATCAATGGGTGGGTTGCTCCAAGCCTACTGCCAAATTTCCACTTTAGGTTTTGTCTGATTTCCTTCTGTCTCTGCAAGTAATCCCAGACTGACCCCGATGATGGTGAGATCAGGGCTCTGTGGGGGCCATACCATCTGCTGCATGATTCCCCTGTTATTTATTTTTTTACTCCAGATAGTCTTTTTTGATAGTTTTGGCCATGTGTTTAGGGTCATTGTCATGGTGCAGAATGATGGTGAAACTGATCAGACAACCTCCCTGATGGTATTGAATGGTGGATACAAATTTGCCTGAGCTGCTCGGCAGCAAGGGGGCAATGCCCAAGCTTTCCGCAAACTTCACTGATACCTATACACATTCATCCATGTGCCATTACCAGGCCCTTTAATTGATAACTATCTTCTGATAAAACCAGTATTGTAATTTTTTTGTTTTTCTTCTGCGCGCCAGTCCTTGTGTTCTCATGCATAGGTAAATTGTATGACTTTATCTGCACCTTAAAGGACTATATGGTCACAGTTCTTCCACCTGCGTATTTTAGAGAAGTGGCCATATACTGTTGGATATTTAAGGGCAGATTTATAGCATAAAGTGGGTATCAGTAATCACTTTTCTTGGTGTATTCCTTTTCAGTACGGTGGCTTGCATTTTGCAATCCATTTAATAAATGCAAGCAGACGTATGCTTGCATTTGCAGCTGCAATACTTCATAGAATTTCCTGTGAACACAGCAGGAAAACCCGGGCATATGACTTTTATAAGTTCTATGACTTTTTTCCTGTAATTTTTTTTTTTTCATTTTATAAATTTTTCTTTCTTCCAGCTTTTTTGGCTGAACCCTTTTATTCATTTATTTTTTGCAGCGGCATAAAGTGTGTGTGTGTATGTGTGTGTGTATATATATATATATATATATATATATATATACTGTACACACATACTTATGTCCATACACTCTTAGTAAACACTCCTCCATGAATGCCCACTGCATTCACATTTTTCTCCTTATGTACGCCTTCATATTGGAAGCCTCTCTATTCTTTGTGCTGCAGAAGCTGATTCAAATGGTAATTGCGAAAGGCTTGGGAGACTTTGTTCTTTGCACAGCAAATCTCCTTAGACAATGTAGGGGTAAGAGAAAGGTTCTGCCGGAGTGTCAAAGTAAAAAAAGAATTTAGAAAATAAATTATGGTATTCTCCAGAGAGGGAAAGTACTCTGAAAAAAATGGCAGCACACAGCAAATCTCAAAGGTGTTTAAATATGGATAAATGATAGAAAGCTTTTAAAGTTCTGGAACAAACCGTGCTTAAGATTCGCCTTTATGTTCATTACATTTATTTTACAGCAGAGGTTTAAATCGATTGGCTCTAGGATGTTTAATTTTTACCATTGTGTTTCAAGCTGCTTTCTGCTTCCGAGTGGTTTACAGATCCAGCAATAAGATGTTTGGAAAATAATGAAATAATAGAATTTAAGAGTCGGCCAACTCAAAACTGATTTTAATCACAGAATCAATGACTCACTGTGCAGTTCTTGGTTTTATTGTGAAATCTCTGTCCTATTGGATTCTCTCTAATGTAAAATAAATGATCATAGAGCAATAGATATACCCAAGGAGCACACAGGCGTAGCACAGATATTACCACTGAAGTCCCCAAATTATGTAATAAACCAATTGACTGATGGTAAATTCTTCCCAAAAACTTGCACATGCAAACTAGACATGTGAATTCCTTCTTTCTAAAGTTTGATTGACCCATATCACAATGTCTCATATAAGAAATATGCCAATTATCACTTTGCTCTGTGAATTTTTACAGCAATATGAGGCACCTATGGCCAAATCACACCCAAAATTGCAGGTGCACCAATTCTAAAAAATGCCATTGTTTATGTTGAGAAGGTTATTTTTTAAATAATGACAGTAAATTAGGACAGAAAACAAGAACAGCTTTCCAAAGTACTTTATTCTGCAGTGATCATTCTGCCCATATACTATACCAGCATCCAGGGGATGGCGGCTCTATTTTTATATATATATATATATATATGTGTGTGTGTGTGTGTGTGT
>NC_092862.1:136184627-136186360 GCF_032062135.1 Pyxicephalus adspersus
TATACAATTTTTTTGCATGATAAAAAATTCCCAGAGCAGTATGGTATATCTAAAGAGACAGTCCTATCTCTGCACATTGCAAACTGGAACTATTATTTACATTCAGACAGACCCTGTCTCATAGTAAGACAAAAAGAAAAACACTTTTTTGATATCTTATTGCTACATTTATTGATGCCTACGTTTGGTTGGATTCCTCAGGATGAAGTCATAGGTATCTTCACCATATGTCTTTGTGTTTGTTGTATTGATACTCTAAGGAGTTGGCTAACTGTGACCTTGGAATATAGAGTAAGGAAATACTGCTCTATCATCTTCTGTCCTAAAAAAAATAAATACATTTCTATTATAAAGTAACTATAAACCCAATACCTACAATCTAATAAATAAACTGTTGTTTCAAAAATCATTATAGTTGGGAAATTTGGATTAAAATGATATCAGGGAATATCTCTGAAGGTTCATTTCATAGACTTCCTTTTATAGGGTGAAAACGCTTTGTCCTTGTATCCCTTTTACTCTTCTGTGTTATCATCTTGTCCTACCGGCTTCCATTGGAGATGACAAGTGACCTTATTATTACACATTATACAGGCATGGGCCACTGGTGTCACCATCAGGATGCCCACCCTTAAAATGCTATTCAGCTTTCACTAGAGTGCATGTAAGCTTGAGGATATGGCTGCAAAGGGCAGCAGCACTGTGATATAACAAAGAGAGAAAAAACAGTATTTTGAAAAATGGTTATTTTATGACACATTAAGTGCTATAGCAAAATAAATCATATTCTGCTAGGGTTACCATCTTCTTCATAGATATATATTTTTCTACACTTGCCCCATATTTTTTTGTCTTTTATGCTGATTGCATTTATCCGTGAGAAAGCAGACTGGGGGGTTGCAGGGAGCCCCAGGATTATTGTAATTTTTATATGTATCTGTGTGCATTGCTGAGATTGTCATTGTGCAAGAGAAGAGCTCATTGTTCTAGCCAGCCTTCTCTGCTTATGTCTAAATTCAGCAAGGCAGAAAAGTGCAGCTGCACAGATAATGCATTCTCCCCAAGGGCTTTGGCTGAGCAAATTAGGTGTCAATGGGGTGTCTGTGCAAGCAGCACTCCTTCTAATTAGTCTCCCGAGCCTGGTCGGTGGCAGGTAGACGGTGATCTAATCAATTGCTATGTGTCTGATGCTTGCCAAGTCTGAAAATCCTGCCAGGCAGGGTCTGCTCCCACAGGTCATTCACCTGCTCAGTGGGACTTCTCATTTTCATTTTTACATCTTTTTTTTCTTTAGCGTGAGGCTTTTTTGGAGTTGCCATTCCTCCCAAAATTGTCGGCTGTGTCCTGCGGAAAAGAGAAAGCTTTTATCCCCTTGCTCTGCATTAAAGAGGAATTCCAACCTAACATTTAGAATGCACATATGTGAACCGTTTTGCCTGCCAAAATATTTGTCATTCTGTTTTTTTGCTGCTGTGATTCGCAAACCTTTGGCATCCTTGATGGGTGACAACATTGTTATTAGCTTGCATCTTTACAGGTCCCCTCATGTAAGTTATTTAAATGCTTCTCTCACCAGCAGCCAGTGCCTAAAGCATATCGGGATGATATCACTGTGCATTATTATAAACTGGATGGCTCATAGTGCTGACTTTCCAAATCTCATGCATTATTTTTGTTTGTGCGAATTTCAAGGCAATACAATTATACTAGAAATATAAAGAAATACATTTGTA
>NC_092862.1:136187126-136224581 GCF_032062135.1 Pyxicephalus adspersus
ACAGCTCCGCTAGGGCTGCAGGAGCAATCAAGAAAGTGTAGTTGTTGGGTGCCGGTTATCTGAGTTCCGGATAACAGGGGTTCTACTATACATTTTTTCAGGTATCTTAGGTCTATTCTTGTGAGGCCACCCTTTCCCTATTCACCGTTTTTCCTCCTGGGGTAGGTGGATTCTAAGTGCTGCAAAGAGCTGTAGCTCCTAATAATTGCCCCATGCAGCATTTTCCCCTGCGTTCAGGGAAGGGCATGAAGCTTGTCACCCTGAGCTCAAAGGAAGTTAGCTGAATGATTCTCAGTGTCATTCATCCTGAATTGTTGGATGAGTCTCCAGGGTACATCATAGAGATAGATTGAGTATAAGAGCCTACATCTCAGGATCAGCTGAAAATTTAGACATGGTTTTGCATTCAAGCTAACCCATACCTATATACTAAGTGCTTTGTGGTAACAAGGACAATGTTAAGGACAATGTTTCTAGATTGCTTTGAGACCCTGTTTAGCTATTACTATATGGCCATGCCTGCAGGAGATCATCCCCCTTCTGCACAATGCATCTTGGTATAGAATGTTGTTGAAGACAATGCATTGAATGAATCTGTTATGTTAAAATTAAAGCCTTATAATACACCTGTAAATAAAATAATAATAAAAAAATATTCATTACTAATCCGGAATAAGGTAAAACCCTTAAAATCATGGTCCAAATTTCCAGTTTGCTTCAATAGGAGAAAAAAAAGACTTCCTGATGTCTATGAAATATCATCCATTATTAATACCCTACAATATTCATTCTTATAAATAAGAACTGCTTGTGTATTGCGAATTGAAAATAAAATTCAGCCCTTTTAATTTTTTTCTTTTTGATAGCAACCAGCTCCATGAAAGTTTATTTCACATTTATATAGCTGTTGCGTTTAGGAACCCTTTTTTTAAAGACTCTAAACCTCTTTTCCTAAAGTCTGTGCCTTCATGCCTTTTATGTTAGGCTTAGTACACACAAGCTGGCATTCACTTCATATCTGATTCATATTTTAACAAAAGGAATGAATCTAAAGGAAATCTAAAAGGAAATCAGCAAAATCAGAAGTGATTGAGTTTTGGGTTTTCTATATGTTGTAGATAAAGCGGACATGTTGGTAAATACTGAGTAAATGAATGTGAGGCATACCATGTGTACAAATGAATAATGAAATCATATTACAATTCCTTTTATGTCTTTGGAGGACATTTAGAAAAACAGAATTTTGTAAATTAGTATCCGTTTTAGTATCAGGTAGCAATTGGCCAAATGGTGGAGAGCAAAATTGGTAGAGTATCTGTTTTTGCATACTAAACCTTACCTATGTGTTCTTTCTTTCATTTCTTTATTTTTTCATGGTTTCCTACTTATCATAAAGATATATATATATATTTATGTATTTATTTTTTTAAAAAGGCTTCGTTTTCAGCTGAGTTTGGTCAAGCAGGCATAATTGTTATTCTGAACAGTAAGAAGACAACGCTAAAGAAAGTTATTTAAGACGTCATCCAGTTTCTATATTTTACCTTCTGTCTGTTTTTTCCTTTTAACTTATACTTGTTTTTCTTCTTCTCCTACAAGCCTCAGTGTTCATTATACTGTATATAACATATAATCCTCCCACAACCTGACTTCAATCTCTACAATATTCCTTTCGACAGAATGATATCGAAATAAAATGTACAAATGTTATCAGCCAGTTCTGTGTGCACTGTAAATATGGTCAAACCGTTAATTTATTTTTGACTTATCTGGCGAAACAGGCCTGTGACACTGTAAATATTTCCCTTTTCTTTTTTTCTTTATTAGGATAAGACTTCAATCATCGGAGAATGGAAATCATTGAAATGAAGATGTTTGCCTTATGGAATGGAGGAACCTTTTGGAGGTTGATCAGCATTCTGTTGATGTGAATTGGGAATGGAGAATTTGACAAGAAACTGTTTTCACCCAATAATTTGCTTCAAGCCTTGCACGCAATTTGCTACCTTGTGATTTATATGAAGATTAAAATGTAATATCTAGACAGCATATTTTTTTCTTAATTTTTCTCCCGCCCCCCAGTTCCGTTACTTTATCTACAGTAGAACACATATAGTAATTGGGAAACCTTTCCAGTTCTCTGTTCTAGAACTCAATGCATACCTTTTTTTTAATTTGACCGTTGAGTGGCAAGACTTTTCATATAGGAAAGAAAAGAGATTTTGTCATCTTGCAATAAAAAAGTAAGAAGCAAACATTTCATTTTTGAATCAATGGTCAAATTCTTACCAAGCGAACTTTGGCATTGCCGAATATCAAGGCCATGTTTGATAAATAGCAATATTTTGTTCAACGGATAAGGCCATTCTGTAAGGTCTTAAAAAAAAATTGATACATTTTGTATCATGAAGAAATTATAGATATTGTATTCATTACTGTTTTCCTAAATTGAAAAACCTACATAGTAAGGTATACGCTGTTGTGGGTTTTGTTTGCATTACTCAGATCACAACGCAATTTTTGAGAAACGTGCTTCATTTTTTTTCCTCACCATTCTTTGTAGATTTTGAAATATCAATTCTTATGTATCAATGATATATGAAGGAAACATTCTGAATTGTATGTAATCCATTAGGTAAAAAACAATTTGGAATAACCTGTAAATGATAAAAAGCATTAACAACATATGGGACAATTTGATCTTGGGTACTCGTGGGTAGAGCTTTGTGTTTTCTGAGCATGGTCTCCGAAATGAGGGAGTTCAAAACTTTTTTCAGCTTGGTCTGTGGGATTGCTTGATATCTCAGTTGTACTGTATTATGAAAAAGGTGAGTCTATTGCAGACAAATGACTGACATAATAAAAAAAGATCCCATATGGTGTAAAGGAGAGGATGTGAGTTTTGTGTTCCATGTTACAGCCAGGTCAATGATTCCTAAGTAATTGGTTCATCGGTGGTTTCAGATACTAAGGGGTTGACTTACTAAAGACATATGGTCTGCTCACAGCATGGATCATTACTCCCTTGTAAGGGATATATCACTTGGCTTAGATGACACTCTGCTGACTTTAGGTCCAATCATGTAGAAAAAAGTCATGTTTTATGTGATTGGGTATTCTTTGCAATGTAGATGATTTTCCCTGCAAGTAAGCCTAGTACATGTGGTGGAAAATCACTTTGCAAAGAATACCCAACTATGTGCAAAGAAATCTAAGCAAACAGGATTTTGCTTCATATGATTGGATAGTTGAAGTCAGGAAAGCATTCAACAAAAGTTGATCAGCATTCTGTTGATGTGAATTGGGAATGGAGAATTTGACAAGAAACTGTTTTACCCAATAATTTGCCTTAAACCTTGCACACAATTTGATACCTTTTGATTTATATGAAGATTAAAATGTAATATCTAAACAGCATATTTTTTCTTAATTTTTCTCTACCCCTCAGTTCTATTCCTTTATCTACAATATTTACACCTTACTTATTTAATAAATAATTGAAGTATCATTGCAATGGCATGAATCACATTGCCAAGTGAACAGCCTGTATCTCTTTTTAAACCAACCCCTAAATGTCTAAACGCTATTGGGGTTCAGTAAATGTTCATTGGATTTAATGGTGTTCTGTAAAGGTCACATTATCAGGGCTGTATATGACTTTGGCCTTCAAGGGCTGAAAATCTTTACATAAATTGCTTCTTAAAGCCCAACTCCCAGTTAAATCAGCAAAATACAGCAAAGTTGTACAGTTCATTTTCTTTGAAGGGTAGCCACAGTCTTAAATAGAAAAACATATTCCCTACCAACATGTTGTAGAAAAAGACCCTTGTGTGAAAGTGGCAATCTCTTTGAAAATATCTGTAATGCCCCCCTGCCAAACTGGAGCTGTCTTAGCAGTGAAAGTGAAAGTTACCTAATTGCAGATCCATAGGTCTCACACGGTAGGAGGTATGATTCTTCTTTAAATCAGTAAGAAACATTCTTTCTGTGCATCATGCAGGCAGATTAACAGGCTTTCCTACTCAGGCTGTGGCTGCTTTAAAATAAACTAACTGTAAGACTTTGCAGATCTTTTGTTTTGGTACATCTGGGATGTATTCAGTTCATGGAAGTTTATTTGGGCTTTTAACAAACTACATGTTAAATCCAAATAGTTTCCAGGTTTAAGGGCTCTAGTATAAAACTTTTTCTGGACGTTTACCAGTGCTGTGGTGCTTTCATCCTCCAATCTCATTCTCTGATTCGGTAGGGACCACCCAAAAGGATCCTTGTGAGTAAAGAGCGAGTCGCCAGTTAGCTCCCATCAGGAATACCAATATACCAAATAGCTCAGTGCTTCTTACCTTGGCCAATTATACAGATTGTTTATTGCAATCTGTGTCCCCATAGCATATTCTCCCTCAATTTCCATCTGGTGAAACTGTTGTCGCAGTTAGGGGGAGTAAGAGGAAATCTCTCTAACCAAGGGGGTTCTTATCCTTTTCCACTCTACTCACAACTTGAAAACATTTTAGCAGACTTACAGGTCTTATAATATACCTGTTGTGTTGCAAAATAATCAAACAGTAATTATAATTATTCTACACACTTTTTTTTTCATTTTATACATATAATTAAAATTAAAAAATGATCTGTCATATACATAAATATTATCGACCGTTTCATTTAATTAAATCCATACATGATTTCATTATATTTTAGTGTTTTTTCCTATTTGCTTTTTTTCCTAATTCTGCAACACTTTTTTTACACTTTTCGCTATTCATTGTAATACTGGAAGGACATTAAAAAAAGGTTTGTTTTAGAACATTTCCAATCAAAGTTATTCAATTTTATGTCTAAAGCTACGTACACACGTCAGATTTTTATCGCCCGATAATCGGCATCGGCCAATTATCGGGCGAAAATCTGCCGTGTGTACAGTCGGTGTCGTCCATCGTCGGACGACCGACCTGCCAGATCCACGGACGATGGACGACAGCCGATCCTAATGAAAGGGAAGGGGAGAGCGCGCAGCAGGGTGCCGCTCCATCGCTCTCCCCCTCCCCTCTCCATAGAGCATGAACGGTGCTGTATGTACAGCACCGTTCATGCATCGTGCACTCCCTTGTCGTTGGAAAGGATCGTGAAAGATCCTTTCCAACGACAAAAATTGCAAGTGTGTACGCAGCTTAAGAGTTTCATTCTGTTTAGATTTCATCTGTTTTGATACCAGTTACATTTTATGTATCATTTTATCAAAAATTTGCCATTTTTTAAGAAATGTGGTACTTTTTTACAATGCCCTGCTAGATCTGGATTACTCAGTAGGCACACCCATCATTTTATCCTGGGAATATAGTAATATAGTTATGTATGGGAAGTTGTCATAACCTTGAGAAGTAGAAATTCAGGTCTCAGCAAAAGTGCTATAAATTTGCAGAATTTTACTGAGTGCAGTCCATATACACATTTTGAATAAATGTATTGGTAACAAACCAACAAAATGTCCACTTATGAATGGAATCTATACAATATGGCCAAAACTGTATGAATGTTTCTCCAAATTCCAGTGAAGGGTGCGGATAATGCTGCATACAAAGACATTTTAGACAGTTTGCACATTCAACCTGGAACCTGAGTGGGGTGCAAAGCCCTAATCTCAACCCTACCTAACACCTTTGGGATGAGTTAGCTTTAGATGTGATCCAAAACTCATCCATCATCAGTACTTTGCCTTACAAATGCTCTTTGGATTGATTGGGCACAAATTCCCACAGGCACACTCCGAAAGGCCCTCCAAAATGTGGACGGCCCTCCATGGACAGAGGAAATATTAAGTGGGTTCATAGAGAGGCCAACCCTTGGTTTTGTAAACTTTTGTAGGTGGTTATATGTATAACCCCCCCTTTCTGCCCTCGAATGTTGGTGGTGCTTGTCAGTGCTGAAAATGGTAAGTTTTTTGTATTGCTGGGTTGCCCAATCAGGTATCTACCAACCTATAGCCATATAATGTACATGCCAATGAACTACAAACTGGACACCATAAGTACAGAAATAGTTAGGGAAAATGCACCTATTATTTGTCCCTAATAATATTTACATGATCCCGTCTCCATCTGTGCACCTGTACTTTGTAATCTTGGTTTGGGTTTGTGCCTTCAGATGCATGATCCAAATATTTCTGAGTTTTCCAAAACAAGCAGAATACACAGACATGATTCAACCCAAAGTTTGAAAAAGAGCCGTGGGCCCATTTCCAATGGGGTGGTAATGAACAAGTCCTTTTTTCATAAATAAATTACATGGATTATCCGTACAAATAGAACATCTTCCATGAGATTTGTGAGAACATTCCATTGCTAAATATATTGTATTTGGCTTTCTTTACTAAACTATTCAGATTAAAATATCATTTAGGTGAGTCTAAAACAGAGATGGGCTTTTTCTAGCATTTAGCCCTTTCCCTCATTATGTGACCTTTTTATTTACGTTAATGAAGTAAAGCCAAGGATTCTGAAGTTTAAATTTTCAGCTCTCCTAGAAATTAAAAGGCGAGCTAAGACTTCTCTATACCCCCTTGTATGTTGTCCTGGCAGTAAAAAGGTAAATTTCATTTTTTAAGAGAAAAGCCAATTTTGGGAATAAAAGTCATATGCTGATGGTCAAGAAAGCCAGTTGACTATTATTCATATTCTTAGTATATTTTTCTTGACATTTAAATGAGTCCTGTAATTTGGTTTTCATAGACGCCAAAGGGTCATAGGTAAGAAAACTATTTTTGGTCTGTAATATTATATATGGGCAAAGGATCTGTTATCTATTAGGGATGAGCCTCTGGCATTCTCGCCAAAATTTCCTCAAACTTCCAATGGTTTCGCAAATTTTCGGCGAACCGATTTCGCGAAACCATCGGAATAGGATATTAAAACAGAAGGATTCACAGGCCTGAATTACAGATCCAAATGCATCATTTGTAAGAGATACTTATATTACAATGTCAGGAGATTCTCCTGTTCTGGGCATCTTCTCAATGATTGCAGCTCTGGTTCATTGAGAAGAGTGTGCAATCCCCGGGGCACTAGAGGTTAATTAATCTCTAGTGCTCGGGGATTGCAGAGAATCCTCCGGTCCGGCGGGAGCTCAACCTCTCGGCGAATCAGAAGGCCATTCTCGCTTACATTTTCGGTAAGCGAGAAAGGCCCGATTCGCTGCAAGATCGAACTTAATATTCTCGCTCCCTCATCCCTATTATCTATTAGGCTTGGGTCCTAAAGAAAATGAAAGGCTAAAGTAAAAGGTTTTCTTTAAACAACAACCATACTCGCAACTGCTACTCACTCGCAAGTTTGTTCATCAGAACCCTGGGGAAATGGTGTTTCTTACAATGTTGGACCACTGAAAGTCTCCTTGTTTCTTCTAGGTTATTGATCTTGGTACTGAATGAGCAATCCCCAGGCCCAAGCAATTTCCCATAAAAGTGATGTAGTAGTTAACACCCTGAAAGACCCAACACAAGTGGACAAGAAACTTACCTAAAGGTTTAACTCCAGCTCTGATAGAATAGATTAGAAGGAAAGTATTTATCAAAGATTGGGAGGTAGTTCTTTTTAGGGATCATTCTGGAAAGCATGCATAAAAGCCTATACTCTAAATGTAGCCCCTAGAACCAATTTATTGGGGGTCAGTGGAAATAATGCCTTCCTCTAAAGTGGTGGGCAGAATACCACCTGCATAGATGTCTAAGCATAATCTGAGTCATGCAGCTGGCTCTATTAAGTGGTGTTGGCCCCAGATCTATGCAATTTCATCAAATGGGAGGTCCATGAGCCAGTTTGAGAACAACCAGCAATCTCTGGGGGAACTGTGGGAGTCCACAGAATCCTGGTTGAGAATGGCTGATAAAGGCCAGTTGTGGCCAACCTTTTGGAGCTTCCCGACCACTAAATTTACAGACTCCAGACCGTGCATGCTCACGGAGCCATTTGTCACTCAAAGGGAAAGAAACCCTAGAGTGATGTCATGATGACAGAACCCAGCCACTCTCTTATTGCGGGTCTGACACACAACCCACCCACCGCCCTGAGCATGTGATCTGTATGGGAGACATGGTCTGTGGCTCAGGCCAGTGTGCCTCACTAGTGGGGTCCTACTTCTAACCCCACTGGGGGGCTCAGACCACTGGCGACTGCTGATCTAAGCTGTGGTGTCCGCATCAGAACTTTGCAGGCATCATAAAATGAGGAGCCAGTCAGCCATATTTCAAGGAACCCCTCCCTGAAGGGGTTCCTGGTTAGGAATGCCTGCCATAGAAAACCAAAAGTTTAAATACCATTAGTAGAAAAAATCCTTTGGAATTATGGCTCTCAGCAGTTCCAGTCAACCAGATTTTAGATTTGTTGCTCAAATGGTCAATAAAACATTTATGATGGCTGCTTAGATAAGCTACTGTAATCACACCCTAAATATACCCCCATCATTTTCATATGAAATCCATTAGACTGGACAGACAACAGACCTGCTGTTTCATTTGCCCTCTAGAGGATACGGCATAGGAATACATTAGGGGTCCTGAACAGCAATAAAAAGGCCCTGTACTTTAAATGTCACTATCTTGATGAAAAATCCCTACCGCAATAAAGGCATAAAAGGTTACAGACATTGGAATACTTACCTTTCCCAAAATAATTTTAAAAGCTGACTTACCGGCTTTGGGCAATATTCACTTACCAAAAACCCCCTCAAGACCTGGAACATGGTCATGTGTCCAGCACGAGTAGAGAATGAAAAAATGTAGTGCAAATAATATTTATTTCTAACCTGTACCTATTATTCTTAATATTGAAGGGTTTTCCTAATGGAAATTTAGGTGTAAGGAATGGGTCACCTTAAGAATAGGGTTGGACTTAACCCTGGCCATGAATGGGGAAATTGATATTGAGGGGACTCTCTATCTAAGAAGCCCATGGAAACACCACAGTCTTATGTATGTGTCTGATTTTCATCAATATGTACCATTTAGACATTACTTTAGTGATCACATTCATTGTTTTAGGTATCATTAATCATTGTAGCCATTTTTTTTCCTTGATCCAGATGTAGATTGCCAACATTCTAATGAACTGCTGGCTGTATTTGGCCATATTTGCATTGGCAATTTATTCATAGTTCCCTGAGACATACTTGAAAGGCAATAGCATAACCCAAAGCAACCAATACAAGTTTAGTTGTTTTTTTCCAGAACTAAACTAACAGCAGAATTTAATTGGTTGCAATTGGAACGTCTCCTTTTTGATTTGCACTGTTTTATAATGCACACATTCCACTCTGCATGTAGATGTGGCCATGGTTAGAAAAATATTTGTACTGGACTTAGCTAAATTTTAACTTTTACAGCCTAATAAATAGCAAAATATACAAAGAACTAAATCCAGCTATCTAAATAAGTAGAACTTGTGTTGTGTGCTGCAATGACAAGCCTACAAGTCAGGTCTCTGCTCAGGTTATGAAAAACCTTACTGAAAAGGGCTAAGGACACATGGGAAGCTTTTATTACATTTTAATATTTTCAATTTAAAGAAGAACACTAGCCAAGATACAACCAGGCCATGAAAATAATGCAGGGAACAAAGTTTAGCTTCCCAGGGTTTTAGATTTTCCGCCAGGCTTTGCTGCCATACATAGCTTGCTCAGCTCCGGAAAACACTGTGTTGATATTAATCTGGTGTTCAGGGAACAAAGTGTGCCTGGGTATTCTTAATGTCACCCATATCATTCTTGATGCCAATATTGAAGCATTTACTATGCAGGTAATCCCTGGCCCGTGGGTGTTATGAAGCTTTTGCTATCTGTGTGGTCCCCAAACCTCCTTTGATTTTCCTACCCCCTGCCACCAACACTATGCACCCATTACCTCTATTCTCCCTCCACCCCCATCCCGCTCAATGCAAAGATATATGACTCTAAACACCACACAACCCTTAATGTATTTTAGGAAATGTCATCAAGAATTGATTTGGTGTTGTTCCCTTCTAGTTACTTTCACACATTTTGCTATCCTGAAGATCTGAGTGAAATCTTCAGTTCTTAGAAGGCCAGAATTCTCCAAGCTTTAAGTAATCTACTAAAACCCAACTTTAGGGTCCTTGAGGTTGCTTTACTAAAAGTATAGAGGCTATTCTCTTAACAAAGTGAATTATCCCCTTAAAAGGATATTTTGTTCAGCTAAGTGAATAAGAAACTTTGTTTTCTCTTTGTTTGCTCTTTTACTGCTGGTTAAGAATATGTAAAGTCCATACTGTCCCCAGCCTGGCCGCAGGTATATTTTACAGCATCTGGTATTACCTGAGCCAGATAAATACCAATCAATTATGTTTTTATTTTTATGATAAAGGCATCGTTATTCTCCAAATTGTCTGACACCTCCAAATTTTAATGTTTAGGATACTGATGGGAAAAAGTAGTTTGTATCTATCAGTTCCTAATTTGTGTGGCTTTCTTTTAGCTGCCCATTACACACAGTGCAGGTCCATCCAGAAGTAGCTTTGGCAGCAATCTTCTTTCCTGAATAGGTAACTTGTTTTTCTGCGATGGAACACATTTGTTACATTAAGTTTGGGTTTTTCTGAATTTTACAATTTTATCTTGACTGTGGTTCTTCTTTAAAACTTTTTTAACTTAAAGTTAAGGTTATGCAATATATTTTAGTATTTGGAGCATGCAATAGTGGTATCCTTTGTTTTTCCAAAATATGTTTTTTTTAGCCAAGGTTTTTAGAAGCTTAGCACTTTATAGCATCCTGCAGATTGTAGCATATGACATATAAGTGATTTTATGAATGCAAAGAAATGTATGAAATGAGAGGAATGTACATCTGGGAAATGATTAACCTGGTAATGCCATAAATAATTTAAACAGTTAAAAAAAAGATTTGTAATACTTCACATATCGCATAGCTTCAAATGTGTCAATTTTGTTGTTGTTGTAGCTAAGCTGATCTTATGAAACAGATGCAAGTTTTCAATTGACAACTTTGGCCTTGATGCTTATTGTCGAAATCTGGACAGCAAAATTAAAGTAATGAAAACGCATCGTTCAAAGCCTGTATTGGTTTACATTGGTATTTGTAACGTATAGATCAATTATATATTGTTGAAGCCACATACTAAAATTTACCTTTATACCCTAAAACATGGACAATTTTGACATATGCATGGTGACATATGCATTGGGCGGAATTCTTCTTTTGTCATTAGGTGCCTCAGCTGATAGTTTGCTCAGCTACAAGAAGACAAAAAGCTATACAACCGGCACTCCAGATAAAGTTGTCAAGTTAGACTTTTATGTTTCCAAAGACAACTTGGCTGCAAGGACAGTTATGGTTTCGAAACACTTAACATGTGATGGTCAAACTACTTCAGAATACAAAAACAAATGATATCTAGCTAAGATTTTATTGTCACAGATAAGGAACCTTTAAGCCATTTAGGCCGTGTGATCTATGAGTAAGCGAGTAGGTCATATGGCTCAACATAACCAATCAAAGGAATGAATACTTTTAGGGTTTTCTCCAAGTGGCAATAAAATAAAACTTTTCTAATCTGCAGGATAGTTTAAAGGATAACTGCTCGTTTTCAGGTATTGGCTTCATTCGTGTAATTATTTTGATGACATGTTGGTAGCAAAGGTTTTAGAATTGCCTGGTCCTGGTCCTGGTCCTGCAGATCCTGGTCCTGGTCCTGCAGATGGTGAAATCTGTCCCAGTCCTTTGGATAAGGGCAGTGAGGAATATCTGTAGAGAGTTTTATACAGTAAGTCCCTCACACATGGTGTATCGCCCTACAAGTCCTCATCTAACAGGCTGGAGACAGTGCAAGTCATATGTAGGGATAAGCAAAATTGAAATCAATGGAGAAAAAAAAAATGTGGGTTTTAAAGCACAATATAAAGTAAATGGAAAATTTGGCACCGACCTTTAAAGATAATTCAATACTTATCTTTATGGTTGTTTATTTGTTCTTTTGTTGAGCTTCATGCACCACTGCTCTCCATACCATTGAATCACATGGTGCCATGGTACTTCTCCTATGGTGTCTACAGTCCACCATAACCAGCGGAAGGAACCATGGTACCCGGCATGGGGAACGCTATCAAAAAACCTTGTAATGATCTTTAGCAGCAAAGCATGGAGCCCTGCAGGAGAGCAGTGTCTGTAGACCAACAACTGGAAAGATGAGTCTTCTTTCACAAGATTCAGTCAGCTTCAGATGACTTATAAGTGTTTTTTGTTTTTTTTTTATAGAATTTTTTTTTATGCATTTAGAAAGTATTACAATGGCAACTGTTATGCTTTGATCATCCACAAAGCTATAAAGTTGCAATGTTATCACTAGCAGTAGGCTTTGTTAAAGACAAAGAATTGGCACTGGAAAACAAAGTCAATTGGTTGTTTCTTCAAGTAAATACACCTAAGCAGTCCACAAGATCTGGTTGAAAAACTGGTAATTTTACAGCAAAATTAAGTTCCTATCCTGTGGCCACTTAGTAATTCTTCTGTGACCTGGGGGCGCCCAAAAATCATTACTTGGAGTGGCAACATTTATTGGTAAGGAGGTCTGTGGTGTTCACATGCCAATGTGAATTTTTACCTTGCAAGGGATATTTCACTATGTCTAGTGAATGTGGTGCTTGAACTAAAAATTGAAACACATACCCAATCACAATACCCAAACAAAAGAATACCCAATCATGTGCAAGGAATATAAGAAAAGGAATTTTTGCACATGGTTGTATGGCTAAAGTCTCAACCAGAGCTCCCCTTGCAATAAAATAATTTACTTTCCTATGTGAACAGCCATTAATTTCCTTTAATTGAACCCCTATCTGAAACCCTCCAGAGAGTCTACAATTAAAGACCCCTATACCTAGTAAGTTGACCACCACCTCTGTACATCAACCATAAGGCTAGCCAACTAATTCCTAAATTGCCTTTACTGCATACAAGTTAATGTTTTATATTTACACAAGTGTAGCCGATACCGGCCAATGCCAGGAGCTCCCAAATCTGCAGTTATCCTGTAGATTTTTATATTCATGAAGCAGCAGACAGGCACCAATGTACATCATTTATATTGCATCTGAATCTTGAATAAATGCATAAAAGCAATGCTTGTGATACAGAACTGAGACAATGTTATGTTTTTATGTGGACATGCACATTGATTTCTAGTTGCATATCAGAAATGATGATCTATGAGAGATACTTTGTTTTTTAAGATGTATATTAGGAATTTTTTTCTGGAATGGAAACTGAAAGAAGCTTATGGGTGCTCCCTAAATATATCTATCATTTCACCTGTAGTATTCTCTGCTGCCATTACAAGGGGAGCAGATATGAACTGCTGATGAATGTGATGTACTTGATATGAATGCTTCTCTGTGTTTTGCATTTAATATGTTTCCTAGGATGCACTCTTATATAAAACATTTACGATCTTGATGTCTTGATGCTGTATCCACCATGGGCAGCAGACATTGGGACATTTTTTTATTGAGTATGCCTGCCTGTTCAGTCCAGGGGTTCTCAAACTGATTTCTTTGTATACATAGCAGGTGAGTAAGGGGTACAAGAAGCAAATACAACACATGGTAACCTGTTCTAACAAAACATAAATTGTTTGTCATTTTTCTGAAGAAAACTGTGACTATGGGTCACCTAACTCTAATACAGTCCTTTCTTTTGTACACCTTTCTCAACTGGTATTTTGGTTATGGATAGGCACTGATGGGTTGAATCATAGAGTAGATTGGGTTATCTCCAGGAGACTCCAATGGTGAGATTTTTTTTCTTTCTTCTTTTGTGTCTTGGCCTTGTTGTCTGCAACTCCATAATAAAGGTTTCATTCATTGATGGACTACTTATTACTGTTTCCTTCTGTTGGGGCCCAAATCAGACCTTTCCACTGCATTGGTGGTAAGGCAGACCATCTTACTATGAATAGAGCTTTAGAAGGGAGTTACACCAACAATTGGCTTGGTCATGGACAAAACTGGAAATTTCTAATGGGAAAATAGATTTGCTTATAATGGAAAGTTCACTCGATTTTTGACTATATATGAACATGTGACATCTCTATCCTTTATGTGGGACATCATTGCCCTCACAAGGATTAATATAAGGAGATATTCTATTAGGTAATTGATATCACAGGGAACATGGATGCTCATAAAGCATTTCAGTTCATAAAAATGGAATCCTCGTTGGGTTCTACAGAGTATCCATATTCTAAAGCTGAGGGGTTTGGAAATGGTTTGGTTAACTAGCCAGTTCACATGAGTTCTGACTTGTGAATGGATTTGCACATTCCTACAGGGAAGACTTCACCAAGGGTGCCAAGAGGCAGCAGAATCCGTTATGTGATTTGGCAGTCTGGCCATCACACAACAGTTAAAAAATGGTATTTGGGTGGCATGTGCCTTTAGAAAAACCCAGTTGTCTTGCTAACCAAAAAAAGTTATTTGCATTTATGGTATTGTTGACAAGCCAAAGATTGCTTACCCCTTGACTGGATTATGAAAGCAGTGTGATGATGATGATGTCACTACTGTTATGGTGAATGTGTCAGTACCATGTAACTGATAGCTCCACTTGATTTGTACACTCTCCAATGGTTGTGATTACTGTGGTTGCCCAAAGACATAAACTGTACGTGTCCTCTTGTGGAGGTTGCCATTCTGAATGTCAAGTGATAGATGTTAGTAAGCTAAACTCTTCACCGCTGAAGCTGTTAAGGAGTCCCACTTGGAACTGAGATCTTAATTCTGTATTGCAAAGAATGTATTTGAGAATGTTAGACTTTAATTTTTAAAATTGTTGCAGCTTAGTGTATGGGATAGTATCTCTGGGGAAATTCATCCAATCCCAAAATATCATTAGGGCTCACTTGATCTTTCAATAGGACTGAGGTCACTCAGGACATGCACCTCCAAAAAGCTACTACTTAGGACAATGCTAGTCCTTTAATAGGTTCCATCCCACCCATGTTCATGCAAAACCCAACCCAACATTGCTTTTATTGTCATATTTAACCCCAATGACTTCACCAAGACCAATGGAATGTCTCCACAGACAGCAATTAACTCTGACAAAGGTTCTAACTCCTTACCTACTCTATCAATATCTAGCAAAATTACTTTCCCAGAACTGGGTTACAGTATATCCCCACACCCTCTTCCTCCAAAGTGGTGTCCATTCTTTCTGCACTTTTTTAAATGGCTTCCTCCATAAGGAGACACGTATATTTGAATATGTACAGCATCCGCAGCCATGAAAGTTTGAGAACCACTGTCTTGGTATGTAACGATACACTTTTTTCTTCATGGTCTTGTAGGTAGCACAGTATATTGTTGCTTTACTTGTTACAATGTGTATTTTGTGCATATAAATAAAGGTGTAATTGTGCCTCACCTGTAACCGTTTTCTTGTATTATGGTATAAATAAAGTGAACCGGAACTGATGCATTTTTCATTGGCTTGTTCTGCATTAAAGGGGTGCTTGTCATTACCTCTGACTCATTCAGCTAGGTTTTGAATAGACTTCGCATAGACAGCAGGGGGGCAGTCCATTAGTAGGTTCATTAATATGATTAACAGAACAGATTTTGCAGTATCTGTTGGGATGTGGGAGTCGAGCAATTCTTACATGATTATTACAAGGATTTTGAGGATGAGGAAGCTTGGTCAGGCATATAAACAAAGCTTCAAATCCCTTCCATATATAAACCCTATGAAATGTACAGCACTGCGAAATTTGTTGGCGCTATATAAATACTGTCTAATAATAATATTACATCGTGTAGGTCAAAGTTGGTGAACCCCATGAACATCAAATTTACTTTCTTATGTTTCAAGTGAAGCATTCTTCAATCGAGGTTCTTCCAAACCCTGGCAATTTTTGGTTCCAATATGACTGTGCCCCTGTGCTCCAAAATGTCAGGGGTTCATGGGTTTGATGTGGAGGAACTCAAAGCAGATCCTTGACCTCAAGCATATGAGACTCATTTGAGATAAATTGGGATACCATTGATTATGAGGCAGGCCTTCTCATCCAGCATTAGTATCTGACTTCACAATATGGCTGAATTGGCACACATTATGACAGACATTCCAAAATCTTATTAAAAGCTTTTCCAAAAGAGGGGAGATGCAAAGGTAAATGACTCTATTAAAGCCTGGGACTTTGGAATGAATTGTTCAACAAGCTCATGTAGGTGTAATGATTAGGCACCCACAAACTGTTGGATAACTGTAGAATAAAAGAATGTATAGTGGAGATCTCTAGCAAATATTTATCCATATTTGTTGTGTCAAAGATGGTTAGATCCCCTACAGGTAATTAGGATAGCCATGCTTCTGGAAATAAAAAAGGACGTAAGGTAAAGATGCAGCAAGATGAAAAATTGTAAAACAATAATAAAAAAAAGGGAAAGAAAATAATAATGGTAATAAAAAATTAAAATATACCACTATTTGTGCAAATGACCCACATTTCCAAATAGGTGGTACCTGGTGATCTTTAATACATGAAAATTGTTATGCTTGTATATCTAGAATTAATAAATAAATGTTATGTGCCTCCTTGACTCCTGTGGTTCCCACCTGGAAGAATTGTCTACAAAGTGTCTGTTAGCCATATCAGCCAAAAGACAGTTCCCATATCTTTAACTCAAATATCAATTTTCTGTATGGAAACAATAAACCAGCATGCCTAAACAGGGCAGTAAATGAGCTTATTGCAATCTCAATTAATTGAAATGCATATCTGAAAAGCGTGAAAAGCTGCAAAAATCAATGAACACTAAAGATAGCCTGTACGTCAATATATGTAAGAGAGGGCAGCGATTATCTGTCGCAGTTAATTTGCTGCCAAGCATCACTCTACATGTTTAAAGAGTTGAATTTGTAGCATAACATTGCTAAACTCTGATCCAATAAGCAATGGATGAATATTAGCCTTGACAAGAATAGGTGACAGCTGCCTACTATTAGTACTCACCCATCCTCAATCCTGCCCTCTATCTGACCCCTGACTGGCTGGTGGGGTATTTAAACCAGGGCTGGCCCCATAGCCTTTTGCTGGCAATAGCGTTTTATTTATTATTTAGATTTATTTTTTATATATTTACCACTGTGATCAATGTTTTAAAAGCAGATTACAATGTAATCTGCTTTTTAATTTCCAGTCAGGCCACGCCTTCCCAGCATACCGACCCTTCAAACATCATATCGATCGAGCCGAGGATGTGATGCTGAAGCCGACCGGAGATGCCGGACGATGCCGCTGGATCAAGGGGAGCAGGTAGGATTTTTTATGCTACCCAAACAGTGTCTCGGTGTTACTGCTTTTGGTACATAAAATTCACTCATGCCACACTTAGGAATACCACCAGGGGGGTTAAAGCCTATCTCCATGTGACAATATATATATATTAAAATCCCCTCTATCCTATACACTTCCACCTATTCACAATTTTAAAAGCACTTTCCAGAACCATTTTAACCTGAAATCACTAAATCACTAAAACCTAAGCCATCACAACACTTCCCCAAGGTCTGTGAGGACCTCTCCAATGAATTTCAGCCAATGGGACATGCCCACATCATCAGATAGGAATCTGGCTTAAAAGTAAACTCTACTGGTTTTGGGTAAGTTTCATTATAGTTAAATCTACCATCTGACAAGTCTATCATTGTCAGAACCAGGAAGAAAAGTCTCCTCTATTGTCACATGCCAGAATAAAATGTGTCTGATGGAAATTTGTTTTATTAAACAAATTGTAAAGCATTGCTGCTGAGGGTTAGTCTTATCAATATGACAGCTCTCATACACTTTCAATATATATGTAAAGCCAAAAACTTTTCCCTAATTCTGGATAGAGTGGGTATGAGCATAATCCGTGTCAGGTAATTTCTTGTCATCATTGTTCCAATTGGAGAAAGTAGGCTTCTCTTTTAATTTAGGCACAAGAAGAATAAAGGGGTTGTTAAAGGACAAACCAAGAGATGAATAGAAAGGGGCTATTGTACTAACCTGGCACATTCATAAAAACATCAACCATATCAACCATGATTGCCAAACCAAGATCAGCTATAATCGTCATTTATATAAACAATTTCTAGTTTTTATATCAACTGGCAATCATACTATTTATCAACAATTTTACCATTGGAGGCATATTTATAAATACCTAATCACCACATTATAGGGGCCTAGGGAGATTGCCATATTGATAGGCCCAATTGCCATCAAAAGTCTTTTCAAACATTCTGGATTCTACTTTTGCTGTAATCACCTGTTTACAAAAGTAGTGCACAAGGTCACAATAAAAGTGAATGTTCTACATATGCTACTTTTAAATATGGCAATCAGCGACTATGTACAAGTAAAGGGAGATGTAGGTCACCCCCTTAGGCTAATAACGGTATGGTGATCAAAGCACTAATTACCACCACCTTACAAAATCTGATAGCTCTTTTATCAATTTAGAGTTCTAAAAGTGCCAATCAGATTAAAATGTAAAGAACAAAGAAATGATGATCTGTTATGTAATGGCTTTTTTTTAATTATTGATCTAAAGTTGACTATGTGCTATACAATCTCCTTTGGATCAACCGTCAACCTGAACTGGTAATTTTTTAAAGGATTGTTTAGGTTTGTCAATTCATTACATTAGTTTTGGTAAATTGTACCAATCAGATTGTGTAGTGTGGCCAAATTGTCTTCATTGGAAAACTTTCATGTTTCTTGTTGTGTTGCCAATTCAACCAAATGACATTGGTCAAGTATATGTTGATTTTCCCCACTAGGGGCCCAGACAATAACCAAAACCTGATGGAGGTTCCAAACCTCTAGGTTTTGATACAATTTGTTAACTTTAAGGTGGTTAGATCTTGGCTTTGGGTTGCGTTCAGTCTATTCTGTGTTTGGCAAATGTCCTTCCACCAATTCCATTGATTTTTGGCCCTTTGAAGTTGAACTGATACTTACCCTACCAATTGGTTCATGCTGTAGGCTACCCTTATGAACCACCACCCAATAGGAATGCTGTCTGCTATACGTTAACAAACAACTTCCAGTGTACCTCTACCAAAACGTGTGTGAAAGTTTGATAATTTGCAAATGCTGAAAGTCAAACCCATCATGAGATAGAACTTGACCTCAACCCTAAAGCTATGAGTTATAACTTGTAAACATTTTCCCCATCTAAAGGCAACCAGTGAAAAAAATAGGCCATGCATGTGTCAGCACTGAAAACAAACATTTGTGCCTCTATTGGGAGGGTAATGGGATCCTCCGGCACAAAGCATTTGCGTTGAAGGATTGTCATTTGAGCCCCATTCAGTCATTGTGTGTGGGAAGCAGATGAAGTCATGGTGGGGACATGATAGAACAGATAGACGGCTGCCAGACATTAGGAAGATGAAGTAACTGTATATGTTTGTTCTAAAAGGAAGACTGTGCTGTGTTTTAATTTAAGGTGATCACTGACATACTGCATGCCATGGAAACTGGACCAGATAATATTTCTGGATCCCAACTGTCCCTCTTTCATCTCGCGCTCCGAGATCTCCCCAGAGTCTGAATTCATACACTCTTTGCCACTTTGCCAACTGATCTGAGATCTCCTTGTTTTGCATACTTTCCTTCCTTCCTTTTTCTTGGAAACCTAAAGCTTATATCTGAACAAATTTAGCCCCCCCCCCCAAAACACACACCAGCTCTATCTAAAAAATATATATATATAAATGCCCCTTTTACACATCTAAAACCATAATCATGTGGCACACCCACTTGCCTCTTCGCTCTTTCTTTGTTTAAAACAAGTGGAGTACTTTATGTATTTGCATCAGTGCCGGAGTGGCACGGACTCTTCCTATTGGGTCCTCTTAGGATCCTCAGAGGAGGGAACTGCAGCAGTGACATCAACTGAAGTGGACAGTAAGTAGCCAGCTGGTCCTAGATTTGTGATCCCCAGAAACTGCAATGGACTTGAATGGTGGTGAATTAAGGTAAATAAATCCTCCTTAACGTGGCAGGAAAAGCATTAGAAAATAAAAACATGCTGATAGGAATGCAAGTGGGTTCATTTTTTTTCTAAGCTTTGAGACCCCCAGGGCTTTTCCCAACTTTGAAACTATCCACAGCATATTTGCACAATACGGTACACTTACCTCCCAAAGTGCCCCTCCAAAGTTCATATTCTCATTTGTCAATCTGTCACCACCACTGACGTCTTCCCCTGTTTCTATACCTGGGGTGACCAGCCAGTGACGATGTAGCTCCAGCATATAAACCTCAGACATATTATATTCCAGCACCAATGACATTCCAAGAGAATGGTGTACAATTGTTGTGTTTTCGAGCATGCACCTCCACATGGTCCTCCTTACATACATTATATCCAAGCATCATCTCCCTTGGACAGAATGTGTTTTGATCAAAAGTAAAAATAAAGTAAAAGGGATTTATTTAAATTGGGTTTGTGCAGTCATCAGAGATATTACACTTAACAGACCAAAAGGAACAAATATTAGAAGTTCATTTGGGGTTTACATACATTTAAAGGGCCCGTGCCCATTTAACAACTTGTAACAAAGCATAGTTACAGGTTTCCATTGTTTTTCATGGTGTCACATCTGTGAAATTCATTGAGGTGGATGACCTGAAAAAATAATAGGCTGACCCATGTTGTAGACCAGTGTTTTTCAACCAGGGTTCCTCCAGAGGTTACTGGGGGTTCCTTCAGCAATTTGTGCCTCTCCGGTCAGTTAAGAGATACCTATAAACTTTTTTGGCTATCTGTAAGGGTCGCATTCTTCCAGCAATGTAAGAGGAATTCTTCCTACTAACCACCATACTAATATACTATGAGATGTGGATAAAGTATTTATAGCCGGGGTTCCTTGAAGACCGGAAAGTTATTTCAGGTCTTTTTTAGAACTTTTTTAGAACTTATTTCTGCTAAAAGCAGGTCATAAAAATCCATGTCAAGCATTTTCAAGGCATGGTCACCATTCCTTCCCACGCCAACCTTAACGTTACTTATATTTTGCTGGCATAACCCAACAAACAAGCATATTAAACATAAAAAAAATGCATAAAGCCCACACACCTCTAAAAACGTCATTCAAATAAAAAAGAAAAATTCATTGTGTTTTCTTTAAAAAGAAAAGAAATCGAATGTAGCAAAACTACAAGTTCATACTATTCAAAATGTTTATTAGTGTAGTTGGAGAGATTTTGGCAAAACCGGTTTTGCAACTAAGTTATTGATTCAAATTTTAATCAACAATAACTTAGTTGCAAAACCAATTTTGCCAAAATCTATCCAATTACCCTGATAAATATTTTGAAAAAAAATAATTTAGACACAAAACTTACATTTATTTATTACAGTATTTATATAGCTAAAAAACACGCCCATTTTGCAATATTTGACTTTTCATTTTTACCTGCCCTCAAGGATTCCTAGAAGCCTGTAAATGCCCCTGGGAGGATCCAGAGTCTCTATATATGTTCCAGGCTGGCTGAAGGATTTGTTGAATAATTCTTCACATTTCTGTCACGCCATAAGACTTATGCGTCGCTCATACCACCTGACAGGCACTTATCAAATATGTTCCCATTGTGTGAGAAACGACATGGGTACCTATTATTAAAGATGACCTATTTTTTAATGGCATGTACGTAGATCCAGGATCAGATGTCCCGGCCCCTTAAGAGCTCCCATACATCCAGATTCCCAGCAGGCGACTTGACATTTGCCAGATATGATCATATTTCATCAAATTAATCATCGTTACTGTACCGATGACAGCGGAAATGTAAGGATGGACATCAGAGGCTGGAGAGGCATTGACATATTTTTACAGACCTGCAGATAAATGACTATTTACAGTAACCTTGTACAGGGATGATAATGGGGCACTGATGACAGGTGTCTAGGCACACTGATATTTTTGTTTCCGGGGTCATTCTAAGGACAATAGTTAAAAAAAATGCATAACACTAGCTTTGTTTTTTTTGACTCTGTATGCAGAGTTTGTGTATAAAAAAATAAAAGTATATCTAAACACAAAAACAAAAATGTTATATATTGCAGCTTAATTTTGTAGGATCAAGCTGTCCAACAAATGTTAAAAAAGAAGTCCCAATTACATTTGCTAATTGATGAGTCAATCTACTAGCAAGTGGAAATGGCTGCAGGGGTTTGGATAAATGCATAGAGTGACCTCTGTGCTGCCATTTTTGAAGCTGGTAGTCACCCAATGAAAAAGATCTTTTTAAGGCAGGATACATTTTCCCTGTATAGGGAAAATTAGCTTAAACTAAAAAATTGCACTGCTCATAAAAATACAATATTCCCATTGAATCAACTTTGTTCCTGTTCAGCCCTGTTGTGTGAATGGGTCTGAAAACTTTTTATGACATTTCTAAATGTAAAAAACACATTGTTTTTAATATTATTTTGTATTTATCTAATGCTGACACATTATGCATCGCTTTACAATGTGCATAGTCGTATCACTAACTGTCCCGCAAAGAGGTTCACAATCTAATGTCTCTACTATAGTCATATGGCATTAGGTCAAATTTGGGGGGAAGCCAATTAACCTATCTACATGTTTTTGTAATGTAGGAGGAAACCCACACAAACAAGGGGAGAACCTGCAAATTCCATGCAGATAGTAACGTGGCCGAGATTCAAACCTGGGACCCAGTACCACAAAGGTCCGTGGTGGCTCTCTAAAAATGTTGGCAAAAATGCTAACTGTACATTTTGGACCAATTCTGGCCATTTTGGTGCCCCAAGCAAGACTGGTGGTGCTTCCCAGGGGATCCTGACTTCCTAAACAGTGGTCTGTCCTGGACTGTCCAGCCATTGGGTCCACTTCTCACCTCCAAAAACGGTTCAGTAGGGCCCTAGCATTCACTCACTCATAGGTCAAACATCAGGCCAGTGTTGTACTGTCAATCCAGCTACTGTTGTTGCACAGACAGGTTCTTGTAGTTAGAACTAGATGGTGATGATGACCTGACCAGTTGTGTGGCCTTGCAGACATGGCGTCCCTTCCAGCAGTGGCTTGCATATGATACTGAAGTCAGATTACTTGGACCAGTCATGGGGAACCAGTCATGGAGGGGAAGGCTGCAGATTGTGGAAGCTTTGCAAGGTATCTCCCTCCTTTCGAACACTCTAGCTCAGGGGTGTCAAACTCTGGCACGAGGGACAAATTTGGCCTACCAAAAGAATTTTTGGCCCCCAAAGAAATTCTAGGTATGAATTGCAGCTGGCCCGCCGCTGCATTGAAATTGTGCTGCTACTACAATTCCTGGCATCACTCGCGTCTATAGACCAGCGGCCTCTCTACCTATGCGTGGCCCTGCATCGGACTGTTTTATTGACGCAGGGATCTGTAGTAGTGGTGTTATTTTTCTATTATAGGCTTATTCCAGATTGAATGTTAAGCAAAACCTCTTTGTTTTCATATGAAAAGGTTTTAAATATAATGAGTAGGAAAAAACTTCCTCAATTTTTTCAAAAAACTTCATGTTTGGCTCACGACTTTGTCTACGTTTTTAATTTTGGCCCTCTGTGTATTTGAGTTTGACACCCCTGCTTTAGTTCATCACACATGTCAGATGATTCTCGCCCCATATGAACAGCCAGGCTTGTCTTGGGCAAGAAACTGACATGGGTACAGTGGTCATTCAAGTCAAAAGAATGAGCACAGTGGGCTGCCGCTCACTCGTCCTCCCCGTCCCCTCTCCATAGAACAGAACAGAGCAGTGTGTCACTCTTTTGTTACTGAAAATGATCACCAAAGTCTGTTTCCCGCACGTTTGTACACAGCCTTAGGTCTACAATACCCAGAAACAGGGCCAGGTTTAGAGTAGTGCAAACTGAGCAATTAATAGGGTCCCACTTGACAGAATGGTAGGGGATTGGAATGCTTTGGGGTTCCCAATTAATTTTGCTCAGGGTGCCATTTTGTTCAAAAACCATCCCTGGATGGTCCAGAGTACAGACACCAGAGTGGTGTTCCCCAACCAGGGTTTCCCCAGAGATCGCTAGGGGTTTCTTGGACACTGAGCAATTTGTACCTCTCGGGTCATTTTAGGTGACACCAATGATCTTTTTGGCTATCTGTAAGAGTGACATTCTTCACAATGGCAAGCAATGTAAGAGGCTGATCATCACACCAATGTACTGTGAGCTGTGGATAATAATTATAACAGGTAGACCTGAAAGTTATTTTGAAGATTCCCTATGTTAAAAAAGTGAAAAAGTTGCATTGGAGACAATCTAGAAATTTCCGTTATAACAACTAGGGTAAAGCACGAGTTGAAATGAACAAAATTCACAAGAGACATTGTGCTCATATAAAATGTACACAAATTATTTAGACGTAGCAGCTGAACAATTTCTTGTTAAGCCTGACAATTACTCATCATCTCTCTTCACAATATTTTCCATTTCAACAAGCAGACCAATTTCTGCACATTGTTTTTATACTTCCACATTTCATACCTCCATCTGGCATCCAAATTCACCTCTGTAAGCCTCATGGTGAGGAATTTTCTTTTATCTGTTTAGTTTTCCTCCTCCTGTTCGATTCCCCCCGGGGTGTAAAATGTCTGTGTTAGACAATATGGGAGGAGAGCCACAATTCCCCTGCTGCTCCCTCACCACCATGAACATTTGTGTCAATCTTTCAACTCTTCGCACAAGTGTTCTCAGTCCTCCCGTCATTTATCTTCCATTACCAGGGTGTTTTCACGTGAAACCCACCTGGTATGGAACACCAAAAAGATGTTTTCTCACCTTGACTTTGGACTTTCTTACAATGACTTTCTCACGTCGAGCCGTCTCTGACAACTCAAGATAGAATGCAGAAGCTGTTTGCTTATACAAGGGAATGGATATAAAATGGAAAGTGGTGCAGATGTTGTAGAGAAAATTCAATTTCAACCTGCAGACCACACAAAGGCTTTCAATCTTTTTTTCGGTATGCTTGGCATCATGCCACACTGTATTTTCTCAAAGAGACCCTGTTACAATTTAAATATTTCCTGGTATAACTGGTAAACAATACATCGGGGCCTATATTTCACATTGTTCAAAAAAATATATTATTGTATATTTTTATATATTTATTGATGTTATATATTTATATATTGTTACCATTTATAAAAGCGAAGATAGAAAATATTACTATTCCTGATTCACACTTTTATTATTTAAAGCCCCCTCAGGATTTTACATGCGACCTATTTACAAATGGGACGGTTTGCCTCCTTAGAGATTGTCACATGGTGTTCCCCACTTTTTAAACTCAATGGGTCACAATGGAGATCAGAATCACAAGTTCCCTGTTTGACTGTTCAGAAAGTGTGGGAGTTACCCCATTCAAGTGACTGGAGTTTCAGGTCACCCCCACACTACAGTACCCCCCATTCTTCTTTTTTATGATTACTAAGGAACAAAACGTATTCCAGCTTTAATAAACATGGCATCATACAGGTGGCAATCGGGTATTTAAATTGAGTACAAAAAAAGTTGAGAATATCTGCTGTTCTTTTTCTTTTTGTAATTTTAATGCTGCCTATCCTGCAAATAGGACACCAATCCTTCAAAAGTTTCCCTCAGTGTCAACAGGTTAACTTTCAGAAATTTCTATCTCCTGGGTACTCTGCAGCACTGGTTTATATGGGATCATCTTGGAGCCCTGGAGAAGGTGAGGGTCCTGGGTAAATTAGCTCTTTTGCCTCACCCTAAAACTGGCCCTAGCTATGCCACAGCCCTACAATTAGCAGTAGCATTCTAAGCTTGCTGTATGTGTCACTTGGCTTCCCTCATTTCAGTTTCCAGATGGTCAATTACATAGCAAATTTAAAATCGAGTTGCATTAAAAACATTTTAGCTATAGGCATTTAAAATACTTGCTTTTGCTGAGCATTTATCTACAATTTTTCAGTTGGTGACAGATCACTATCATTTCCTAACACAATAGCTGCATCCTAATCCATGTCAGTATCGCCATTTAAAAATGGCAGAAAGGATTCCAAATGGGGTCTATTGCCCGGTTTCTACACCACTGTGGGCACTATAGTAGCTATGTGCTACATGACTCATTTTAGGAATTTTCCACTAACAGCCTTTTTAAATTGAACCTTTATTTTAATACTAGTGACCTTGCTTCACCCATGTAGAATCCCAATCTATTCATTCTAGTTCAGCTCTAGTTGCATGGAATATCTGCAAACCTGTGAACATATGGAGTTCGTAATATAAAGGTGTATTGGACTTTTGAACGCATCAGCACATTATAGCGGGCCAAGTTTATTACAACAGCAGAAAGCCAATGGGATCACTTTATAGATCTGTGCCCCCCTCGGCTCACTGCAGGCAGTTGCATACGCTCAAAGAATGGAGTGCTCCATGCCTTTCATCGCTTCTTCTAAAAGAAACAAGATAAACTGGGATGGAATGTCGTGGTTGAAACTCCCGATTAACCTAATATGTACAGTGAATTCTAATGAGCTCTGATGACAAAATAGATTCACGTGCAATAATTGAAGAAGAGCCCACCTGGAACCCTGCAACTCCAATTAACTATTAAGGGACACTCTCCAAAATATGGAAATTATAAACTGGGCCAGACTTGTGGCCAATGCAGGAGAGTTTTGCAATTTGTGGATTTTCACAAATTTTTTATTATAAAAAGTAATCAGGAAGGGTAAAACACAATGGTGGTTCGGGCAGCTAGATCACATTTTAAAGTTGAACTTATTCTTCAACATAGGTATATAGGGATACCTAATATCTAATATAGGGATTGGCAACATAGGGAGCTAACTGGGCTCTCATACATACATGTTGGCAAAAAACTGCAAAAATAGCGGAATTGATGACTTATCAGGTATAGCTGTCCCTAAAGGTGCGTACACACTTCCAATTTTTATCGTTCAAAACGAACGACGAACGATCGATTGGGCAAAAATCGTTCGTAAAAAAAGTAACCAACGACGCCGACGAACGAGGAAAGTCGTTGGAAACAAACGACCGGACCGGCGGATCGGATTGGACGACGATCGTTGAACATCGTTCGTGTGTACGATCGTTCGTTGATCGTCCATGGTCTGAGCATGCGTAATGAACGAACGTTCGTTCACTTTCCTGTCGTGCACATAGTTCCTCTATCGCTCAAATGATCGTATCTATTGTGTGTACAATATCTACGAACGATCGTGTCGTTATCTGTATGTACAGGATCGGTGCTATAGGATCGTTCGTAGATATCGTGCAGGATCGTTCTTCGTTCGTTTTCCAACGATAATAATTGGAAGTGTGTACGTAGCTTAACTATCCAATCAACAGCTTGAAACTAACAGCTCAAACTTTTTTTGTAGTTTTGGATTGAGTTGTAAAGGAATAAAACAATTGCTCTTTCTATTGTTTGTTTGTCCAATTGGGAAATTTCCCTTCACTGTTCCGGAGATACAAGTTAGGGCAGTTCTTTCAGACAGTTGTCACTAGATCAGGTATCTCCATTAAAAGATCAACAGATTGTGTCTATGGGCTTTTGTCTGCAGTCTGTGATTTTTCAGAATTCATTGTAGGTGCAGACGACCTGCAGTTGTCCTACTTCAGCTGCTTTTGCATTCTCATAGACTGGTATAGGGACAGTTGACCTTACTCTCACCTCTTGTGCTGATGGCAGCTGTAAAATTTAGGATTGCCCATGACTTTCTGTCTTAATGGCAATGACAGAACAAGAAGAGGTGGTTAAAATATGTAAACTCTAACAATAAGGGTCTCCTATTTGATCCCTTTTGATTTGGTATATATGAGGTCAGTCTATGAAATAATAAGACTGTGTTTCTATCTCTATCACAAAGTAGTGAGAACTGATTATCAGCACTTGGTATGAATCTATAAACTTCTGCACCACAAACGCTGGTGCTCGTCATTTAACCCCCCTGGCAGTATGAATAAAGAGGATTTTTTAATGCAAAAGTGGTGTATTTAAAATTTCTCTTAATTTTAAATTTACTGCCCAGACCCGCCTACCTGCCCACACGGTCCCGCCCCCCAGGCACGTATTCGTGAGCAAATGTCCAGCCAGCATCTGCTTCCCCTAGCCTCACGTCTCCAATGTTCACACGCTGGGGACGCAAATGCCAGCCATGCATTGCAAGCTTGCACAGATGCCCGGCCGGCATCGGCTGGAGAAGAAGACGCTGACATCTCTGGAGGACACCGTGGGCTTTGCTGGAGTTCACCGCTGGAACTGGGAACAAGGTAGGAGTTTTAACCTCCCTGGAAATTCCACCCAGAGTTCGGGTTTCTGCTTAGAAATTTCACCCAAGCCACACTCGGGAATACCGCCAAGGAGGTTATTGCCGTTGTGTTTCCCCTCATGTTGAAAACACATGAGCATAAAAGTTGAGTAAGACGTCAATTTTAAATTTTTAGTAAAATTTCACTGCGTTTCAAGTTTCTGCAGAAACTTGAGGTGGAGCCGAACCTTTTTCATAAAGTCATCACTTGCCGAAACCAAGATCTTCCAGTATGGTCCTGAAACAAAACCACAGTCACTGAAAACCCCTTCATCACCGAGAATCAAAAAAGTCCAAATTCACCGCCACGCTTATCTTGTTTTCTGACATGAAGGACATCATTTTGGCAGAATGGGTTCCAGAACGGTGACCCAGCATATTATAAGGGAGGTCTGACAAGGCTGAGAGAGAGTCAGGAAAAGACAGCAGAAATGTGGGAAATGGTTTTATTCTTCATCAGGACAATGCTCCTTCTCACACAGCACTTTCTGTGACCGACAAACCCATTACTACGCTGGAACATCCTCCATATTCACCAGATTTGGCACCTTGGGAAATGTTTCTTTTTCTAAATTGAAATTGGTGATTAAATGAACACACTTTGAGTCAAAGGATGCAGAAAAGAAAAAATTAGATATCTTGAAACAGCTGACAAACTGATCTGCTCCACCAGTGGAAAACAAGACAACATTGGTGCTAAATTGTTAATGGAGGGAATATTGAAGAGGACAAGAATTAGAATTGTCATATTAACAAATAAAAGTCAGGTATTATATCAGTCTCAATATTTAATAGATCGACCTTGTATATAATACAAAGTTTTTTGTTGTATCTATTTTATGTGAAGTGAAGAAACAATTATTTGATTTTGCCAGGACTGTTTTTTATGCACAAGAGGAAGTTATGGAGAAGAGGAGGGGGTGCTGATGAACGCAGTTGCAATTCTTCCTTACTCTTTCCAAAACAAAACACTGTATGGTCTACACATACACATAAAAGTTACCCTTCAGTAAGAATGGTACATTTGCCCCTGTCTACCAAATCAAAATGTACATTGGAAAAAGTGTAAAAAGAAGTTCTTGCTGTAAATGTACAAAGATTGTAAAAACTACAGACCAGTAAAATGCAGTCAGCATAACAAGCAATCAGTTATTTGTTGTTTCAAAAAGCTGACAGTTCCATGTGAGATATGGATTATGCATTCCAACTACAAAACAAGTTTTGCTCTGAAGCGACGGACAATCAATCAATAGGACACTTAGAAGTTTTACCAGCACAGAAAGTGAGACAGCCGTGCAACAGAAACAGCAAGATGGAAACGGAGAGTTGATTAAGGAACACCGGACAAATCTGAATGGCCAATGAAGGGATGGGGATTATTCTCCCTATCACAGGAGTGGGAATATTCTAAGGCATGAATCATAGTAATGTAGGTAGGTGTAGAATTTTGGTTTGAATCATTGGATTTTATCTTGCCCAGGCAAAGTCCAGGCAAATGTGCATCACTAGCAGAAGTTTAAGGCAAGCTTACGACAGATGGACCAAAGGAGACAAAAAAGTTGGACACAGGTCAATGGTCATAGAGTACAAAGTGGAAACAAAGCTGGGGAGCAGTGCTAGGTGGTGGGGTACTGGAGCCTCCACATGAGCCTTTCTTGGCCGTTTTGGGCAATGAACATGGGGGAACCCTTGAAATACAGTAACTTTTAGGTCCTGGTTATACCTCTGCTATAACTACTAAATCCAGAGCACACAGTACATTAGCCTGGTGGTCAGTGAGAAGAATGTCTCTGGCCATTGGAAAGAGTGTCATCCCTACACCTAAACTGAGAGGTTCAAATTCCTTATTGCTCAAGGAACCCCTAGCACCCTCTGGAGGAACCCACGTTAAGAATCACCGTTCTACACAATGGACCAGCAATCCCTATAGGGAAGAAGAGACTTTATATAACCCCAAGGACTGATGAGACAAGCTACACATGAGGAGAGAGCAGACACAGACTTAAGGTGCGTACACACTTCCAATTTTTATCGTTCCAATCGAACGACGAACGATCGATTGGGCAAAAAATCGTTCGTAAAAAAGTAACCAACGACGCCGACGAACGAGGAAAATTGTTGGAAACGAACGACCAGACCGGCGGATCGGATTGGACGACGATCGTTGAACATCGTTCGTGTGTACGGTCGTTCGTTGATCGTCCATGTTCAGAGCATGCGTGATGAAAGAACGTCCGTTCACTTTCCTGTCGTGCACATAGTTCCACTATCGCTTAAACGATCGTATCTATTGTGTGTACAATATCTACGAACGATCATGTCGTTACCTCTATGTGCAGGATCGGTGCTATACGATCGTTCATATATATCGTGCAGGAACGTTCGTCGTTCGTTTTCCGACGATAATAATTGGAAGTGTGTACGTAGCTTAAGCTCATTAAGTATACCTAAACTTCAACGTACAAGATCTGGAGATGAATTTGAGATCAATAATGATCTTGTTTTGGGGGTAAATACACCATCAGTACAGGTATCCCACAACGTTGTGCACTCACATGGCATGGTGACTCTGTTAATGGCTAAATGCTAACAACGTAGCACCATCGTTCCCCAATTTTTGTCTTTCCTCCTCTCCTTTCTTTAGAACCGAATGCACTGTTTCAAGTGACACAAATTGATGCCCCATACATGTCTTAAGTCATCTTAAGACAGGACAGAAGATACAGACCTCATCAGCGCCATAGTACCAAGACCATTTAGTTAAGTTGCACTGGTTTACTTATCCTGTATTTGTTTGAAGGAAATCTGTCAGAAGGTGCCCCCATAGGATAGGGCCCTGTGCTAATTTCCACTATGACCTGTCCAAATCTGTACAGAACAGAACCTTCAGGGACTGTTTCATTCATTTTAGGCAAGTCTTCATTCTATGCAATCCCATGGAAAACCAAAACCTGGATGAAGTAGGTCAATTTGCAGATCATAAGGAGGCAAACTGCAGGACAAATGCAACTGTCGACAAAGTCTGAATGATATAAAAAAAGTTATTGTTCCTAAATAGGTGGAAAGGTATACCAAGTCCCAATCCCAATAATTACCTTAAAATAAATATATTACATACTTTATTAGGATTAAAAACAGTGCAAAAATGTATCTTAAACGGTTTACACACTAGATAAGTACAATAATGTTACATTGCTCCCATGAGGAGGGACGTTTGTAAGTTATTTTCCACTTTACAATCCAATCAACACTTCAACACGTTTCACAGTCATTTTCTGTAACAAATGTCCTTCCTCATGGGAGCAAAATAAGTGTAACATGGTTGTACTGATCTATTGTATAAACTGTTTCAGATATATTTTTGTACTGTTTTTAATCTTAATAAAGTATGTAATGTAATTCTTTTATATATGTCTCTATGAAAATCCCGTCATTTAAACATGTGCTTGCTATTTTCGTGGTTTGGTTGTTGAAAGTCTGAATGAAGCATTTCACAATGATGTTGAACAGACACCATCTGCACATGTTCTAGGTGGATCAAAACAGGTCAAGAAGCTTACAATCTAAAGTGACAAGTGACACAGCAAGGCCAATCTCAGTAACAGTTATAATGCCTTCGGAGAACAATTGTGAACACAGATTGCATCCTTTATGGTAAAACTCAAACTCGGGACCCCAGTGTAACAGAGCTGAGCCGCCATGCTGCCTGCAGAACAGCTAGTTATTGTATTGTATGACCTCTACTAGGGGCCAGATTGGCTCTCTATATGCTCAGATATTACATTCTGACTTCTTCCTGCTCCAATGGAAGTCTGGAGGCGGGATCTTGGTTTCAATGAGTTGATATCTTACCTTCTGCATACTTACTATTTTTTCCTTAAACTCTTTGATTTATCTGATGATCTGAATCGCCCCACTAATACTATGCACACAGGCGTCATCGTCCAGACCTAGAACTCCTGGCTACTGAATATATCAAATTACCCCTCACTTCCTCTTACCAAACAGACAGACAAGAACTTTGAAATACAAGACGCTCATTCAAGCATAGAAATGTTCATTACGATCCAAAGAAAGAGAAGATTGTTTTCTCAAGAAATGCCTGATGTAAAAACAAAAAAAATGAGTGTCTGTCTAGTAAAGTTTTAAGCTGTACACTAGGCTGAAACTCTCTATGCCACACAAATAACATCAATTTTCAGTATAACTCCACAGTCAAAGCTGAGAAGCTCACTGAAAGTCCGGTGAAAGTTCAGTCAGTACCATGACAGTCAAATGAAAACTGGACTGTCATGGTACTGCAACCCTTATCTGCAGCTTCTATTGCAATTTTATGGCGCAAAATACCAAAATTCAAGCAATGTCCTGGGACCAGAAGTTACAGATAAAGACCTTGATTTATTAAAGTTGTCCAAGGCTGGAGAGAATGCACTTTCATCAGTGAAGCTGGGTGATCCAGCAAACCTGGAATGGATTTACTAAAAGTCCTTTCTTATTTGTTAGCAAATGCTTTTAATCCTGGACCAGATCTGCTGGATGTCTCAGTTTCACAGCTGAAAGTATATCCTCTCCAGCCTTGGAGAGCTTTAATAAATCAGGGCCAAAGTGAGAGAGTAGCCAACAGCTGGGTTTTTACATTCCGCCAAAGTAAGTGGGCATTGTACACAAATAACCCTGTGGAAAGAGTAGGTTCACTTTTCTGAAGTTCTTTAGTACAAGTTCACAGTGTAATAATTACCCTTCTTTGTTGCTACAGACAGAATTTTCCGGTAATTGTATTGCCTAAAGAAGTGCAGTTTACAGAGCTAAATAGCTCAGGCTTGAAGCTGAATACTTGTACAAACTTACTTTGAGTAAACCAGAACTTAATTCTTCTTTCTCAGAAGACAGTTCTTCTAGGGACTTGCAAATCATCCTTTCAGGTACTATTAAAGTGTAAAGCCTCTGCTACACTTCTGGGCTGCTCGATATTGAAGTATTGCGGGTCACAGGTACATACAGTGCCTTTTCCGTGTCTATGACTTCCTTTCCTTCACAAAGCAAACAACCACAGGCTTAATTTTGTCCATGAGGACAGAGAAATAAGGAATGTATGGGAACTGAAGTGATTAAACACAGAGTGGCCCAGGAATATAGCGGAAGCTATACTATTGCAACGTAAACCAAGGAATTGATGGGTTTAGAAGTTTACAAGTAAAAAAAATGTAGTCACATTTAAAGTAAAAAGTACAGGTCCCCTGACACCCCAGCAATTTTGATGATAACACAATGTTCAGGGGTTTGGCACTTACTTTGTAAATTCAGCATCAATTACATTTGTAAAATGGCAAAAATTAGCCTTACCTGCATTATGACTATCCAATGGAGAACAATGCTATTTTTGCAGCAAAATGAACTTTACAAAAAGGAAAGGAGGGGCAATTCAACAGAAGGCATTGGCATTGGTGTAACATGTGTGAGCAATTGTAGCTGACTGTCATAGTTTTCTGACCTGTCCCATTGGCTTTTATCTATCACAGCATCTGATGGAGTCAGGGGCCTTCCACCCACATGGAATCAAATAAAGACGCATCACATATATACGGGTACTGAAGACATTCAGCAATCTGTATGTGACTTCATTGCAGTATTTGGTGACCAGAATATTCAATCTTATTTCGATCTCAGATTTACAGAGAACCCCTCATAAATAGAAATCAAGGCTACTGTACTGGTTTCATGCTGAGACTGAACATTACAAAACCCAGGTAGATATGTACCTGTATGGGTATCTACCTCTGTAGGTAATATGTAGGCACTAAATAAATCTTGTTTATTAATAATAATTAATAAACACAAATTGACTCTGCTTGGCACAAAAGGCTTCTACATTGCTATGAGCACAACTGCACAGAGCAGCTATATAGGAGATGCTAAATAGGATACTCTAAAATATTCAGATTGTGTCCTATATTTTATCCCTACGCATTAACATTTTAGCCTATTAGTCAAACCAAGACTTCAAATGTACCCATATGTACACAAATTCTAAACCTAGTTTACACGCCCAGTGCACAACACAAAATATCACACAAAACCTATTAATGAGATCAATGAAACTTTAGAATTGGAAACAAGGGATGTCAGCAATTCCTGGGACAATGTATTCTAAGGACAATCAAAGAAAGGTATTCAAACTATGATTTGTGCTCATGGTGTACATTTCTACAAAGTGATTGTTGTGATTCATCAAAGCCTAATCATTTCCTTCCCAACCCACACCAACCCTTTCAACTCCAATCCAAAGAACTGAAATTGGCTTTTCACAGTTTCAAAGTCACACCTTCCTTCTTTTTCTATGTTTAGAAAGATAACCATTGTACAGAAGAAGCTTGATCCCAAAAGTGCAGATTTGTTAAAGTTGTTGATCTGTACACGTTTTATTATTTTTTGTTGTAATAATATATATATATATATATATATATATATATATAAAAATGCCTGGCTGTTGTATTGATCTAATGGAGAACAATATAAGCACCCAGTTCCCCATACTTAAACACCCAGTTGGCCTAAACTAAAATTTTTTACTTTTTACCCGTTTTTGGTTTACAACCCTTTTATATAAGGTAAAAATATTCTTCTTTTTTTAAATGCAACAAGGGTAGGGTAAAGCACCCCTTTCTGTCTGGATCGACTGTGGCAAATGGGCGCACATAATAGGCCTGATTTATTAAAGCTTTCCAAGGCTGGAGAGAATACAGTTTCATCAATTAACCTGGGTGATTTAGCAAACCTGGAATGGATTTCTTGAAAGTAATTTGCTATTTGTTAGCAAATGTTTGGAATCCTGGACCAGATCCAATCCAGGGTTGCTGGATCACCCAGCTTCACTGATCAAAGTGTATCCTCTCCAGCCTTGGAGATATTTAATAAATCAGGGCCAATAGGTGCACAGAGCCTCCTGGGAAACCTATGTCACACATCCCGGGTGGCTCCTTCTGCGAATGTCCGAGATCAGGCATTTTCTTACACTGAGGGGAAAGAGATGCGCATGCTTGAGATCAGCTCTCTTTTTTTCCCCTTTACATCAGGCTACATCCCCCGATCTCACATCGCCAGAAGAAGGAAGAAGAAGACCGGAGATTGCGGCCCCCGGCACTTCTGCCAGGACGAAGGAGAATTCCAGGGTAGGACCCGATCGAGTACAGCCAATCGAGGGACTTGTGTGATTAAAGGCAATTTTTTTTTTGGTTTATTTCAGCTTTAAAGTGTACAGAAACTGTGAATAAAGTGTATTCATTTGTATCTATGAAACATGTTACTTGTTACATTCCTTTTTTGTCTTTGTGATGTCCCATTGCTCCAGAATGAGAAAGGAGTGCACACAAGTACTTTTGTTTAAAAAAGGCATCCAGACCTAAAGCAGAACTAAAAGTACATTTGAAAAAAGGATAGGTAAAGTCCCTTGTGCAATAAAATAAACTTACCTGTCTTATTGCATTTGTTTAAATTACACTCACCTGTCCTTGCTCCATCATTGCCACCACTATCCTCCCCGAGGTTCAGGATCTTCACCCTTCTTGATTGCCCAGGACAGGATGATGTAACTCCTGCATGTATGCATTCATTTATTCCTGGCTGGCAAGGCGATGCCAAGATCCCCAGCACATTACACATAGCAGAAACAATTGTGAACAATTGTGTTTAGTTTATTGCAGAAGTGACATTGACTTTTCCTTCTGCAATAAAGGATCTGTTGTCTCCCTGCCTTTTTTTCAAAGATAAGTATAGTTCTGCTTTAAGGTACAATTAAACGAGCAACGTTTTGCTGTCTTCTATACATCTGTAATGATAAATTGAGTCTAGGTAGCACCCTGAAACATCTACCTTTTTACTTAAATAGCTATGCACTTCTGTCCTGGAATGTGATTGTTTCTGTATCATCATAGCATTATATTGTCATAGCCTGCTCACTCCTGTGATTGTTAAACTTGCAAGATTTAGTAATACAGGTTGTCCCCGGGTTACATACAGGATAGGGACTGTAGGTTTGTTCTTAAGTTGAATTTGTATGTAAGTCGGAAGAGGTACATTTTTTTAATATATGCAATTAGGAAGGATGTTTGTCTCATCATATTATTAGGCAGTGTGGTGTCAGTTACTGTATAAACTCCTCACTGTGAGTTAATCACAAATCACAAAAAAAACTTTATGTAGCCTAGACATTATTAAATTCTGGAGCAAGCTGTGCTTTGATATGCAAAAAGAAACAACTGCAGAGTTTGTCTTGGTCATTAAAGAGTTACAACCAAAAGATTTCTTTTGCAAGTCATGCAAACTGCAGCCTCCCCCCATCAAGCCTCTGTCCTGCACATGAGCGAGCAGGGAAGAGCAGAGAAGCCCAGATCTAAGAGTCATCCGTATGTCAGATATCCTTAACTCGGGGACTACCTGTATTCCTCTCTACCTTCTCTTTACTGGAGAGGAAATTGTATCATGAGACCTGTAGTGCAAGAATCTCCCTGCTTCTCCTTTATCAGTTTTTGGATATGTGCTTTGCCCATCTTTATTGCTGCTGCTTCGTGATTATTAACTGCAGAATAGAAATTGATAAATAAGACCTGGAGAAAATACCAGCAGCAGAGAGTATATGGGCAAATATGGCAAATTCCATAGTATTAGTTCACTATAAGAGAGAACTTCTAATCTGCATACTTTGGGTCAGTGACTCTATAGATCATTGAAGTTAGAGCAGCCAGGCAGACAACATTTCCAAAATTGGGCCAGAAATGACAGATGACATGTATTTTATCAGTCCAGGTAATTATTTTCACCTGGCAACAAGCATCAGAGCATCTCTTGGAAAACACCTGGCAGTGTGATCTAATTATTGTTTTTTTGGAGCTATTTTTTGTACCTATTTCCAAAAATGTATTTTATTGTATAATTTCCAGAAAGCACAATGTGGGGTTTTCTCTGAAAATCACATTCTAACCACCTGGAGATCTCAATGTACTACATCTAAGATCTATGATGAGTATGCGCACTCGCCATGGATAGTACCGTGCCCCCTCTTCTTTTTTTATGACTG